>NC_092195.1:13726273-14088773 GCF_043641665.1 Enoplosus armatus
AGGCTGAGGAGAGCCCCCACACTACGCACAGCTGCCATTTCTAATGAGGGGGGCTACACTGTAACATCACTGCCAGTCTTAGTGGACCTAAAAGAAGAAACATGGCATATTTAGCTGAATAATAACTAGTCAAAGAAACAAGACTATCAATAGCCAGTTGGTCATAAGCAGTGCGCACCAGCATAATGTTGGTAATAGGTGATAATGAAGACATCTTTGACTGTATCACTATTACCAAATGTTGCAGTGGTGGAGTAAGTACTCAGATCCTTAAAAGGTAAAAGTAAAAGTAGCAATACCACATTATAAAAATCCTCTTTTAATAAGTAAAAGCTCTTCAAGTATTATCAATAAAATGTGCTTAGTATCATTCATAATGCTGATTGGCACCGATTAGAGTGTTGTGTTATATACTTTTTATTATATTCTATATTATTGGATTACGTATTGGTGCACTAATGCATGTTAATGTCCTAACTGGTCTAGTTGGAGCTAATTTTAAACACTAACAATGCATCATATTTTATTTGTTGATCAGATTTTGTATGAAAACTCTGGATCTGCAAGGTAACTCGTGACTACAGCTGTCAGATAAATGTAATCTGGAGAAAGTTACTGTTCCATCTGAACATAGTATAAGAAATAAAGAAGCGTACACTGAGAGTTAAGTAAAGTAGCTATCTCAGAAGTGTACATACGTTTATGTTAGCTAACTGTGAGAGAAACCGGTGATGTTAAACCTGACGCGGGACTCGTCATACTCTTATTTACAAGCTAATATGTGTAATACTTAATACCAAGACTTATTTATTACACACATACGACTAACGTCAACGTGAACTCTCTCGGTAGGTCGCAGAGAAGTTATCTTGCTCTCGCTTACTTACTTTCAATATTCATCCGTTGAGGAACTTTATTCGCCCTAAATGAAACTGTTAAAGCTTGAACTACGTACATGTATTATGTGTATGTGTATTAAGTGCATCGATGTCTCAAGCCCCAGTCTGCTTGTATAATTGAAATTAAATACGTACCATATAGGTTACTTTTGGTTTCTCTCGGTTGACCACGTACATGCTGGTGAGACGGGCATCTTTGACAACCCTGTCCAAAACAGAACGGAAACGTGAAACTTCAACAACTCTCGCGAGATTTGTCAAATGAGGAAAAACAACCAAACTGGAGAATATTGCTACTTAGCGCCATCTAGCGTTTCGGAGTTAAAACGGAGTCTCTGTTCACTTTCAACCACTAGATGGAAGCAAAGGGCTTTCATTTAGAGGTCACAACCCGTCATAGGATACACTAGGTTTATAAGGTAACCATGAATTAATGATACAATCAGAAACAAATCGAAATAAGACGACATTTCACAAATATGTCCATGATAATATCCATTAAGCAAGTACTATGAGGAGTACAACCCAACAATGGTTGCAGGGCTGTAAACAGGATTAACTAAATATGTTCTGTGTCTGTGTGTATTTTTTATATCTTTTATTTATTTATGATTGTGGTATAAATGGTTCAAGGCCTTCTCCACACTGCCAGGATGTAGTTGTGGTGTAATACTACATCCCTTCATTATATTTAAATCTAGTTTAATAATATTTGCTGAACATTTGACAAATCAAAAAGAAAATAGCCTTCAAAATTCACAGTTTATCATTTATGTGTACAAGTAGAATTTGAACACAGAAACAATACAAAGTGCATGACCTCTGTGTTCTCAATGGAGATGACCCTGAATAATTGCATTGCTCTGTAAGCCCTCTGAGTGCAATGGGATTTTCCAGTCCATTCACAGTTGTGTTCTGATACCTAGCAAGCTTAATGTTTTCAGTTGTAGAGTACATTGGACTGTGACTTACAGGCATTAATACTTAATTCCTGCCAGACATACAGCTGACGTTCTTTTATGCACATGAAGCACAAGAGAGCATTTGCCATGTGTTGTGGCTCACAGCTTAGCACTGAAAAACCTACTGACCCATTGCCTCTCTTTACTGATGAGTCCCACCGCTCATGAATATTTTAATACAGCACAGTGATATCTTCATCATGCAAATGAGCTTCCCCCACACTGCTGTAAGACTGAAGTGAGTATGATGTTTTAGTGAAAACAGCTTCCTCCATGATAAAGTCTCAATTTAATTTTGTCTTAGTCATCAACAAGACACAGTTTATTTTTCACCCACACCAGTTACACTTTTCTCACACTCATCCAAAGCACTGTGGCCTATATTTGCATAATGATGTGATAGACAGCAACTTTTTTACGGCTTATGTTTCTACCTGTTTCAATAAGTTTTGGTTTAAGACAAATGATGAGAGGAGAAAAGTGGAAGACACAAGAAAGAAGGCTGCTCCTGCGCTTATAAAAGACCATGAAATTTCTCCTATGAGACAGTTTATACATGTTACATCTTTTGCATTTTATATTAGCTTACTGCCATATCTTACACTCAGTGGCCAGTCTAATTTCAATATTTAATTTTCTCTACCAGTAACATGGCACAATACAACAGCCCAGCATTCATTTTAATTTCAGCGTGCCTATTTTCTCGCTTCCTCTGACCCTCTTGGAAATGTTTAGTGAATTTATGTGTTTCTTTATGAATATGTCCGCTGTTTTTAATATTGAATGGAATCCTGTCCTGATCCATTTGTTGTGGTCTACTTGGTAAAGTTGCTTGGGTAACTGCTGACACAGTACTCCTTCAGTGAATCAATAATTCACAAACTGCAGAAACTTTCAAATGCTCGTAGACGCTATTGCACAACCATCGGGTGTTCACAGGTGGGATCCAATTGGTAAGAATGTCCAAAAGAAGATGGGTGGAATTCAAAATCTGCCAGACTATAAGCTGTTCAGCTCCCGTCAGCCGAAGACACAGAGCATCCTCTCCTGCTGCAGCTGGTAGGTTTTAAATGTTTCTAAGACACTTTCCAGCAGGTTTTCTATGAGAAAGTCATATTCTTTAGGAGCCATTTTGAAATACAAGGTGACAGGGGTGTGCAAGAGTATTTTCATTTAAAGATGTTTTTACAGTAATCTCTGCTTAGTTCACAGTAAGCCCAGAGCTTATATTGAGGACAAAAAATTAAAAAAGTATAGTATATTTGTATAGTTTTGTGCTTTACACAAAACAAACAAGGAATCAAACAAAGGAGGCAGAAAATGGTAAAAATCAGCAGCATATCTAAAATCCTGGCTACAGTTCTGCTTATCACTGGTTCCAGTCCTGAATCGCTGATCACATATTCAATTTGTTCAGCAATTCATGCAGAAGAATGAATGAATGAAGTGACACAAAATGACAATTCAGTCTGACTATCAGGACACTGCTGTTTGAGCTACATCCTGAAAATGTCTGCAGAACAGATACACTGAAAGCATTCAGCTTACAAGAAGTGACAATGACCTGTTCTAATGATGTATATAGATATATTTCTAGATTAACGATCAATTCCACATGGAGTCTGTCTGCACGTTAAATATTAGCCATCCTGTCCTTTATTGCCTGCATCTGTCCTAGAAACTGATGCCAGTCTCTCATGTTACCTGCTGTCCCATTCAGCCAAGGAAGCTCAGATGTTTCCTTTTCAAAGGAGTGTACCACTGCACCACCGTTGTTTGAAATGTGCTCAGAATAGCCCAGTCAAGTGCCATGCTGTAAAATGTGAGGTGAGGGTTTTATTAGGAAGAAACGCTGCTTTGAAATGAAAATACTTTGGGTTTAAAAAGAAGGCTCTCTACTGGGACAGTTCTGGCAACCTTACCTCCCGTTACCATAGAAACTGAGCAGACGTTTTAAGCAGGATTCAGACTGCATATTATGCAGTGAAATTTATGACATTATGAAAATCCTCAGATATGTTCATAATATTGTTTACAAAACTGCTGTACATTAAGACATTAAAGGATTCTGCCATGTCTGTATTACCCCTACAAATTCAGATTTCTTCCAAACCTCAGGGATCAGAACACGAGAAAAGACAAAGTAAATATAACAAAATAACAGAGCCATGTGGTTTATTTAAGCTGCTATATTTTCATTCAACAATTGATTGATCATTTGCCTGTTGTGGTGGAATGTAACTAAGTGCATTTACTAAAGTACTGTACTTAAATACAATTTTGAGGTACATGTACCTCCACTTGTTGCTATTTATACTTCTACTCCATTGACAAATATTGTACTTTTTACTCCACTACATTTATTTGTCAGCTATACTTACAAGTTACTTTACAAATCTAAATTGAGATATAATGAGCTTTTAAGATATGCTGGATTGTTATAGAGAAACTATCCAACAGTATATAAAATGGTTAAAATCAGCTCCACCTTGACTACATTAAAATACTGCTTACACGTTAATGCATCAATAATAGTATTCCAATAATATATGTGATAAATATAACTCTCTGAATATGGCAATTTTGCATAATGAATACTGTTACTTTTGATACTTTACGTACATTTTATTACTAATATATATGTATTTTTACTTAAGTAAAAAATTAAATGCAGGACTTGTATTTGTAATAGAGTACGTTTAAGCCGTGGTATTGTTATTTTTACTAAAGTAAAATATCTCATTACCTCTGCTACCACTTATCAAAACTGCAATACTGGGTGGTAAACATTTGGAAATTGAGTAATTACGACATTTCTTACTGCACGTGAAGGCAACACTATTGGAATGCCGGGGGCGTGGCTATGAAGACACCTACGCGACGTCATCACAGTTGGGTCTCATGTTTACGTGGAAAACATGGCGGCGGACTACCAACAAGGAGACAGCATCTAGTAAATGCGAGTGGAAGTGTGTGGCAGCCAGCTGGAAGCCAGACAAGAGACATTTAACTGTTAGTTTCTTAAGATCTTTCCCGCTGATATTTCGCATGAAGCAGTTTCCCTCTTGTTTTAGCCACTGGGACCGCGGTGATGGAAGACGAGGAGAGGCAAAAGAAGCTGGAGGCCGGCAAAGCAAAGGTAGGATTCTCAGTTTTTGGCGTTAGCATAACTCTCTAACACTGCTATCATTGCTGTAAAGTAGTAACGTAAAGCTGTCGACAACTTATTTTCACGCGGCTGGGTCTGTCAGCTGTTTTTTGGTCCCCCCCCCCTCCCCTTCTTATCCCCCTCTCAGCTGTCAGTCCCAGCAAACACGCGCCCCGCTCTGACAGCCGGGGGTTGGCTTGCCGGGGTGTTAGCATAGCTACTGCTAGCCACAGACTCCTTTGTCATGCTGCATGTCTAACGTGACTCCAGTGTTTCATTATATGTTTTTTTCTGAAACTGATGTGTAGGAGTGTGCACGAAATGCTAACTTCAGCACCCACAAGTCTAGCCGTCACATTGTTATCCAATGGTTATAAACGCCACCTGAAGGGAGGCTGACAGGCTGGTGTAACAGGATTTACAGGACATAACCCCACTACCTAGAGCAAACATTGCCCCACATGCCAAACTTGTGCTACATTGACTTTATCAATCAGCAGCATCAACATTTAGGTCAGGACAACCCCCCACTAATCCATTAACTGATGCATTGTTGCTACAAAGGAGGATGACGCTGGACTTCATTTTGCCTTGAAAAGCTGCATTTATGCCCATATCGATTTTATTAGTTTTGTTACAGACATGAGTGTTGTTTCTTGTGATAAATGACAATGAAATAAATAGTACACTGCTCTGTCTGAGCTATGCTTACTCACTGTTTATGAGGTATTGTATAACCTTGCAGTACCTCTATTATTGATATTTGTCTAGCCAAACATCTTTGGTATGAATTATGACAATAAAATGCCTGTAAGGACAACATGATATATTATCAATTGAAGCTGGTCAGACCACTTTGGGAAGGAAATAGATAATGTAGAGTATGATAATAACACACTCTGAAGACATGTAGCTAATTGCATCAAGCATATAAATGTTGGCAATCAGTGTAACTGTAATCTATTGATTGCAGAATTAATCTTGATTGCGTTTATAGTAACAAATAGTTCATATCACGCTTAAATTTACAGTTTTCGTCCAACTGTGTTGTCCAAATCCCCTATAATTCCCCATACATTTACAAAGAGTTGGTTTTGAGAATAATTTGGTCTGAATGCAGAATGAATTCTGTCAGGCAGACTTGAAAAGGTGCTATACTCCAAACGCTTTCCATCCTGACACTGCAGAGAAACATGTAATACGCTGTGTTTGTTGCGTCTTTTGGTCACTCCAGGTTTCACACTGGAGCTGGTTCTCTGGCTTTTAGGTTAGCACAGTGGGAGAGACCATGAGAAAGACCATCTCCGTGGTTTTGGCTTTGGCATTTTGGTTTATAAAAGGCCCCTCTGTACTGCAGGAGGATCCGACTGCTGTTTTTTTTTTTTTACACAGTACCATGTCACCATGGCCTCACATACAGGGGAGAAACTTCACAAGATATTTTACTGAGTAACACATTGATAATGGTTAGCAGGGATATCCAGGACATTTTTATTTGTTCTAATAGCCTCTCAGACTCAGACTGGATCTTGTAAGCTCAGATTGAGTCCAAGCTGATATAAGATCCAAGTCAATCAGTAAGCTATGGGGAGTGTTTAGATGGTGACATGACCCACTGCTTCTCTAAACCTCCAGTTTTAGATATTAAGTGAAATAATCTGCATCTGTGTGGCGTACCTTTTGTGTCAAAATGTAATCAGAGATTCTGGTGCTTGTTCAGAAAAGTATGGCATTGTCAGGACAGCAGCTGTGATTTTTCCAGTTTGAAAATCAGGAACAAAGACCAGTGATAGTGACTGGCTAATGTGTTTCTTGAATCAGGTATAGGCAGAGTTCATGATGATGTTTGAGTGACGGGAGAACTGCCAGGCATCAATTGTATAGCCTGCCTGAAATGATGTCTGTCTCAAGTAAGTGCCTATTGAGTCATACCAGACAATGAGCAAAGCGTAAATTGTGGGCTGGTGTTGCCAGGCTGTTGTTCCAAGCCATTAGCTGCAGCTGTATTGTTGCTCTCACTTTTCTCTGTGGCAAAATGGACCATATTGACAAGTGCATTACCAGCATTATGAAGAGTTACTCATGCAAGACTTTGGCTCAGTTCCCCAGTTACATGGTAGAGAAGGCTTTGAGTTTCATTCTCAGACATAGCAGCTTTTATAATCACCAAGGACTGTGACTTTAACATTATCTCTTCTTTAAATGTCTTTCTTTCTTCCAGTCTCTTACCTCTTTCAGGTCCACAGACTCAACAAGGCCTCTGTAAAGTCACCTTATAGTGCCACTCGCAGGAAGAAATTGTGTCTGAAAAATCTGAATGATTACCACCAATAAAGGTTGAGGTGTTGGCTTCTTACTTTTTAGTGTCGATCAGTCCAGCTCTGTCTGTCCATTAGTTTGTCACACACAGCATGTTGAACAGCACTGACATTTAATGAAACTTCAGGGAGGAACATGTGCCAGCCTATTTGCTGTTCTATGAGTGGCTCAGTGGGAGGGCACTGCAGTGTTTTTTAATTTGGCCCGAAGGGATGCAAGCATCCTTCGTGGAGGATGGCATGCTTATATGTTTCTCTGCTTCTCTGTCGTGCCTACTGGTCACAGATTAAAAGTATTATTTGTAGTTCGTAATTTTACCAGCCTCTGCCATTATAATTGATTGAGTTGATTGATGGGTTGATGCAAATGTTTGTATCATTCTGCAAAATGAGGCATCAGAGCAGTGAATATCTGATGCAAAATGCCATAGATTTATAATTCTTCACTTGTTTCTGTTTGTGCTTTTTGACAGCTAATTTTGATGCTAAAAAGATGCCTTGTTGTCATTAACAAACCAAATTGCAATATGTCATAGCCTTAAATTAAAATTCTACAGTAGTAAAGATATATTCAGCCCAAATTGGAGAGACCATTTTCCAAACTATGTATAACGCAGCACTTTTTAGTAGTGCATCCACAGAACATTGTAAGTAGGTATTCTTTCAGATAGCCTAAAGGTCAGTGTCACTGTCAGGCAGCATTGGAGGTTTTGAGGACAGCAAAGGTACAAGTTGATCTACTTAGCTGAGGCCTGAATGGTTAATCCTTCAGGTGACTAATCATGGATGTGCCCTGCACAGCTCTATGTGATGAATAGACTTTGACCACCATGGTTTATTCAGCCTATTAATTGACTTAATTGACACTCTGTGGTTTTGCTTTTAGGCTGCAGTCTTTATCATCCCTATATGTTTGAATATATAACACTGAATACTTTTGAAGGTCTTGTAAGGCTGTACTGCTTGAGAAGGGATTGCCAGGTGATTAATTGAATGTGAAAGTCTAACGGCTGTCCAGGTTTAATTAGCTACAACCTGGATGATGACTATGACCAAAGGGAGCCCTTTCCAGTCTTTTGATATTCACCAAAACTTGTTTTTCACTATGTGAACATATAGGCTAGATGTAATATGAAGCTGCAGTTGCACACCATAATTGATAACTAATGTATAGATACCATACCATGCGAGAGGCTGTTTGGGTTTCACTGTCAATAGGAGAGGAAAGGTTTTTGAATGGGAACTAGTATCTGTACGCCCAAAATAGCTAATTCATCACAGCTTTAGTGCCAATAGTTTGTTTGTTTAAGATCAAGATTTAACGCTTGGGATGTATTCACACCAGAATGCTTTTTTCAGTTCCTCATTTTGTTTTGTATGGTCACGCAATCCAATTTTTATGCCAATCTGGTTTGCACCAAATAACAATCTTGAAAGTGTTAAGTCACGATTGTCTTCCGGATGAACTGTACAAAGTACAGAAAACAATCCCAACACGCTACGTTTTGGAGTATGGACTTTAAGAAAGCCCGGCACATTACATTTCGGAGGGGAAGGACATTCAACAATCGTCCTATAGGCTAAAATCAAACCCATGATGTTGCACCTGCATGCCATGCACTTCAGCTGGCCAAAAGTCCAGCATATAGACCTAGTTGAAGTTTAGTTAGAATTATATGAGTTGTAATAGAAAAATAAAAAAGGCCCATGCCATGTTGTTGTACAAGAAAAAACAAGTAAAAGGAGCATCATGTGTCTGTTGTTGTTCTTCTTCTAAAAAGTGGGTCTGGTGTAATGCACTGGTGTTGTGTATTTACCTTTTTAGCTCGTTGGAGTTGCAGCCATCTCCAGAGACATGTCTCTGTTGCTCGCTGCCCACTGTGTTTTTTTTCTGGGCTTTGGAGGGAGACTGTGGCAGCTGTCATCAGGAGGATGATACTGATGAGCACCTCATTCTCAGTAGAGGTTATAAGGATACTTGACTTTGATCATGGCTTGGATTTGTTGAAAGGGCAAAGGCAGGCCGGGCCTTGAAAAATGAGTATTGCTTGAGACAGAAACAAGGGTGATTTGTCGGGCCGCAGATTAAACTGAACCACATTTCATTGTTCACTGGCAGTAGGAACATGCTGAGAATCAGAATAAACCACTGAAAAGACTTTCTACTTGCCACTCAAAACACTTGAGCGTGAAGAGTCGTTTTCTCCCTTACACGCCAGCTTTCATCTTATGTCTGTGAGATGCATATCATGTACATATATTAATTATAGCCAATTCTGTGTTTTGAGCCTCTTGAAGATTTCACAGACGAAGCTCCACCCGCTGTACTCGTCAGTTTCAGTTGCTTTGTTTTCAGGGATATTAGCTATTGTTGATTGCCAACTGGAATGTGTGTGTAAAGCACAGGATTTCTGCTATCTAGTAGCTGGGTGTTGACTTGAACACAGTGTCGCTGGCTGTCTCATGGACACATGACATTGGAGGCTGTGAGCTTCCCCTCTGGCTTCCACTGAACTGCTGTATTTCAGTATTTTTAGCAGTGTGTCTCATAGGCATCAACTACAGAAAACCACATTGTTACTTCTTTAATTACAACTTTTGTAAATCATATAAACACGATATCTAGCATCACATGTACTAAACTACTTTTTCAGTTTGTGCGCTTTAAACAGACTCGTGCATTCAGCAAGCTTTTTCCTGAGGCACACAAGTTATGATCTTCTGAGAAGATCGTTGACTTTTCATACGTCATCAATTCACAATTGCCACAGAGTAACTGATGTTCAACTGTGATTGGTCAGCTTTGCTCCCCACTTATCATCATGCATCACACAAGGCTGTCGTATCTTTTTTTTTATTTCTATTAAAACTGTTTTAAATAAAGTTTCATTATGTATTGATTTTTGCACTTTAAGGTGCAAACGTTGCTGTGATGACACTTCACAGAGAGTCTAGTTAAAGCCTGAAGATCAAGATGCTCGTGAGACAGAAGGTTGTGTTGCATGTGCTATGTAAGAGTGGGTGACATGGTTAAAATATTCTTTATGGTAATTGTAATTTATACTTGTGATATTGCTATATGTTATGATGTCAATTTTCTGCTAAATTGTTCATGGATGAAATTGAATAATGTTCGTTTTCCCCTAAATTATCAAATGACGACAAATTAAAATACTTCTACACTTTGATGAAATCAAAGGGAGAGCCACGTCAGTATAAACCTTAAAGGAAAATCTCTTATGGTAAACACATTTATGTCATCTCATGATGTAGGCTATATTGTGTTTTTATTACTCCATCCCTTCCAGCAACACCAGATTGTAATAGCAGTTTAGTGGATCTCACACCTGCAACAAAACATCAAACACAGTTTACTTGATGTTGATGTTGATGTTGTTAGTCAGCTACTGTTAAACATAGATAAAAAAAAAAAAACCTGTGTAAGAAATATGCCTGTGTGAATGTTTTCAGACAGCAGATGGTGATACACCTACGTAGTCTCTGTTTTCCCAGATGGTGATGCAGCTACGCAGGCTCCAGTACTCCATATGCTCAGCCAATGCTCTGTTCTGGCCAGCCAAATAGGGCAGCCTGCAATGATAAGCAGCTCAACGAAAGGCCGGGGGTTCCCGAGACTTTTCCAAAACTCAGGGTGATTTCTGCTGGCAGGTCTGCTGCATATTGCACACGACTGCCAGTGTGTTATTCTGATTGAGTGAGATTTAAAGGATAGCCCATCTGTCATTGTAGTCGCCAGATTCTCCATCCTGTAAGACTGGCATCCACTCATATCTCTCTCTCTCTGTGTGCCCCTGGTATTTGATGGATAAAGCTCTTCTGGAAACACTGATAGATGTGTATATTTGGATGAGGGGTGGGGCATGTGTGGAGGTGCAGAGGCACAGATCAGAAGCCCTTTGAGCTTTTAAGCTGTGCGTTGTAGGTGGGGGACGTGACCAGGACGCCCACTCTCAGCTCTGTCGTGTCGGCCTCTAACCTTTTGTACAGCATCACCAAACCAGACCTGTCAAAAAGTGCTTGCTTTTATGCTGACTTTGCTGCTGCAGGAGTGGGGGTTTGCCACATAGGTGCATAAATCTGAATGTGTTGGCCAGTGAGGGCAAAGTAGAGCTGCAACGATGAATTGATTAAGAAAGAAGTATTTTGATAATCAAGTTGTTTTAGTCATTTTTTTCAAGCAGAATTTGATGTCTTTCTTTGTGGTATATGATAGTAAACTGAATATCTTTAGGTTTTGGACTGTTGGTTGAATAAAACAAGCGGTTGAAATAGATCACCTTGGACTATTTTCTGACATCATCCTTACAGCAAAGTATTTAAAGTCAATTTACATTAGTTGACTTATGTTAAAGGTGCCCTGTGGAGTTTTGTTGTTGTGTTTTATTTGAGCAAAGTTTTCTGTTTACATTCAGTGTTACTCACCAACACGCATTGTGTGGATCCTTGAGGCCTTACATTCATATTAGATTAATTCAATTTTCTCCTTGCAAAACATTTGCAAGTCAGATTTTTGGGAAAAAATTGAAACCTACATTGTTAACCATGTTAACTTGCTAGCAGTCTTCTTCTTCTTGTCCGGACATTGGTGGTTTTCTTACCCCCACCTGTCGATCAGTGTAGATCGTATCATGTCACATGCATGTGCATTCTCGTCCTCTCATAAAGACATTGCTACATAATAAAAACACCAAAGGGTACCTTTAACTGACATTTAGGAGTGGGTGATATGATCATACATACCTTGAAATTATATAATCTACTGTATCTACTGTCAGAGAATTGCTGTGTCATTTAAACTGCGCTTTACCTTTTTAATATTTCCAGGTGTATTAGTTATTGCAATATTTGATTTTAGTATCAGTATTTAGTATTTCAGGCGTTTAATCACTGGATAAGACAAAAACAGACGTTCCTGTTTGGTTATTTTGAGTTTTTGAAATAATCTCAACTCTAGGTCCACCTACTAGCTTGTTTAGGAGCTATATCACATGGTTTTCAATTGATTTTGGATCAATATCTCAATATAAAATGGCATATGATGCAATATAGGATTTAATCCATATTGCCCTCTCATACTGACAATTTCATAGACAGTTCATTTAGGGTTATGACTCCTGTCATGGGGTGCATGGACATATCCAGGACAGGCAGGCATTAGCAGTATCCTTGGCAACAGCCTGCCTATGTCTATGGCAATCCATGCAACACCTGTGGTGTGACACCTGTAGCCGCTGCTGTCTGCCCCGCTCAGCTGACTCTGCCGTCTATTTGCTGTCACCAGTTGCTCATACATAATACACACCAGTAGTAACTGTCCAGGCTGTGTAATTAGTATCATCATTTCCCTGATGATGATGATGATGATGATGATGATGATGATGATGATTCATGTAAATAAATATTCTTGCTGCTTTTGTTTATGGTATGAAATTGGTTTGTATGTGTAAAAAGAAAGAAAGGGAGAGTGTGACTTCACCTCAAAATTATGTGTTAGTTTTTTTTAATACTGGATAACAAACTACCTTTATGTCTTTGATTAGGGCCAGAAAATGAAGAACCAGTGTTGGATTAGTTGGATTAGTCATTGCTTTGATCAATTAAGTCATTTTTAAAGCTCAAAGACTACAAATTCACTGATTCCAGCTTCTGGTTTTTGAGACTTGTTCTTGTACCCACAAAATGTTATTTCCATCATGAATCCATGAATATTTAAAATACTTCTCAGGAAACAAGAGACGGCATAATGTTCTGAATGAAGCAAAGAATAACATGGTGAAGATGTTATCGGCTTTTTAGACGGATCATTGACATAGTTTAAACATGTAATCCCTTTAGTCAGGATTAGCACCTGGCACAGCAAGAGGCATGTGTCATATGGACACAGGGAGGGAGGACTCACTTGGAGCACGGAAGGCGCCTTTTTGAGGCACATAATGTTTCGCTTGAGTTTCACCAAACTGTGTGGACTCAGAGTAAGTTCATTGTTTTTTATTTTCTTTGTAGTATAAGTAGAAACATAAACTCTAGGCAGAGTAATGAAGTTGTGAATTAGGCTAAAGGAGGTGGCTCTTGCTCTAAAGTCTGAGCATTAGGGTCAGATAAGCAAAGATATGAATGGAAGCTACGACCAGAAATGTAGACTAAAATAACACTTGTTAGATGTTTGTTGAAGTGTTTACTAATGTTTTCTTTTTTTCAACTTCCAAGGACCAAGCAGAAAGTGTAATTGTTGTCTTGTCTTTAACACTGTCTGTTTCCCTCTTCCCTCTCCAGTTGGCTGAGTACCGCCAGAGAAAAGCTCACGCAGACTCCCAGAAGAAACAGAAAAAGAAGAAGAAAAAGAAGCCAGAAGAGGACTCGAAGGGGGACTCGCCGGGAAGGGTGGAGGTCGAGCCGGATCAGTCTGTGGGAGGGGAGGAGGGCTCAGGAGGAGGAGGACGAGATGGATCACAAGAAGGAAATAAAGACCCACCCACCACAGAGTTTACCTTCGCCAGGACGCTGCGGAGCGGGGAGACTGTCAAGCATGACCAGACCTACACCATAGAGGTAGACACTTACTCATAACAATGTATTACTATCAGTAGTGTTTACTGTAAACACATACTAAATACCAGTCAGTTCACTCCTTTTAATGCATAAGAAAGACCATAGTTGCTGTAACTGTACTAATCAGGCATCTGATGCACTAAAACTCATGTCAGAGAAAAATGCTATTTGACAGTTTGGCAAAAAGTTAGTTATCAACTGATTTGCCGATTATTTTCTGCATTAATCACTTAATAGTTTAGTCTATAAAATATCAGAAAATACTGAAAAATGACAAAATATCCTTTCACAAGGTGACATATTCAAATTGTTTGTTTTGTTAACATATATTCACATTTAAGAAGCTGAAACCAGTGAAATTTTGGTATTGTTGCTTAAAAAAATACTTAAAATGATTAATTGATTATTAAAATAGTTGCCAATACATTTTCTGATAATCGACTGATGGTTTCAGCTCTAAAATTAATACACAGATACTAGCAATTTTGTAATGAAATCTGGGTATCAGGTATAAGCTTGACCAGTTAGGTTAGGTTAGTTTATTTTTTTGTGTTCAGTGGATTATAGTTGAGACAAAGTCACCAACATGACATGGTTGTCAGTGAAACAATCAACCTGCTCCAACAGGTAAGAAGAATGATAATTTGCCTCCAATTAGTAAACTGAAGAGAGCACATTTGTTGCATCTGCTGCATCCTGGGAAAATCAATAGGTGCCATTCAGGAAGGATTGCTGGGTGTTGCCATCTTTAAGTAGATGTGAAGTTATTCTGAACTGGTTTGAGCATGCCCATTGGCTTTGTGATAATTTGTTTTTATAAGATTGAATTATATTGGGGAGGTCAGAAAACAAATGAGCAATATCTCAATTACTCATACATTAACCAAGGTCTAAAAGACATCTTGTAACAATAAGACAATGTTGCATTGTCAGAATATATTTGTTAACATCTCCAGAATATTCCTCCAGAGATTAGTCTGTGGTGTTCACTGTCTAAATGCTTTGACGCAGCATTCAGTACAACATTTCTTTCACTGATTCATAAGTCACACAAAATGGCACTAAATATATAATGTTTATTCATGAATCTGTAAATAATTGTAGTAATTCAGAGTTATTTGGGACATATTTGATGCCTTTTTAGACGTCAGCATTCCTCAGAAGTGTTTCTTCTGTCTCTCATGCTGCAGTCTGATTTTATTAATGGACAGTCTGTCAGCTCCTCCGGCACCCAGAAAGACTTTCAACTTTAAGTGCTGCAGATTCATTTTATGGCTCTTGTTTTTTCTTATTAACATGTACTTATAAGAGCTTGTAAGAGATGTGTTCATAGTCGTAGATCTTTCTGAAAATGATCACGGTCCTCTCCAGAGTTTTGTTTCTATTATCTCCCGGAGCTTAATGAGCCCGCTGTAGCTGTCATGACAACCATTCCCACTGGGAGCACAGCACAGAGCAGCGATGTAGGATTTTCAGCAGGAAATAATAAATAAAATATGATTTGTCACCTTATTTCCTTCAGAATTTTAAAATTCGGTGTTTATTAAACGAAAAGAGTCCAGGTGGAGATGAGGAATTGCAGCCCTGTTTGTATTGCATTAAAAGTATAAACACAGTTTAACCAAAACATATATTAATACAATATCGAATTGCTGAGACCTTTACATCTTATTGAAAGAAAATGTATTATTATAATTACTTTGTCTACAAGCAACACTTCAGCATACATAAAAACTCTTCTCGCAAATTAGTAATTACCTTGGTTTAAATGGAGCCGGTCTTTCAAAGAAAAGATTGGTGCAGAATTACAGATTTTTTTTTACAAGGAAGCTTCTTAGAAAATTGTCAGGAAATTATGGATTCTCACAATTAGACCAAAATACACTTTACTGAAAATCAGAGAGAGTCCTTTACTTCTTGTAGAAAGGAAATATATGACTTTCAATCCTAAGAGGAAAGTTTGGACTTTTTAAAATGCCTTGAATACCCTCTGAGGTTTTCAGACTTAACTGTATACTATAATGTTGGAAAAGAGCACAGGAAAAGTTTAATAGATGATAAGAACTTTTATGTTCATCCTGTAATGTTACTAAACAATTTGCTTTGACTGATACTCACGTACTGTGCTGGGTTACAAGACTCCAGCAGGGATACTTTGGTTTTCTAAGTTGTTGCAGTGCTGCTTTGATGGTAATTTTTATGCTGCAGAGGATACACTCTGTTATATTGTTGGGTGTAACTTCTCAAAGTTTTTGGTTGTGCTGGAGATTTGGTTGAACTTTCAACTGCTTAGTGATTCCTTTGCATAAGACATCACTGACAGACAACTTCATCAAGCATGCTATTTGAAACTTACCAACACTGGGATGATGAAATTCAGTGTTGATGCACTCTACAAACTCATTTCATATTCACAACTACTACTGTAGCCCTTGCAAGCCCTCATTTTATACATGGTCATACATGTTTTTTTTTCCTCATAAAAAGCTTTGAAAAGATAAATGGTGTTTGGTCTGTAAGCTGTACAAACATACATGACCTTCACACCTGCGAGGAATTCCTAAGTTTTAAGATAAATGGAAAAGTTGGAGCCTGAACACTCTCTGGTATTCTGATAAATAAATATTTATCCTCTTGCATTATTCTGCAGAAAATCAGCCAGTCTATCTAAAACAGACCTGAGGGCTCTTACACATTTTTCCCCCCTCGTCATTCAAGCCCTCTCAGCCTCCTTTTATCGGCACAGCGCAGCCACTCTTTCCCTGAACCCACTGTATGCTCGATGCGGTACATGCCCACAAAACTACCGGTTGCCACGGAAACAGACAATTGCCTTTAAACAGGTTGAGATGCGTCAGTCTGTGTGACCAATTTCTGTGGCCTTGCAACACTTTTCTTTTCTTTTTTTTTTTTTTAGCAGACCTTAAGGTTGATTGAATGTGTGAATGTTTTCATGGCACGGCCAGTTTGTTTTTTTTCTCCTTGGGAGCGACTCTCATCCTCTCCGTTACAAAAGGCTGTGGGACGCACTGTATCTCTCTGCCGCATAGATGGGAGCTGTTATGTATCACTAACAAATGAAACTCGTGAATGTTAAGAGAGTGAGTCATATAGTGCGGTATGTGTGTATTATCTATGTACATAAATGATTTAACCGTTTAAAGTTAAATGGTTTATTCTCCCTCTCTGTTTTTTCTGGGGTTTTTTCACAACAATGTTTGTTTCTGTCGCAGACTAACTGCTCGTGGGGCTTGTTTCTCTTCAGACATCTTGTAGTGATGCTGCTTTCTGTGAGCAGGATGGGGTTGCTGTGGAAACGCAACAGCATCAAAGTTTTCCATTCTCATGTCTTTCACATGCATCTGAAAGGGATTGTAATTGCAAATACAAGTGTGTTGACTCATCGGTGCCTCTCAGACGTCAGCAGTCGCAAGTAAACTTTGCATCAAGCTCTCGTGTCAGTGAGGTTGATAAAATGTTGATAAAATGTTCACTTATCATAAGTTACATGCTACTTGGCCAGTTTTCCTCTTTGTGCACCATGCTGTTCACAGTTTGAGGTGATGTTCAAGTTCTGCAATCAATCGATCAAACATGTAATTTCTCTTCCATTCTGGGTCCCAAACTGTTTTAATTTATGACCCAGGAATTAACCCGAAAATAGACTTCAATAATAGCCGTCATTACTCAGTGGGAGTGAGAAAGGAGCTGTGTGGCAGAAGTAGGTTAGGCCCATATTTGAATGCTGCGTGCCTACTGAAATAGGACATAAGGCAGGCATTGTTTCAAATTGTTATGATTGGAACATTTTATTATGTGCATTTTAATGACTACAGTCTTTGTAATGTTAGGACCCCTTTTCATTTCACAATAAAAGACCACATAAATCTTACAGCAATACACTAATTTAACTGTTTACATTTGACTTAGTTTGCATGAAATTCTAATTAAGTGTTTATTTTTGATTAATGTGCTTGACTTGTCTTGTGTTTGAAATGACTTATTCTACGTGGCTCATACATCCTTTTGGTTTCCTACATGCAGTATTGATGAAATTCTGTTAATCTTCTATATTGCAGCCGGAGAGTGAAGTGTCCACTACAGCTGAAGATTGTTCCTCAGAGGTGAGATGACCTCTCTGAAATGATCTCTTATAACTTCATTTTGCTTATGACTCCAAATGTTTTTTCACAATGTTTTGTAATTTCAAGCTTACACTGATGCAACTTGTGGTTCGATTTATGGTCTTCCCTGTGGCTTACTTACTTACAGTTCTGGAGAATCCATATAGGACTGCCAAAGGATGTTTTTGTGGATTTTATCACTTTTTATGAAAGTTTTTCATCATTTAATGTAGCTCATCAGCCAGGTTTACTCCGTTCCCTAGTTGTTTTAATTAAACATGGTAATGGAGACTGGAAAGAAGAGCAATAAGGAAGGCCTTTGAAGTGTGTGTTACACTGGTGTCACCATGGGTTCTTATGGGTTAAATGGGATTTTAATCCACGTTAAAACTGACATTGAAGAACATTTGGCAAGAAAATAAATCAGACAAATTATTTTAGCAGTACAAATCTACTCAATGATGACTACTGAAATTTTGTAGGCTTTTCCATCAAATTCCCATAATCTTAATGTTTCACTGACAGCATTGTGAATTAACAGGTAAATGGGTGCCATGATGAGATGACAGAGAACCTAATGATGTCTTCCAAGGATTTTATCTGGGTACAGTAATATGATCAAGCAGTTCTTTTGGCTCTGCTAGCAAACCCACTGGCTGCTGGATGTAACGCTATATTTGCTTATACTCAAGCCCTCTGCAACATTTCCTGTAACCCACTAACCAAGCCTGTTTTATGCTGTACTTGCTCGACTATATACCTACATACATTTTAAGTATAAAACTGTTCTGCGGGGAAAATAAAAATAAATCTTGTTATATTATAAATCACAAATTTGAAGCACAAATGGCAGAGGAGTTTAGGATTGAACTGGGCTTTTTGACATTTGAGAGGTGTAAATTATCTAAAAGATAATTTGAGCTGATGGAGAATCAGGTGAGGGAGGATGAATGATGGAAAAGAAGAGAGAACAGTGACGAGCATGAAGGAGAGAGGACACAAAGAGCTGCTCTCTTCAGATTCACTGAAGTGATATTCGAACAGAGGAGACAGAAACCAGAGAGGCGCTGATCAATACAGTTGAGATAGATGGGGAGCAAAACCAGAAATGTTAAAGTGACATGTCGACTGCAGTACGAATTACAGGGAGGTGTGAAAAGAAAGAGTGTTGGTGCATTAACCAAGTCAGATCTAATCTATAAGAGTGAATATTGTAATATATCACTGCCAACCTAACTGAACATATTTCAAATTAGACCTTTCAAATGAAATTCATAAAATAGTTTCTGTTCCTTTGTGTGGGATGAAACTGAGTTATGATTTCCCAAATGATCAGTCAGTGTTAAATTTGGAACAAACTACAACTACATACTTAACTTTTTTCTTTTTGCAAGAAAGAAATATTAAATGTTGGCATCATTTTGTTCCTCTGATTACACAACAAACAGATATAATATGTTGTCAGAAATCTGCAAAATTCAAGAAAAATTGGGAAAGGAGAAATACCTTTTAAAAGTACTGTAGCAGTTTTTTGTAGAAAAATAGCCCTAACTTTGCTCACAACATCTCTTCTTTTCTTTGACAGTATTAACAATTTTCAGGTATTTAGCTGAATTAAATTGCCTTGATTATTAATTGAATTACCTTGCAGGACTTAACTGGACAGATGTTACCTAAACTGCTCAGGGTTATTGGCTTCAGCATTGCATTTTGACCATGTATCTGTAAAGCTGGTTTTGGCCACAGAAAGAAAAACCTTTTTGAAGATCCAACAAAACCAAAAATGGAGTATCCATTTTAAAACAGGATAGGTTGACATTAACACATTTACTACACTCTCCTTCATGTGGCTCCTGGCTCTTGTGACTAACTCCTGTTGATCTTGGGTCGTAAGCTCATTCTTGAAACCTCACCTTGATGGCTTTACTGAAACCCTGTAAATGCTATTAAAATACTTATTTTCCTGTTCAGGAAGAGGTGGAGCCCCTGCAACAGGTGAGAAAGGGAGGTACGATGCAGGATATGGAGGATGCATTAGCCGCCAAGACCCAGGCGGTGGAGGAGCTGAGTCGAGAGCTTGAAGAAATCAGGGCTGCCTTTGGCACAGAGGGAGTCCAGCAGGTAAATGTTTTATTGTTTTATTGAACGTCATAGCATTTCTTCTTCTGTACATTATGGCTTAACATCTGCCAGTGCATTTAGAAAATACACAGGGTGGAGATTATTTTACTTTTTCTAATTACCACAATATTTTACCATTTTAAAATACCTTTTAAAGTGGTTTAATTAGAATTATTATCTTCCATTCGATTTTAAAGCACAAATGGGTATAATCCCACCTGTGTTCAAGTGTTCCCAAGTGTTTGTCATCCTGCAAATAGACCTGTAGCTCTAAATGACTATTAACACTCATTTAACTAGTTTTGGGTGAAGATTTTGAAGTGGCAATGTGGGAACTTACTTGTTCCTGCATCAGATAGTTCTTTAGCCTTAACAATCAGGACATTCCTTGCTTCTTCATAACACCTAGGCGCAGCCTTACAAGTATGTTTCTTTTACTGCTGTTTTTAAACTCTGTCTTTGGAAAATTGCTCTCTCTTTTCTGTGCTCTATCTCACTATTGCATATATGCATTTGACTTTTATAGCTGCAGGACTTTGAAGCTGCTCTGAAGCAGCGAGACGGCATCATCACCCAGCTCACAGCTAACCTTCAGCAGGCTCGGGAAGAGAAAGACGAAATCATGAAAGAATTCCTGGAACTGACAGAGCAAAGCCAAAAACTACATATTCAGTTCCAGCAGGTGGGACCTCTGAAGTCTAAACTACTATGTTAGTTCGGGATAGTAGCTATTCTATCCTACACTACCCAGCCACTACAGCTTGTTACACTGCTATAATTTTATTATACTTGCTATCAATGTATTCAATTAGAAATTAATTTGTCTATGGAAAAATCACAGCTGCAGGCGGGCGAGACACTGAGGAACACCAGCCACAGCAGCACAGCAGCTGATCTTCTGCAGGCCAGGCAGCAGCTCATGCAGTACCAACAGCAGCTGGAGGAGCTCCAGCAGAAGCTGACTGAGACGGAGATGGTAAGAAGTTGCCTATTGTGATCACGCAGATATCTTTTCAACATATTCTGTCAAATGTAAGTGCTTATACAGTATGTTCTCAATGTTGCCCCTGAATCTCTAATGATTGGTTTTCTTTGTAGTCAGGGAGAAGATTAGAAGAATCATTCACACAAAGGATAAACGAGAAGGACCTGCTGATTGCTGAACAAAAAAACGTAATTTTGAGTCGGGAGCAGTCGCTGACAGAGTTGAGAATGGCGAAGGAGTCTTTTGCCCAAATACTGAAAGAGAAAAATCAGTTCATTTCAGAGCAAACTGCAATAATTACAGAACACGAGCTGTCATTGACCCTGCTCAGAGAAGAACTTGTCCATGTGGGACGGACTACAGATGAGAGTATTATACACCAGTCAGATGAGAAAGAACTGATTATAACTGAGCAAGAGAGAGTCATTTCAGAACGTGACTGCTCTCTTACTCAGCTCGAGGATGAGCTGGAGTCCTCTGAAAAACGCCTGCGTGACCTACAACAACGAATAGCTGCAAAAGAATCAGAGCTTGAAAGATGCGTGGATGAGTTGGAAAGCACTAAGTCTGACTTTGAAAGCTGTAAGAGTGACAGAGAGAGTTGTAAATTAGAATTAGAGAAAGAGCGAATGGAGTTAGAAAGCTGTAAGGGTGAACTTGCAACCTCCAGGCAGAAAGAGCGGATGTCATCTAATGAAATCATGCAGCTCATGGGCACAGTAGAGGACTTGCAGAAGCGTTGTCACCAGGGCAGCCTGTCTGAGACTGACATTGTCCAGAAAATGCAGGAACAGACTGTACGGAAGCTCGAACTTCTCAGGGCAGAGCTGGATGAGATGTACGGCCAGCAAATTGTCCAGATGAAGCAGGAGCTTAATTTGCAGCATGCTGCCAAAGTGGAGCAAATGACGGGGCAACATCGTGCTGAGCTCGAGCTTCTGAAAGCACAGCAGCTGTCTCAAAGCTCCTCTGTTAGCACTGTGGAGGTGGACACTCTCAATGCTAAGATTAGGGAGCTTCAAGAGACATTACACCAATCCCAAGCAGCGCACGATAAAGCCAGACATGAGCTTAGCCAAGTCGCCCAAGAGAAGTTCAGCCTGCAGGCCAAGGTTGAGGATCTTCTCCAAGATCTCCGTTCTGCCAATAAAAAAGTGGAGCAGGTCTCCCACAGTCTTACCTCTCAGGAAAGCCAACAAGGTGAACTGCAGCGCCTCCAGGAGACCATTGACAACCTGAAGAGCGAGCTGGCTGCTGCTCAGGAAGCGGCACAAGAGGCAGAAGCAAAACACGATTCAGAAATAACCAACTACAAGATCAAGCTGGAGATGCTGGAGAGGGAGAAAGATGCTGTGCTTGACCGCATGGCGGAGTCACAGGAAGCAGAGCTGGAACGACTGAGGACCCAGCTTCTGTTTAGCCATGAGGAAGAGCTCACCCAGCTTAGGGAAGAATTGCAAAGGGAGGGCTTCCTGAACACAGAAAACCTTCTCAATGAAGCCTCTATCGAACACGAGAGAGCGTTGGATGAGCTGCGCATTGGTTATGAAGAAAAACTGCATTTGTTACGAAGAGAGAAGGCAAGTTTTGCCACAGAGCGAGACGAGCTTTTACACCAAATTCTTGGACTAAAAGAAGATCTAAACCTTGCTTTGCACAGCTCAAAAGCAGATGAGCTTGTCCAGCAGCTTCAGGAGCTTCAGGTAGAGCTTGAGGAACTGAGAAAGGGAGGAGAAGAACGAGCTCGAATGGAAAACGAAATTCAGACATTACTTAAAAAGACAGAGGGACTTGAAAACCAGACAAAAGAGAAAGAACAATGTTGGGAAAACAAATGGAAAGAGCAAGAATTGGAAAGGGAGACTCTCATTGAGTCTAATAAGACTTTGAAAGAAGAGTTGGACTCAAAAACTATGAAAATTGAGACACTCACAGCAGAGAACGGTCAAATACAGCAACAAGTAGTTGAGCTGAGTGAGGAAATTGAAAAGCAGAGGAATACTTTCTCTTTTGCTGAAAAGAATTTCGAGGTAAATTATCAGGAGCTGAAGGAGGAGTACACGTGTCTCATTGAGGCAAAGACACAGTTAGAAGAGACGACACTGAAGGAGACACTTGAGTTGGAGGCAAAAATTGCCAGCCTTCAGTCACAGATTCGGGAGCTGGAGGAGAGCAGCAGAGATATCAAAATGGAGGACACAAATACAGATCGGTCGGAACAAGCTGTGATAGAAAAAGATACTACTGAGCTAATGGAGAAGCTTAACGTTACTTTGAGTGAGAAGGAAAGCCTGGCTGGGAGGCTTTCCGAAGTTACAGAGCAACTGATGTGTACAGAGAGCAAAGTGGGACAGCTGGAAGACGAGCTCACAAAAGTGAGACAAGAAAATGCGAAGGTCATCGCCCAAAATGAAAGCCTAGGGAAAGAACTGGAAAAGAAGCAAGAGATTATGAGAGAGCAGATGAGGGGGCAGGCTGCCCAGAGAAAGCTTCAGCAAGAAGAGCAAGCTGTTGAGCCAGTTTGTTCTCTTGAGGATCATCACCTTCAGATTCAGTCTTTGCGAGAGGAGATAAAGGCTCTTCAGTCCTTCTTACAGGCAGCTGAATCGGAGAGAGACAGCATCCGGCAGACCCTGGAGCTCCAGAGGCTTTCACAGACTCCATCCCCAGCGGCAGCCCAGTCCTCGGGGGAGGGACCTGTTGAAGGACGATCCTCCCCGCAGAAGTCCGCCGCCTCAGGGTCAAGCAGGCGCAAGAGACGGCAGAGGTCGAAGCAGGAGCGCAAACTGGGCACCGCTCTTTCAGACTGCAGAGAAGAAAGACAAAGGGAGGAGGAAGAGGAGGCAGTGGTGGAGGAAGAGAGAGCTACAAGTGCTGCAGAGCCGGAGATGCAGCCTCAGATGGAGAGCCAGGTTATGTCATGTTCACAAGAGAGGGCCGGTAAGGAGGACTCCACTGACGGGCACCAGGGAGACGGAGGCAGAGACAACATCAACAAACGGGTAGGCAACTCACATGCATCTACTGCAGCACTCTCGAATAATACAGCCCTGCTGCCTTTTTCTCTGCTGCCTTTTAAAGTCTTATTAAATTACATGTTTGATTGAGTGAGTAAAGGGCTTTTCAAAAACTGTGCATGATGAAGAAAGCGTAGTTGAAATTGCATGCTTCAGACGTATCATATTCACAATTAATGCTGTGATGTTTGATATTGTTATTAGCTTCATCAGAAAATGTGTGCATTGCATTCATGGCCAGATCAAGCTATAACATTGAACAGAATATGACTGAGGCATTTCAGCACTGACATGTTTTCTCTCTAGTGACTAACGGTCATGATTGCAAATTGCTTGAGTGTCTGCAGGCTTGCTCTGAAAGGTAGCATTGAACAGCACAGTCAGACTGCTGTGTTAAAACATATCTTGCCGTATGTTTTTAAGTTGGTGCAGACCATTCAGAGACATTACAGTAAGTGGGGTTATTGTGGGAAGAATACCGTAAAAGAGAAAATGCACAGCCTGCATGTAACGGTGAAGTGTCAAGACTCAATAGATATTCTGCTCATTTCTACTTTTAAAGGGGAGCTGTACAACATTTATAACTTGCTTTTCATTTGATGCTGCTTGTCCTCAAACTGAATTTAATGTTGGTTTTGAAAAGGGTCTGAAAACAAAACAAAAGAGAAAACAGTCACCCAGTCTTCTGATAGCTTTGAATCATTGCCGTTGTGTAGAAATGTGTACATTCTAGTTTCTTTCCATCCTGCAGGGAGTGAAGGGTTTGAGGTGAGAAGCCATTTTACCCCAGTCACTTCTGTGTCTGTGTCACTTCAAGCTGTGTCTCAATTACACTGGACAAAAGATAGTGAACAGTGTCTGTCTGCCATTTCATATCTGTGTTTCATACTGTTTTTGTCACCTCCTGGGTTGGAACACTACATATCGTCCAGAGTGACATTTTTAATGTACTTGACCAAACAAGTTTAATGAGGTTCTGTGTATAGTCAAACACATGATGAACTACTTCTTATAAAGCTGTTACAAGCTTCATAAACAACAATTCACATGTCTTTCAGTCCTTTTAATTTGAATAATAATGTCTGCACTTGCTGTACAGTTACTTTCTGCTCCCCCTCAGGAAGTGATGGTGCATCTTGTCTTTCTGTCCATCTATGTCATATTTGTCTGCATTTGTACTGGGGTAATATGTGAGACAGTAAAAAAAGTATGTTTTTGTTCTGCTTGCTTATGTAGGTGAGCAGAGATGGGACGGGCCATCACACGGAGCCTGTCGTGTGTTGGGGAGCAGAGGAAGAGGGAAGAGAGACTACTGAGCATGTAAATGTCACTTAAGCTCACATCCTGCCCTTTGCTTTTCAATGTGGTGCTTTGATACATTATACAGTGAAGTGTAAAGGTCAATAAATAGGTGCTGAAATACAATGGTCCTCATACAAGAACATTTTAGTATCCTTATTCTGAATATCTCCTCCTTTGTTTGTGAGGTTTGCTAAAATTTGATTTTCCAAACACCTGTTCATGATTACGCACGTGTTCATGAGACTTGAATTATCAATGCCCCCAAATGACCATATAAGGCTGCCTGTTTCTCTTTGTTTGTGGGCAAGTTTCACTGACAAAAATGTTACCTGAGAGTAAAAACTGCAGACAAAAACACAAACAAATGTAGCAGTGTCAGTAGTGGTTAGAGGACTCAAAACGATTAGAAAGAATTACAGCTGCCATCCAAGTGTTATCAGAGCAGAGTCGTACTGTGACACAAATAAAGAGGGATGCTAAAAAACATCTTTCTAAAGCAAAGCGGTCCATGATGTTATACTGTCGGGTGCAACAGAGGAGGATCACCCTGAGGCAGCTGTCGGACTAAGAGAAATTTGCTGAATTGTATACGTTGCCGTGCAAAAATATGCCTATTAAATAATGAAATAGAAAAACTCGAACCAAAATCCCAGTAAATTTGCTTGTTGAACAGATTATTTAATTTTGCATTAAGACTGCTTTAGTAATATATTTTATTTTAATGTATTTCGGTGTCATACGGTATTTAAACTTTCTCTACTTCTGTAGAGAAAGGCAAACTATCTGTACTGTACATGACTCGAACGACAGGTTTGGGCCACTTCAATTTCATTCGTACCAAAGAAAAAGTTCTAGGTACGTGAATATTGCTGAATGACTAATTCTCTTAAATCTCTCATACTTGCCACTTCAAGTGGTTCTTGCAAGAAACCCAATAAATGTAAATGTGAGTTTTACAGGTTTTATCAATTTCCTCATTAGTAGGGATTAGATTTCTTAGTAAACTGTAATTTTCATCATAGAATTCTGTTGTTGTTGGTGTGTGTGTGTGTGTGTTTAGCAGCGGCACATCACAACACAGCTGCCATCTGTGTGTGAGGCACTGAGCGTGTCTTGTCTGCATGTTTTAAGCAGCAACATCTGAGCGGTTACAGGTTTGAAAGGACGCTGCACTACACTGTCAGATGTGGTGCGGACGAGGGGAGATTGTATCATAACAAAGTGTTTTTTTTTAAACAAAGCCTAATTAAAATGTAGAGTGCACTTTAAAAACATCTGTCATCAAAGGTAACAGAATCACAATTTCATAATTGTGTAACCCTAACAAATTTATGCTAATGCATAATGCATGATGAGAGAAAGAGGCCTCACTGTTTGCCTTTTGTTCTCTGTTACAGAAGTGATAATAGCAGACCTCTCATCCTGAACGCAGATGGCTTGTGCTACTGCTCTGTCATAGAAATAGGATTTGTGGAATTGTGTTATTTAATTATTTATCTCCTCCGATTAGCAAATGGATGTAGCATGCTGCATAAATTAATTCATGATATATGCATATTGAGCTTTTTACAACTTTTCCAAAATCTTTATTTTGAATCCGTGTCATTTAGTTATCTTGTTTAACATTTTTAGGAATATTAAGAAAAACACTCACACAATATAAAATCTAATTATATATATATGTGAATAAAGGCATGCTCCCCCGTGTTAATGTGATGATCTTTCTTCCTTTGGTAAGGGTGAGTGCAGGCTGCAGATGGAGGCCCAGCGCATCAGCCTGTCTCAGATCCACGCTGCCCAGCTTGAGCTGCTGCAGGAGGACACGGAGGCCCGCACACACTCTCTGGAGCTGAAACTGCAGAACCTGAAAGATCACGGTGACCAGGGTGAGTAGATGTGTAGTCAGTTGTGTGTTTGTGGCCCCCATTACAGATGCTTTTGATGAAGGATCCAAACAACACAGGATTCTGGTTGGCTGATGTATCTAGCATCAAGCATTAATTCCAATTTTCTGCTTATTTCTTTTCCAGATGAGCCAAAAATCTTCAAACACCACAACATGTTACAAGCTGTGTCAAAAGAATGCAGTGAGATCATTCAGGTAATTATCGAAGACGAATAGTAGTCATGTGTGAAGTTTTCTGAATGAATATTATTAATGTGTGTTATCAAGTTACCACATGTAACCTCGCCTCTGTCTGTTCTGTGTATAGTGTTTCCGAAAGATGTTTGGAGAAGAGTTTTTGGAGAGTGTTGATGCAGAGGGCAGGCCGCCCCCTTCAGTGGAAAGACCAGAAACTAGTGAATCCACCTCTATTGTACTGGAGGCCAGAGGTAAATTGTCTCTTTAAAGAAATTACATGACAGTTTAAAACGAGTGTTACAGACATTATAACACGTATTTCCTGTGTAAGTAGCCCTGTGGGTCAGTATTAAATTCACTTTACAGCTACAAAGTGCTTTTGAGTACTGTTTATTCAAACATTTACACATATTCAAATAAAACCATCTCAATTTCTCCATTGAGATCATTCAAATTTAATGTAATCTAAAAAACAAATTTGTTTTTTTTTATGTAGAGCTCTACAGAGATCTTCAGCAGGTGAGGGAGAGGATTGAACAGGAACATCTCCGACTGTCACAGCTTCAGGCTCTTCTGAGAGCTGACGGGAACAAGGTGAAAACTTACACATCTGTAGATATAAGCTCTGTCCCAATTCCACACTACCTGCTAATTCTAAGCAGGTTTTGATTATGTTGTTGGTTCACACTGGAAAAATGGCAAAATAAAGTACAAAAATGTCAGCATGTATACCAAAAAAATACTTGATTTCTGAGGCACTATTTTCCCACAATGCATTGCACAAAGGAAATGAACAGAGGATAACAATGCTATCAGAAACATACTTACAAATCTGTTGGTCTCCTAGATGATGGAACTGCAGGTGGCTTACGATGAACTGAAGAGCAGCAGTGAGACGGAGATCTCTGACCTGCGTGTGCAAGTCGTCAGCTTAAGTCTCTCTACAAGCAAAGGTAAATGTGGAGTTATCCTCTCTAAAGCACTAATAAACCAAACTTTATTCTGTAAATGTAATAAACATACAGTGGTGAAGATTTTGCACATCCAATGTATGTAGAAAGTGTAAAATGTATATCTTAAAAATGCAACCTTAATCTTTCAAAAAAAGGTTCACAAACTAATTTTTGTTGTTGTGTTATTCTGTTTTGTTTCTCTCTGTTCATTCAGTTCTCTCTAGGTGCTGTTATTTATTACTGCAGTGACCCATTTTTCCCAGAAGGAACATTAAAGTTTCATCTAATTGATTCTAATCTTAAATGCTATCCAGTGGAGCATATTGAGTTTCACATTTCACCTCTCCATCTGTTAGATGTGGAGGAGCGGGCTGGTGCACCATCTACCTGCCTCGCCACGGAACTACAGAGGCTGAAGTCCGAGGAGCAGGAGAAGCAGCTCCAGCTGGAGGAGAGTCACAGACAGGAGATGGAGCATCTCAGAGCTCACTACCAGCAGCAGGCCTCAGAGACTGAGGAGCGATACCTCACGGAGCTCTTCATGCTACAGCAGCGACTGCAGGAGGTCACAGGCTCTCAGACCCACTTCAGGTGATGACGCTGTGAAAACACATAAACACAAACTCTTAATGTTTCCACATATGGAACATATTCTTATGTATTCAGACTTAGGCAATGCAAATGTACAGCAAACTCTCCTTACATAGATGATGATAAGGCATATATTTGATAAAACACAGGAAACGTATCATAATAATAGAAATAATGAACTTCATTTATTTTCAAAGCAAAGTGCCTTACGTGGTTGAGCCAGGATTAAAACATTTCAGGACTGAGGCAAATAAAATCAGGCAATTAAAATAATACAGAAATAAAATGGAATAAAACTCCCAACAATAAAGATAGATACTAAAAAAAAAACATAGAGGATGGCAATAAAACAGTGTGCTAGAATTGATTAAAGGCTGTTTTTAGAAGTGATCATAAGGTGACGTATTTATACACAAACAAGAGAATAGACTTTTAATTTCGCTCCAGTATAGCCATTAATTCCTGAAGAAGTAAGACAATCTCAGGCTTGAGAGCTGTTTGGAAAAAGATGATGATCCAGTAAATTGATGATTAGATTGACATGATTAGACAACATCTGTTCATTCAAACCAATTTTAACATTTAAGGAGCACTACGACTGCATCCATTCAACGTCTTATTGTTCAGCTGACGTAACTCCCTCCCATACACAGCACTCGTGTTAATAGTTGCTCTTCACTTGATTGATTGATGAAGTGCATGTGTTAGAAGAACCGCAGACTGAGCTGCACAATCTTCTACAGATAACTTCTAATAGAAGCTCGTCTGCACATCCTGTGTAGCACGTGGAAGCTACCTGACTAATACAATATTCACCGGGTTGTTTAAAGCATTATGCATGCCTTTTGTTAGCCCACTAACCTATAAAAGTACCTTTTCAGCCATTCCAGGTGGCTTCCTGAGGGAAGTGACCATCAAAGCATTAAAGTGCTGTGTAGAAAACAAGACGAGTGTGACCTTTTAACCATGAGCCACTCAGTATGTTGACTTATATGCGGTCTTTGAGGAACTTCAAGTTCACACTCAAATGGCAAAAAGTGTCTGGAGTGTGTGTGAACCTGTGTATCAGCCGTGACTCACCACATACAGTAAATATATGCTGTGTAAGAACAGAATTACATAATTACACAGAATAAAATTGAAGCCTGTGTGGGAACTGTTAACTCTTTACTCTAGTGAATAATCTATTAGGAGACCACTCATATCTATGACCTGCTGTTTGTTTATGCATGTATAATAACTTCTATCATAGACTCTTTCAAAACTAAACTATCATGGCTAACAAGAAGCTGAGTCCTTCTATTATTATAAAAACTGAGATGCTGCTGCCCTCCACTGTTTGATATGGTTTTGTTAAATACTCTGTATGATTCACATATATTATATCCAGCTATGTCATATGAAGATACAGTATATGTTATATTTATGTCCAGTTACATTAATTAAAGGGCATTGTGTTCGTTATGTTTTGAGCTGAAACAATTAATTGATTAGTCGACTGACAGGAAATTACTCTCCAGCTATTTTGAAAATTTCATTGTTTCTGTAACTTTTTAAGCTTTTTCTGATTTCAGCTTCTCAAATTTGAGGATTTGCTGCTTTTCTTTGTCAGATATGATCGTAAACTGAATATGTTTGGGTTTAGGAGTGTTGGTCAGAGTTTTCTTTATTTTTGGACATTTTGCGGACAAAAGGATTAATCCATCAATCGAGAATATTATTAAAATATTAATTAATTGCAGCCCTACTTATGTAATCACTTCAGTTTGTGTTTTCTTTAATACTTTTTGAATTCATGTCATTTTAACATTGTCCTGTTAATACTTTTTGTTGTCATTTCCAAGCCCAACCTCATCACCCAGTAGTCATTATATTATCTTGGGGAATAGCAGAAATATTTAGACTTATATGCTTACAACTGAAAAGCATGTAAGCTCAGCTCGTTTTGAGTGAATGGTACTCTAGTACACATTAATGGTTAATGTTTTAACAAACAGTAGCCCCAGTAAGCTGCTCCATGGTCCTTATGGGTACATTTTAAGAATGTATGTTTCTACTTAACTGGTAGCTTTGAAACGACTTTAAAAAGAATTTTAAAAAGAAGTAAGAAAAAAACAAACTGTGTCAAACTTATTTGAGGTTGTAGAACAATTAAATTTGACATTGCGTTTTCTCTGTCTGTCTGTCCAGTGGTCCAGAGTCCAGCTCTGAGAGGATGGAGGAGCACAGAGAGGAACTAAAGGTTTGGCTGCTACATTTTGCCCTCATCTAAATCTTCCACGTCACATGCATCACATCTTGCTACGAGCTGAAACGTGTACATGCATTAAGACGCTATGACAGTGAGGGTGGGTGGGAGGGGGCAGTTGCAGCCTTTAGGCTAAAACGTGCCCTAATTCCCCAGCTTTGCTCCAGAAGCAGCATCATGAACGGCCCTATATCTTAACGATTAAAAAGGGTCGGACGTTACATAACCAGCCATTTTAGCGTGTCACTCATGAACCAAGCGGACACACTCTAGTGTTGGCGGCTGCATGAAAGGAGGATTCTGTCTTGCGTGAATGAGCTTCACTTCGTTTAAGCCATCTCTTACACTCGTCACTCCAACTTCCATCATGTCTTAGTTTGTCTCTCCCTCACATCTCAAAGTTGCCACAGCTCGTGTGATTGCGACTCTTGCATCATCATGCAGAGGTCAGAGAGGAAGATAGGAGAGAACGGGAGAGAAACTGAAAAACAATTTGGCCATGATACACTTAAAGACAATGTATGTTTGGATTGGAAATTTTAGGCTTGAGGCGAGTGGTACTGAAGAAGCTGAATGACTGTGAAACAGACAAGACAAGGATTCATCACAAGACAGAGTGCTAGTGTGTTAGGGGAAAATGTAATGCAAGACATCTCTTTTTATCGCTTTATCATCCCGGTAGGCGGCGAGAACAAAACTGTGTATTTAATAGTGGTTAAAGGGTGGGCGGGGTTTAGCTACAGTAAAGAGGACCTGTTTATTTCAGGAACATTTATTGCCCATAACTTCATATTTAGTTATCTGCCTCAGCTGCTGTTATCCGGTACATTAGTTTTCATTCTGTAACTTGTAGCTCTGTCTTTCTTCCTCATTTCTGCTTTCTTCACTCTTCGCAGGACCTGGGCGAGGAGGAATTGTCAGAGGGAGGTGTGGAGTTGCGCTGGCCTGCCAGGTCTGCAGGCCTGACAGCACAGCTGCAGGCACTGAAGAAAGCCCTCGACCAGAAGTATGTCCAAGAAGTAGGCTCTCTCAAAGAGCAGCACAACAGGGAGCTGAGGAGACTGAGAGAAGAAAGGGAACAGGAGTGGAAAAGAGGGCAGCATCAAGAGGGGAGAGGAGAGAAGGAGCAGGATCTCAGCGGCATTAACGGTGCTGGAAGCTCCATTGAGAGCCTCGGGGTAGCTGGGCAGGCCGTCCTGGAAGAGAAACAAGACTGGGAGAGAGTGGAAGAGGAAGTTGCCAAGGTAGGTGACCATGTATTTTGTATTTTCATGTAACTTGTGTGTCTAGTCAGTATCAGTAAGGACACCGTTGAATAGTAGATGAATCCACAATCGATCACCAAAAATGCCCAAATTCGTGGTTCTAGCTTCTTAAATACGAATATTGCCTTGTTATCTTAGTCTTGTGTGATAGTAAAATTAAAATATTTGGGTTAAGGACTGCTGGTCGGCAAAACAAGACATTTCATTTGTCATCTGGGCTCTGGGAAAGTTCTCTGTTTTGTATGACGTTTTATTGACCAAACCATTAATCAGCAGAATAATCTAGAATGCAAATAATTGTTAGTTGCAGCCCTAGATACAGCATATTAATTTATCCAACTTTGGTTAAAAAAAAAAATACCTGTATGAATGGGGAAACAATTTGATCCCAGAATTGCTGATAACATTGTATTAGCACTCTTGGGTCTCTAAGACACGTCATCTCTGGATTCATGTTTTCTGACAGGCCATAGTTCAGATGTCCGTAGAGTTTGCACAGCAGACTGAGCTGGCACGAATCAACAAGCACGCCTGCCAGAGGTGCACCTCCATGCAGACCCAGTCGGATGAAGAGGAGTTGGAGGAGAGGGGGAAGGAGGAGCGGACTCCCAGAGCTTCTCCTCTCACCTCGGGCGCCTGGCTGGAGGAAGTGGAGAAGGAGAGACTGCAGAGGGAGCTGGAGGAGTTGAACGCCGAGATCAGAAAGTTAAAAGACGAGCTGCAGAAAACAGAATCAGGACCTGAGCAGGTCAGTGTCACAAACTGAGCTGTCACACATAATGCGTTGATTTACTGTCGACTCCACAGATTCATTTCATCTGAGACAATTCATTACTGCTGTGTCATTACTTTTCAGAAGCACTGTGTCGCAATGCAGGTGTTGCATCGATTCCTCTATCATTGATTATGTATGCTTAAGCTAATATTAATGTTATTTTTCACAGCTTTTTACTCTCTCAGGGATTTTGTTTTGACTAAATCATTGACTTAACGTTACAATGAAAGTATTTTTTTCAATACTACAATTAATAATATGGTTAAAGTTCTTTTATGTTGTTGTGTTTGAGCCAGGAGTAAAACTATGCAGCAACATTAATGTGTAGAGCATGACGTTCTATTTTTGCTATCCTGCACTGATCCCACTGAGGTTTTGTGGATGTACACTCAACTATTCTAGCCTCCCTTAATATTATTTAACCAGTAATTAACCAAAAAGCCGAACAGTAATTATGAATTATGAAATACAGTAAAGTGCACACCCACCCTTACTCTCCTCTCATCCTAATTATTTTACTCTTCCACACAGTAAACTCGCGATGTGAGTCTTTTATTACTGATGAAAGGGACTGACATGCACTGAAACAGTTCTTTTTATAATCACACACAACCACTCCCTATATCAGAGGAAATGATTTAATGATTTCACAGGAAGCATATTTGTTTATCCTCTACTGTTTTAAGAATAACATTTTAGATTCTTGATCATGCATACTCTCTACTCTGCGTGCACTGGTTTCCTCATGTTGATTTGGGATTTTATTTTTTTAAATCCCTCCTCATTCCTTGAAGAGCTAATCCCAGGGCCTGCTAGGCTTTCACTAACCATTTATTGCATGATTAGGCTTTAACTGTGTGATAGCAGTGGCTGTCATGTTCACTTTTCTTTGAGATGAGTTGCTCCAGCACACTCTTGGAGGTGATTCGTAAAAAGTTCTTAAGCTTCAGTAATTGGCTCAGATGAGTTTTAGTGATGACAAAAAATACCTCTGTACTTTCACCGACATCACTCAATTGAGGTGTTTATGTGCATTCGTGTGTTATTCTCTCCTTTGCACCACCAGGAACTTCATCAAGGTGTAAATTGTGGCGTTGATCCATAGAAAATAAGCTGTGAAGGTTGATAATAGTGACATAGAAAGCTAGAAGGATCTTCTGTGAAGACATCTCCATCTTAAAGATTACACTATTATGATTACTTATCTATAATTATCTATATGTGTTCTTGAGGCCCAAAAATGATGGACGATGCAGCTCAAGCTAAGAGCTGAGATTACAAATGATGAAACATCAGATATTCTGAATCAGGACTGATGTTTGTATGCTCAGTGTTTTTGTGTGCAGCTTCATGCCCGTTTTCTTTAGCTGATATTATAGAGCCATATGGAATTATTTGGTTGTCAAACATGTCAATAGACTCTTAATTAGACACACATTAGAACATCTTTCTGTCTGATGGAATTCAATGCTACAGACGAAAAATGTGGATATATGATATAATATAATATAATTACCTCAAAAAGATGTTCTTTACAGGCATTTTTATTTTTCTTCTCTCTGAGTGCACAGCTCTGTATGTTGTCTGTTATGCAGGAAACCATAAATCTGTTGAAAGAAGTGATTCTTTGACTGAAATCGGTGCCAGTCTCGCTCATCTGCAGTCTCTACACAGCGTAGTGTCTGGGAGTGAAGTCACTGGAGAAGCAGTTGCATTTCTGCTGTTCTTCCAGGAGGTGGCGCTGTCGCCCCTGCGAGCCTCTGTGCCTCAGGTGCACCTGTTGCCATAGCAGCACAAAGATAGTAGTGTTTCGGCTCCAAGGGAGTTAGAAGTGCGTCTTTGTTTGTGTGTGTTTGTGTGCTTGTAAAAGGGCAGTGTGTAATCGTGCGTCTCGCTGCGCCTTATTTGAATTCACTTTTACTAATGGTCACACAAACAGCCACTCTGTCGTTTGCTGCCCAGAGTTTTCAGGAGTCTGTTTCTCCAATTGCAACTTTGCAATGACGGGGCTGCTGTCTGTGTTCTCTCTCCTGCCTGTTCAGGCCTTAAAGAAGAAAGAAGACGGTCAAGAAGAAGTTGAGGAAGAAGAAGATCCAGGGGGGTCGGGAGTAAAGAATGATGGAGAGTCCTCTGATAAGGAAACTGAAAGGTAGAGATGGAAACTGTGTTTATACTGTTCCCTAATAATTCCATCAACACGCAGTTGTTCCTTCATGATAACTTGTTGCATATTTGTTTGTGTCAGTGCTAGTATAAAAAGATTAATATTTATTTCCAGAGGCCAAAGTAGCCCTCATTGTTTTAGTGTGTCGTCTTTCAAATGGTGACAAATGTGTCGGTAATTGCCCAAAGAAACTCCTCTTTACTGCGGCTGCTATTAATGTAATCATTTTTGCTGATTTCAGAAACATCTTGCGTAAGGCCAATGAGAAACTGAGTCAGGTGCTGGTTGACGTCCTGAAGACTACGGCTGCAGCGGAAGAAACTATGGGCCTTCACATGCAGAGTCTGTCTGCTTCCAGCGGAGGGAAGCTTGCTGCAGGCAAGTAACATCAGGTCTAAGTAGTAGTTTAAGGTAAATGATGGTGTCTATGTTCGGGCAACAGGTTCAGCAGCCCACCCACCCAAACATATTGGTTCAGATCTTGGTAGTTATCTACAAGCAACAAAAGACATAAGAAAACTGACTAGAAAACCTTTTTAATGTAATTATGTGTATGCTCACTACACAAGCATTGGACTTTGGCATCCCATATTCAGTTTATGGCATTTTATAGAGCTTTGAGTCAGTTTGCATTTATTACATCTGGATAGCAAAAACATTTGGCCTTCTGGAGTTTAATTTCAAACGTGATTTGACACTTGCAAAACAACACAGCACATACAGTAGCATTGACGTCACATCCTGGCAGCTGTGACTGCAATTTAAGATAACCTCCTCTGCTGCTAATATAGTCTGGTGTGATGGAGCAACACTGCACCATGACTACATACTGTGATGCTATTGCATGAACAAAGAGTGGATGCTCCTCTCTTTCTTCATTAAGCTTGGATACAAACACAACGTGCAAACAATAGCATGGACAGTTAGTCCTGTAATTTAGATGTCAGATAAATATCCAATATGTCTGCCCTCTGAATGGTTCATTATAACTGAAGATGGTGACTCCATGGGACCTAAAGACAACAAAGTCTCATGTTAACATGTGAACACTATAATACTAATCATAGCTACTTATAATAATCACTAAACTACAATATAGCTGACTGATAGGTTTGCCCCCTTCTAAATTATGAAAATACGAAATTCAGTATAATGCTGGTTTCAAATACCAAATACCCTCTGTATTTGGTGCTTTTGTGATTGGAGCCTACTTCTAGCGTCATACCACAGAAATGTACAGTTCATACAGAGACTACAGGACTATAGTTTGAAGGGACTCAACACTTTTGTGCTTTGATTCACAATTTTCCAAAAATTCTGTTGAATAATCTAATATGCCAGTTTTGTTTTGATTGTCCACATCAGTTTTTTTTCTTCTGAGAAAAACATCTTCTAGATTAGAATATGCCATGTTGTATTTGCTTATTGTATTTGACCATAGACCATGATGTGAATTCAAATCCCTTAAATTCTCATGAAAAGAATTAAATTCTGTAATAACCAGCTGCTGCCAGCTTAACAACTTGACCTGCCTCTATGCTTTGAAAGATCCACTGCTCTGTGTCAACATTGTTCAAATATGAAAATGTAACACAGTGTATATCGCTGCCTGCTGCTATCATGATATTCCTCTCAGAATACAAAGTTAGGTTACAAAGTCAAATAATTCAATGTAGCTTTGTGAGCGTAGTGTACTCAGCTGAACCGAATGATGTATGTGCCTACATCCTTATTATGGTTATATTTAGTACTGCTTTGCATCCTGTTCTGTTATGAATATAAACTACACATGACTAGCATTTTTAAAGGTTATACTTGTCCTAAGCCAAGCCTTACACTTTTACGCATTTTCAGTAGATAATTATTTTCTATTCAAGCAGCATTTTACATGATTGTGTGCTGATTATTCTCTAAAGAGTATCTTGGTTTATCGGTCTAAAGTTAGAGCAAACAGGGTAAAAGGGTAAAAGGGTAGTCACAAAATATCTGAGTGAACTGGATTGTGTGTGAAATGTTTCTGCTCTCTGGTCATTCCAGGTCACTCTGCAGAAAGCTGCCAGGGCAGCGAGACCGGCGCAGACGATGTGAGTTTGTGGTCCAGGGAGATGGAGGCTGACGAGGGTTTGGAGGTGTCCCAGCAGATGATGGAAAGCCTGCTGCTCGGGGCGGGGACACAGCTAGAGAACGAGGAATATCTGATGGGCATCAGCAGCCGACTCCAAACGGCTCTGGAGAAGATGTTGATGGCCATCAGCGACACCACCAACCAGGTACAAATATTTTTGGTTAAGTGGCCTGGGATCAATGTACTGTTGTCTGCTCGTATGGCACCCTCGGCTCCCTAAACATGTTTTTAAACCTTTTTTTTATCATGAAAATATGCCAAACTGCTTAATGCATCAGTGTTAAAGGAACAGTTGGACATTTTGGGAAGCAGTATGGTAAATAAGAACATGGAGCCAGCATACATTTATCTTAGCTTAGCATAAAGACTGGAAACAGGGGAAACAGCTAGCCTGGCTCTCTACAATGGTAACAGTCCGCCTACCAGCACCTGTAGAGCTTACTAATTAACACACTATCTTGCTAATTAATCCGTACAAAAACCGAATGTGCCGAACTGTCTCTTGGCCAAGACCAGTTGTCAGGCAGCCAGCGGTATCAGTCATCTAACGCTCTGCAAAAAAAAGCGAATAAGCATATTTACCAAAATGTTGAACTATATCTTTTAAAAATAACAAATTTTGCTTATTAAAATCATTATTAAGTTAGAAACATTTCCTGATTTACATAGATTAGGATGATATAATCAAAGAATGACTAAACCAGCTGACCAAACATTTAATTTAACATTTAATGCCAACTTTCAATATTTGACACTTCTTAATACTCAATGCTTTTGATCCCTGTCTCTTCTTTATAGTTGTTTGTCAGGTGAAATTGGTTCTTTGCAGGTTGGGATTTTAGAAGAACAGTCATGTGTGTGTTTGTGCCTGAAAGTTACCAATAAACAGAAAGCTCTAGTGACACATTTAGGCTTTGTCAAAACATTTAAATACCCACACTCGACACTGTTAACCCCCTCTGTGGGGTTCTGCGCCTGTTCATGGAAGCATAATGGGAATGAGACTGCAGAATGTGGCCGGCAACAAAGTTGGCCTGTCTAGAATTCACACACAAAAGAGCTGCCTCATTCCCACTGGTTGCCTATAGATACGAGCTGTATTTACACTGAGCTTTTGTCTGGTTGATCTACCAATCATAGTCCAGTTGGACAGAACAACTTCACCCCCCACACCTCCGCCCCCCTCAGGCTGTCCGCGTAGTGCGCTCGCTGTGTCCAGTGTCAGCCCACAGAGACGGGGCCAGTTTAACTAGGCCATTGAATGTGTTACTGTAACTGACTGCACGGCACATCTTCCCGTTGGCTGAAATTCATGCGTTACTCACGGTGGGATGGGTTTTATCTTGTCGATCTAAAAATAGCTTTAAAGACATTTCCGGCCGAGCATCACTGTTGTTTCAACATCCATCCACACCACAGAGTGTGTTGGTTGATGTTGTTTCTTTTACGCTTTGCTGTTTTAAAGCCTCTATTCACCACATTTTGATTACAATACACTCACTCTCTACCATTTTTCTTGGGCATCTTCTTGGTGGTTTTTCTTCAATTAGTCAGATCATCTATTCTATGATACAAAACAAATTAAGTGATTTTCTGTTTGTCATTTCTCTGAATTATTACATAAACTGTAGCACTACATTTGATTTGCTCCACTAACGGAGGGTTGTTATGATTGTAAATAATGGAGCTGAAATTATTTTATATGATAAATCTTAATGATAATGATGTGATAATCGATCAGTCCTTTAAATATTTTTTTAAGCAAAAGTGGCAGAAAATTCACTTGTTCCAGCTTCAAAAATGTAAATATTTGCTGATTTTCTACGTCTTCTGTGATAGAAGGTTTAGGACTGCGGGTCGGACAAAACAAGCAATTATATATATCAATACAGACATTTTTCACTATTTTCTGACAAATACTCAAAAATGAAAATAATAGGTAATCTGTTTTTACAAGCAGATTACATTACACAGTTTATATCTCCTCCAAGTACACACAATTAACAGCACAATAAACTTGTAATCAACAAAGCCTCTAATGGTTTATTCAATGATTTTCCTGCTGCTATTGATCTGATGTACATTAGTCTTGCCTGTGAAGCAGCGTCGTGAACAGTGATTGATGTAACAAGCCAGTCAGGAATGTTGGAAGTGCCTTTTGTTGAACTACTGCTGTAAATTATTTGCCTGGGGAAGGTGTTTCGCTCGCTCATTGCTCACTCCCATTATCTGCCCGTGAGACGCCTCAGTGAGATGTGGAAATTGTTCATGTGCAGTCAGTATGACGGTTGACATGCCAAACAGAGACAGTAGGTGGGACCAAGTGGCAGCATGTCAGAACGCCTTAATTGCTTTTTTCTGTTGTTATGTACGGAGGGAATCTGGTTTGACAACTTTTTGTGGGAAGGGCGTGAGTTGTCTGTGGGTTATTTGTGTTTATAGGTAGAGCGTGTGATCTATTTGAAGACTGAAGCCACACCTGCTTCCCTCCCACTTTTGCTGAACAGTATCCTGCTGTGTGCGATCAATGTAGGAAGTAGAAGAAAAATCCTCTCGTCTTGAGTGGTGAAAACTGACCTGGAAGTCTGGGATTTAATCTTTTTTTTTGGGAGGGGGGGTTGTGCCAGAACGAGGTAGAGTGTAACAGAGTGACAGTAGCCTGTCTGGGGTAAGTAAACCTTGCCTGACAGGAGAGAGATCCGGCTACAGTGAGTAATATTGTGGTACGAGCACTGGAGCATGCGTGGAGAGGGAATGACAGCAATCCTAGACGGAAGTAAAAAGGAAAGAGAGAAACTCTTAAGATCCGAGCGCTGTCATTTCACCCTCAGCTGGCTGCCGCTTGGACTCAACAATTAAAAGGGGCCCCTGGGAGGCTTCCCTGCAGGTCGGGGTTGCTACGGCGGCATAGTATTGTTAATAAATCTCCAGAGAGGGAGGGTAGAGAGAGAGGACAACAAGCCGGAGCAGACATGGGGGTTTGAGCTTTACAGAGCGGCATGATATGGTTTCACTCTGAGGAAAAGAGGTCAGAGTGAACAGAGAGAGAGGGTTGGAGATCTTCAAATAGGACACGGAGAGAAGAAATGCTTGCCTTTGTGTTTACATACCACCTGTGGTCATGTTCAGGAATGCTATTTAAGCTGGCGGACCGAGATGTGACTTTCACCTGCCGCAGAGGATGACACTTTTTGGTAGGACCATAAAAATTCTCACCGTTGCCGGATGATTTTCTCTGTCAATATTTACCTGGAACTTGTTCTACCTCCACCAGGCAGGATGTGATTGCGATGACGTGAATGTCATCCTCTTCAAATGTTGTTTACTTTTCTTGTGTGCGCCGCAAACACATAGAAACTGTTGCCTGGAGCTGTCCACAACGCTGATCACCGCTTCATTCCCCACCGGACTTTATCCTCATTTGCAGTTGCATAGCTCAGCTGGACGGATCGTTGCAAATGGAAACTTCTTTTGATGACTCCAGAAAAGCAGCTCCAACATAACAAACTGAGTTTGGAAAGTTCTCTCTTCATCCGTCCATCCTTTTACTATGGATTCCTACCGCTCTTACTGGAACTCCAGCATGCAGAGCACCACGTGGGTGGAAGGGGAGGACCAGGATGTGTACGAGGTGGAATCTCGTGTACCCCTTCCCCGACCTTTCCCAATATGCAGCACCTTGAACGAGAAAAATTCTGTGGTGGTGCAGACCCAAATCTCGCATATCAATCACAGGACTAATGGTCACCTTCTTAAGGTTATCTCCAAAATCTCCCTGCCCACTCCTCCTTATACAGTAAGTTTACACCTAGAGAATGGGTTTGTGCATTTTCAAATAGTCTGTACTTTGGATGGAGAGGACCGTGCTGTTTATTAATATTTTATAGGTACAATTCCACAGCTGGTTGAAGTAGTTCATATTTGCTCATGCAGATATGATGTAAGTTAAATGTCATTCCACGTAGGAGCGTGCGTAGAAGCTCTGTCTGTGTTTCTGTGCTGCTTTTGACACAGTAGGTGAAAGATTATATGACTTCTGTGTGGCAGGGTCACTCCTGGTTCCCGTAATGTTACAATAAGACCTTTGCTCAGGGAGATATGAAAATATATGGAAAGTACTGTAACTGTGGGATGAGTGTGAGTGTGCTGAAGGGTTATTGCATTATGATTTCACAGCTGTGCTACAAGGAAAAGATACCTTCTGTCACCTGACCAGAAGGTCGTATACAAATGTGATATCATTATCCCTGTGCGTTTCTGTTACATCTGCACATAACCTCATTTTATTATTGACATTTGTACAAGCTGACTTTTTTGTGCAACGCCAGCACTTATGTATAACTGTGTTGTCAAACCATTTGTAACAGCAATGTATTCTTGAAGGTGACCACAAAATTCTCTTCTAAGAGTGTTGAGAATAACCTGCTTAACATGATTTATCAGTTTGCTTTCCGGCTGCAAATCTGTTTAAATGAATCATACTGACAATTAACTAAAATCTTCCTCATATATTAAGTAGACAAGCTCTGTTTTCCAAATGAGCTGGAAGATATGGTTGAAATCAATATCTTGATATTACATATATTTCCTGGGTTCAGTACATATCACGTCGTGGCAAATGCGGCAAATACGTGTAAAACAATGTGTAAAATAATCACATGGACATCGAAAGCAATGAACTGTGGTCCACTGTTATACATGAGACTCAACTTTTTATATGTAGAAGAAAAGAACTTCAATAACTAATTTTGTAGATTGTAATTACAATTTGCTCTTAATCATTAATTCAGAAATTTGTGCAATAATACGAGCAATTGTTAGTAAAGTAGTAAAAGTTAGTAAAAGGAGGTAACCCTGATGACTCAAAAATTATACAGCTGACACAAGTAAACTCATCTTCGTATATAAAATTGGTAGAGTGCCCCTTTAGTGCAAACCATTCATTTTTAGTGTTTATCCTTCTAAGCTTACTTAATGCAAAGACCAGTGTTCCTTCCTAACTCTCTCCTGCCCGTGTGACACCATCTCTTTCCTCTTCCTCGCTCAGCTTGAACATGCCCGGGTGACCCAGACGGAGCTGATGCGGGAGTCCTTCCGCCACAACCAGGAGATGAACGAACTGCTGCAGAAGCAGGAGGAACTGCAGGAGAGGCTGGCCGAGGAGTCCCGGGCCCGCGAGCAGCTGGCTCTGGAGCTTCACCGGGCTGAGGGTGAGTTTTCTTTTTCTGTTCTGAGTTTCTCTGACATGTACCTTAGTTTGATTTAAATGTTGGTCAGTGTTATCCCCTGTTTGCTAAAAGCCATCTTCTTCACTGCAGCTTCTTTGTAGGAAGAAATGCAGCACTCACTATTTCTCTTTGGACTCTAATTGATGATGTGAGAACATGTGTCTGTATGTCAGAGTGATTACAGAAGACAGAGAGCATAAGGCACTTAAGTGTAGAAGCATGTGTGCATGTGTTTGGGGGGAGGGGGGCGTTACAGGGAGTGATGGGATCAGCTGTTTGAAAGGGAGAGTAAGGGAGTGTTTGACCATCTGTGGTGAGAAATTGACAAATGGTAATTTTTGTCAGCCTGTCTCTGGTTTGTGTTTGAACGTCTGATTGCACGTGTGACGATTGAATCATGAGGGTTTGTGTCTGAAGGTGAAGGTATTTCTGTTAAATCTTTAAGCCATTTGATTCACCAGGAAGACAGTGGCCATTTTTTGACAACAGTTAAAGTGCTGTGACAAATCTTGTTGGGGGGGCAGCTAACTCGATGTCCCATCCATGTCAGGGACAGCTGGTCCATGAGGGTCAACTGATCCAACCACATCCACTCTCTCACACACCAAACCCAGTCGACTGAGTTAAGGTCCCTCACACAATTTGGCAAATGTGCTATATGTTAATGTAACAGTCATATCTGTCTTTCGGGCTTTGTGGACACACGCTGAACAATGGTGAGCTCATAGCTTTTCCTAATCTTATATTGTCTTTTACTTGAGTAGTATCCTGTTATGATGTTTGCTTTCTTTAATCCTATAGAGGTGCTGAAGAACAGCAAATATTTGCAGTCATAAAAAGCTTTATAGTTTTATAGAGGGAGACCATGTGTTATTTTCATTATTGCTTAATCTGCAGATCATTTTCTCAATTAATCATTTAGTCTATAAAAATTTTTCTCTTCAATTTTCTTGTTTTTGCCTGACCAACAGTTCAAAAGCTAGAGATTTTTTTGTCAAAGAAAAGCAGCAAATCCTCACATTTTACAAGCTGAAACCAGAGAATATTTCATATTTCTGCTTGAAAAATGACTGAAACGATTAGTCAATTATAAGAATAGTTTTCTGTTGAGCGATTAATCAACTACAACATCAATTAATAATTGCAGATGTAATGGAGAATAAATGTTACACCCTAAACGTCAACCTGTCATTTCATATAAAGGTTTTACAGAGCAGCTGTGCCTATCTGGTCATGTGGCATGCTTCTTCTTCTTCATTAACCTTCAGGGAGTGTTTGAAATCAGCTTGTGTCTTGTGGACATCTAATTGTGCAAATGTCAATGAAGGGAAAGACAAATAATTCTCCTTATTGTTTGGAGGATTCACGCAGGTAAAAGCTCAGGGTGCGGCCTTTTCAAACTGGTTTTGAATGAACCCAAGAGACAGGCTCAACCTGGAAAAAGGATCCTCTTCACTGATTGACACAACGTATTATATGTCAATGAAAAGTCTGCTTTTGTTATGTTTGAACCAGGGATAAAAAGACTATGTTGGACAATATTAAGATTTGCAATTATTGTGTTGTAGCGTAAATGTGATTTTATAGATTCCAAACAGAGCTCTGTGTTGTTAGTGGACGATGTTTTTTTTAACCAGTAATCATGTGCATGTGATAGCTGTGTATCGTGGAGGGATCCCTCCTTAGGCACACAGCTTTGGTTCCTGCTTAGATGTCTGAAATAATAGTTATCTCCTGACAACACAGGTGACAATTACCTTCTGCCTCTCTCTCCGTTTTAAATAACACACAGAGCTCATTGAGCCCATATGAGCTACTAACAAGAATCCAGTCAGAAAATATGTAAATTTTAACTTATAGTTGCAGTTACAGTAAGTGAATGAATGATTTGTGAGTCTTTCCTGTAATTATGAACTGAATACCATCTTGGTGCTTCATGCTTGCTGACCTGTGACAGAGCAGTACAGTAATTATAGAGCATTTCATTGTGTTTACAACTCGGTCTTATACTTCATGTCAAGCAAAATAGGTCAGACATGCTCACTTTGTGCGCCTGTGCGTTTGTATGCACGTTTGTGTGCCTCTGCGTTTATGTATGTATGTTTTTGTGTGCTGTTGTGTTGTCGGTAACCTTGGATTTTGTATCCCGCTGTTAAGCTCATTCTTCTGGATGGCTGCCGTGTGTGTGTGTGTGTGTGACTGAAACTAGACTCAAGACTCAAAGTAATTCCTCTCAATTCTTCTGTTCAGTGATTGCAAGAGTTTCTATTTCAGCGCCCCTTTATAACTGTCCTCTTGCTTCGTCCACATTCAGGTCTGATTGATGGCTACACGGACGAACGGGCTGCGTCGGAGGAGCAGTTGCGTCAGAAGGAAGAGCTCCAGCTGAGCCTCGAGCAAGAGCTGCAGGTGAGGCATTCCAGCTGCAGAAAGGAGGAAAATAATTACCTTTTTTTTTTGTGAGATAGCACATGACATGACCATGCTTGAAGGAAGATTTGTGTTTAATTTAGCCTCTGGCACAGTTCAGTAGTTAGTCAGGTTTAAGTCCAGTAACTTGAGGTTAAATTCAATCCAGTTAAAATCTCTACCAGAGGGAAAAACATGAAATGTGTACATATGCCATAAAATGTGAGATATGGTGGTTTTGATTATTTTTAGTGTCATATATTCATGTATTATCATGTATATATCCAGGCTTTAGTGATATTCTATATTTTTCTTATTGTCAAGAAATCCTGTTAAAAGGTCAAAACCATCAATAATTTGATCCTACTGCAAGTCTGTAGCTGAGTGTCGTTTCTCCATGCAGGTGACAAGTAGCCGTCTGCACGAGTTGGAGCAGGAGAGGCTTCAGATGCAGGAGGAGCGGGAGTTGCTGTCACGGCAACAAGACGCCATGAGGGAGCTCGCCGGGCCCCGCGAGCTTCGTACGTATCCCATAATTCCCGTAATATATACAGGTTTTTAACAGCTCACTCACAAGAAGTTGTCATCCTTACAGTTGAAAGGAAAATATTAGGAAATTAATTTACTCAACATGGTCTGAACAGTAAGTGTAGGTTTGATTTTGTGAACTTTATTGCATTGTAGCCATCATAAAGGATAGCTTTTGTGAAGGTTTCATGTTCACTTTTAGGCTCAAGTCACCTAAATTACCTAGATTAAAACATAAACAGTTCCTTGACTTACATGGACAGGTAGTTTTGGTGTGAATTATTAACCCAGAGTCAGTGTCAGCTGCATGTCATACAGTAGTTGACAGCATTGTTGTTTTCATAGTAATGCATATTGACAGTATATAATACCCAGATCTGCATCTAAACTGGTTTCCTGGAAATGGCTGCAGCTCTGATTTAAAGGTGCACTGGCTTCGTATTGATTTCTTTTGTAGTTCTTGTGTTGCTGTGGCCTAATGAATACGATAGCAAAAATGTATGAGCCATAATTGAGCTGCTTTGTCAGCTATAGGAATTCAGGCCGAGGGTCACAAAGTCAATAAAATGTTATTTCAGTGCACATGGAGGGAACTCTTTGGGCTTATCTACATTTCTTAAACACTTGCCACTGGTACTTGTTCCACAAGTCATACATTTACAGGTATTTGCCAAGAATTGCTCTGGAAACATGAAGCTTGATAACTGTAACTTTTGCATTATAACCCCTGTATTATCAAAAAGGTATCACATGATTACATTCTCTGATAAGATGGTGAGTATTCTGTATCTCAGGGTGTAAACCGAATGGGAATTTCAGAAAGCTTTTCCTCACAGCATCCTTTCTACAGCCTTAATCTACTCCTGAGAAACAGACAGAAAAACACTGCCATTCTTTCTTCACCCTTTTCTCTTCCCTTTCTAAGAGTTTTCCTGTTCATGACAAAAACAAGAGCATGTTACATTCCTGTGCTTTCTTATTCTCCTGTAGGCCTAGTTGAAGCTGCAATGGTTGCAGCACCTGAAGCAGGTGTGTCCTCTTTGAGCATGGCTCAGTCATATCTACTATATGTTCTTATAATTGTCTACTGTAGCTGAGTGACAGTATATCTCTCTAACCCCAATCCAGCAACTCACCAACAAAGCTTGGAGCTTGCTTGCTATGGGCTCACAAACTCACTCAGTCCAATCACTAACCTTTGCTTCAGCTTTTCATTTTGATTGATTTTTGTCCTGGTTTGTCATTTTTAATGTCTTGGAGTCAGTGTTAGCACTCATTTTAGCATGATGAAATGAAAGTAATCTTCAGACACTTATATGTAGTCATTATTTCCTAATTGTCAATCATCTACACTCTGAATTGAGGCATCTTTTTTAATCGTTATGTATATTTTAGACCTGTAGATGCTGTGCTTACAGCATTTCTTTCAGTGAGTGAGATGATTGGCCGTTCAGGAAGTCCCTCTCCCCTGCCTGTAAATGCTTATTGGGCATGGATATTGCAATGTCCGGGCTGTCCACGTGTTTGTTCTGTCATTTGCACTCTCTCACCTTGTTACTTTTGCACTAATCCTGCGGGGTTTGATCCTGGGTGAACCGGTGTGGGTTGTTCATTGGTGGCAGCAGAAGAACAAATAGGCATCATGATGGGGAATCATGCTCGGGGCATTATGTTGGGAAGTTGACTGAGATGTTGGAAGAGTTTGAGGTTAGCCTTGTATTCAGATGAAGCTGTAAAAGTGACCATAACATATAAAATTGCAACATTTCAGAGAAGGAAGTTGATTATTATTTTTAACAACACGTCAAAATCTGCATTAAATCTAATCACATGGCTCACAGACTTCAGACTCTTCAGTAGCTCCATCTCAGCATCCTGTTTGTCACCGAAATCAAACCTGAATGAATAATTAACCAGAGTTAACCACCTTTAGTTGACAGGCAGTGATACCTAACCTCTCCTCCCTCCTCCACGTTTATTCTGTAGACCTGCTGGAGGAGACCGAGAAGCTGATGAAAGAGAAGGTGGAGGTCCAGCGTCAGGCGGAGAAGGAGAACACCGACCTCCTGAAGCAGGTGAAGCTGCTGGAGGCGGAGCTGGAGGAACAGGTCAACAAGGTGATCGAGCTGGAGCACGCTCAGAGGACGGAGAGCGGAGACCTCCAACAGCAGATCCAAGCTCTGGAGAAACAGCTGGAGAAGAACAGGAGGTTCCTCGACGTAAGTGACAAAGAACACAACCTCAAATATCACGTAGCTGTGCAGTTTGTCTGACGTAGTTTTACTCAGTATTCAAAATGATGTATACTCCGACGTCAGTGACAAAATTATAATATTTTTATTCCTTCTTATACCAGTTCTCATTGGAGATTAATTGATTGGCAGAAAATTGGCAAGAATTTTTAGGCAAAAATGCCCAAGAATTATTTGTGTGAATATTTCCTGCTTTTCATTGTCTTGAAGCAAATTAAATATATCACCTAATTTTTACATTTTCATTTTCAACATTTTAGAGATAAAACTATGAATAGATTAATCAAGAAAATAATCTGTAGATGAATCGATAATTACAATATGTATCTCAGAAGGTATGTAATGATGGTGATTGTTACTTGGGATCATTTTCCAACACCTTTATCTTAAGTAATCGTCTAGATGTGGTTTGAATGCAGATTCCCTCTATTCTGTCCTGTTGATGTCGGTTACACACAAATGCGAAATGAGCACATTTGTAAACATGTAATTTTCCAGTTAAATTTATTGGCCATTCCTTTATAATAGACATAAACATAGACAGTCTTATTCTTTAGAAGTAAACAACAAACAGCACCGTATGTCAGTGCTTACCTCATCAGTTGGCCAATTAAAGATGTATAATCTGCAAATTATTCAAAATCCAAAACACTTGATTTACATACTCTCAACAATAGCTACTGCTCTTTGCATAGGTGCTCCTAAAGTCATCACGGTCTGAAGGTCAAGTACTTAAACCCATCAAATGATCCCCTTTAAAGCTTACTGCCTCCTTCGGTTCAGACGAGATGACAAACTGTAACTGGGGGAAGGAAACTCACATAAACACTCTCACAGCCTCTGATAATTTAGAAAATTGTCTCATTGACAACCCATCTTTGACAAGGAAACCAGTTTCTCAACAGGTGAATTCAAAATGAAGTCTGCATTGATGTCAGAAAATAGTCCTCGTTATTGAAGGTCTCATTTAATATCTTCATATTCCTTTATTTATTTGCCTGTCTCTCTGCGTTCAGGAACAAGCCGTGGACCGAGAACATGAGAGAGATTTCTTCCAGCAGGAGATCCAGAAACTGGAACAGCAGCTGAAGAATCCACAGAAGCTTCAGTCCGGCTCTGAGCAAAGAAACCGAGAGGTAACGGGAGAAAGCGCCGTTCTCTGCCAGAGGACCTGGTGTAAATAGAGATGCTTATTTTCTGAACGTAGCAGTGTTGTGGCTGTGAACACTGGGCTGAGAGTCACACAACAGAACAATAGAGCTGGTAGAATTACTTGTGCTGCCTTGAAAAATGATACCTAACAGTGGGAGTGTTAGACACACGAAAGAGTGAGAGTGGGATTAATGTTTGTCCTTGTGATCCTTTGTAAGTTGTGTAATAGTGGGTTTTATTTGCATGTTTATCATATACACAATACAATGGAAGTGATGGAAGAATAAGGCCATGTGTTTATATGACATGAGGACAATTACATGATATGTAATGTAACCTCTGATATCAAATTCCAGTAAATAAATACTGATTTTGCTGATAGTTATAGTGAAAGGAGTCACTTGTAGTTACGAGCCCACAGATAATTATCACCCTCTCACTCTGCGGTTCCTCTCGTGGAGTGTTTTAATAATTCAGCTCATTGTTTTGGTTTTTACAGCCCACAACTTAGCTGTTTTGGTTCACTCTCATTGAGCTCTTTTCCAGCCACTGTTTTCAGCTAAGATAAACCCACTTTACGCTACCTGCTCGGCACCAAACAGCAGACGGACAAAGTTAGCGACTAGCTGGTGAACATACTGGAGCACTTTAGCAGCTAAAGAGCCAGATACTTCCACTTTAATGTGCTTGTGTTGCTCTTTATCTGCTGCATGTGTAAATAGGCAACTGTTTGCTAACATATTAGCACCTTGTTCCACTGCCCCCAAGTGGCCAAAACAGAACTTAATCTTTATTGTTTATTCTTGTTTATTGTTTAAAGGATCTCAGTTAGCTTACACAGATACGGTTGCTCGTCTTCCCAGTCAGTTTGGTATAACTTCTGACATTTGGTCCTGTCCTGAATTGTTGACAGAATATTGTCACATTTTCCCAATTTAATTTCATTATACACAGGAAATATTGAGGAGTGTTTTACAGTAATAGAAAAAAGTCCTGATTGTCGGCACCAAATAGCAGAACCACATTTCCCAGTCTCATTCCTCACAGCAGTAACTGCTGTCAGTTTTACCATAAATGCATATATATTTGCTTTGTCTGTGGTGTTATTACTGTTTGGCTTCTCAAGGATTTCGTCATTCACTGTCATTTTTCATCCACTCACAATCTAGCCTCCAGTTCACTCCGGGCAAGGAGAAATTTAATTTTTATCAACACATTTGAAGCGCTAATTATGCCCTCAAATCAATCGATTGAATCCTTGCACGCCACAAAGTAATTTGCCTTTAAAGCATTGTGTTTATTGTGAAGGCATGTCATTTGTGACAAAGACATCAAACTGTTAAATTCAACTAATTTGCCTTTTGATGATATAGAAGAACACAGAAAATAAGCTGCACGGCATTATGGGCCCTCAGTGCATTTCACTTGCCCAATCTGAAATATCATTTGACAAGATAAGGCAGTTATTCCATCAGGGAAAGATGAGTTTAATGCTCAGAGATATCATATTGTTCCCTGTCGTTTCCTTACTGTCTTTATAACTGAAGTATCCTTGACTTGCCTCTTCTGCTTGTTAGTCTTTGACCAGAGCAGCGTACAGATCAGAGCAACCAGTTTGTTCCCTCCTAAATCAAACAGACTTGAATAATATAATTTGTGATTGCAGCTTTGATTCATGCTATACAGTAGATAGCTACAAGTTCTGTGTTTATAGCATATAGTTTATACATCAGTCCCACTTTGAACTCACAGGCTAATACCCCAAAGATAACCTTTACTATTTCTATAATATCTACAGACTCCTGCCACATTTTTATCACTATCACTTTTTCTTCCCCCTCTCGCCCTTGAACTCTCCATCCTCTGATCCTTTATGCCTCCGCCTTCTCTCTCCTGTGGCTATTGCAGGTGGATGGAGTAACCTTTAAGGTATTGCTTCTAGCTACATGTAGAGTCAAGTCTCCCCCAGAGAGCGTTTAGTGCATTTTAGCAATCCCACCCCAACCCTGTAGCAATTAATGGCCTGTCCATCTCTCTCATCCTTTCTCCTGTTTGATCCCTCTCTTCTGTATAAGTCTTCATTTGAAAGCGACTCAACTTTTCCTTTCTCACTCAGGTCCTTCCTCTTGTCTCTCCCTTCAGTGTCACAGTGTGAAACAGCAGGGTGTTCACAAGTTCAGTGTAGAACAAACATTAGGAAACTATCCTTTCCATACAATTATACCAAGTCCGCTTTTTGCATACTTTAAAAGGCTTTTCTGTAAGGCCAAACCACATTAGCAATAGAGACAAAAGACAAACAAGCATGTCTCCAACCAAGTTTTTCCTGAATATCCCTAAACGAACCATAAGGCACATTCTGGTGAAGTAAAGCTTAAAGAAATATAAATAAACCATTCAGTGCTGAAGAGTCCATCCTACACTGGAGTCACATTATTATTTAATGGAGGGCTGCCAGTGAGGGGGTGTATTTCATCTGCCTTACTACAGTGTCACTTTGTCTTGAACAGAAACTCAGTTTTCTGTGGCACAACGTCCTTAAAATGCATTATCGAAACGACAGGATACATAAAAGTCAGTCAGTCTTTTGTGAAGCAATATCATTTCCTTGTTTAATCAAGCAGGGGAGATCTAGATAAACATTTCTTTCCCAGATAATCCCAAACAACCCTTCCTCCTGTTGACCCTTCTTCCTCCCCTTCAATGATCTGCTGATGTTTTCCCGTCTCACAGATGGATCAGTTACCTGCCAGCGGTCCTCCTGGTTAATGTCCTGCTCTGTGGTTTGTGTCACCCTGAATGAAATCTGTCTCTCCCCTCTGTCCCTGCACCTCTTTTCACTCTCGGCCCCCTCCTTTCTCAGGTGGATCAGCTGACCTCCCAGCTAGCTGTACATATACCAGCTATGCTGTAGCGAGTGGTGTCTGAGAGCGAAGCTCATTAAACAATTCCCCCGTCTCTCTCTCTCTCTCTCTGTCTCCCACTCCCCTCGTTCCTCTCGCTCTCTCTCTCTCTCTCTCTCCCTCTCCCTCTCTCCCTCTCACTACCAGGTGGACCAGCTGACCTCCCAGCTGAAGGAGAAGGCGGATTGGTGCAGTGAGCTGCTGCTCAGCTCAGAGCAGCTGCGTCGTGAGTTGGGAGACCGCGACGAAGAGATTGACAAGCTGGAGAGCCGCATCCGCGAGCTGGAGCAGGCCCTGCTGGCCAGCGCTGAATCCCTGGAGAAGGTTAGGAAGGGGAGGGGGAAGAGGGAGATGGAGGATGTGCAGGAGACTGAGTCAGAGACGGCAGTAGAGAGAAGGCAGTCTGAACAATAGCCGTGGAGCATGGCTGAGGGTGTGTGTGAGAGGATGTAGATGAGGTGACAGCTAGAGGAGGAATGGGAGGAGGAGGGTTGGGACGCACAGAGAGGGAGAACAATGTGGGGGTGGGTCCCCTTCAGCAGCCCCAGCAGTTTGCTGCTGATGATGACACTGAACTATGGCTAGCAACTGTAAAGATTGCCCCCCAGTGTTCGTGGAGGGCTGTGCTGAGTGAATAAAAAGAGCAGTGTAGGAAATATCTGCTGTGCCGCTGCTCAGCTGACAAGAGTTCCAGTTGCACGATAAAGGATGCAACACGGACGACGTGCATTTGTAGCTTACATCCTAGAAAATCTGTTTGATCACAAGAGTTTGTTCCTTCACGCCTTTCTGCGCATGCTGTAAATTACTGCTGTGCTAAATAGTTTCTTTCGTGTGTGTGTGTGTGTGTGTTTGTGTGTGTGTGTGTGTGTGTTTGTGTGTGTGTGTGTGTGTGTGTGTGTGTGTGTGTGTGTGTGTGTGTGTGTGTGTGTGTGTGTGTGTGTGTGTCGCAGGTTGAACAAAAGAAGCAGCATGCATCCATCACAGAGGCAAGACAGTCCACACTGGAGGCTCAGTTACAGACGGAGAGAGAAGCTCTGGAGCGGAAAGAGAAAGAGGTAGTTGTGCTGCTCAGTTTGTGTTTTTTGAGGTTTTTCAAAGCATCGAGGAGTAATGCCTGCACGCTCACACTAAACCACACATTTATTTAAATGGACAATATTTATAATCTGACGAAGATCAAATTGGGAATTAAATGTTGTCTATTTAAAAACATTTCTGGTTTGGAGTCAGTGTGCAGGCGTTACATCAGTGTTTTTTAATAGCCTTGCAACTACATGTGCATGTCTTCGTCCTGCAGGGAAAACCATTAGTAAAATCCGAGTTGTATCAGTGAGGTGCATATTCTACACAGTCTCATGGCGTCTCCTCTAAAATGCTTGTCATGTTTACCCGTCGCCTCAGATCTGTAACCTGGAAGAGCAGCTGGAGCAGTTCAGAGAGGAGCTGGAGAACAAGAGCGAGGAGGTGCAGCAGCTTCACATGCAGCTGGAGATCCAGAGGAAGGAGATCAGCAGCCAGCAGCAATACCTAGAAACAAGAGATAGCATGCTCCAGGTAAAACAGCCATCCAGCTGCAAGAACATTTTACAGTATCTTTAGCTAAGATTGTGACGAAGTGGTTGAGTCTGGTTGTTTATGTGTGTCACTCTGGCTTCTTAAAAACTGTAGATATCATTGTCAAACAGATGCTGGGCACATATCATGTTAAAAAAATGTTTACTTTACGCTAAGCTTGTGCTTAAACTACACAAGGTCTGGCGGATTCACACATCCAAAAACTGCTCCCATCAGTTGTAAAAATACACTATAATGTCCATCTAACATTTATATTTCTCCTCATTAACTGCAAAAACACTTTGGTACAGATGCTCAAGATATTTCTCTGTGTTACAAATTTTACTTTTTTTGCATTCTTCTGCCATGCAAGACTCAGTGCCACTGCTGGCACATTTCGTCTTTGACTCAGTCAGTGTGCTTTCAGTACGAGGCTGACTCTGAGTTGACTTTTGCGTGACGTGTTTGTTAAAAGCCATCACATTATAATCTCTGACTTTTGAAGGTGATGGAGGAGAAGGACAGGGAAATAGCACTTCTTAATGAACAGATCACTAAGCTCCAACACATGGAAACAGCCTCTGATAACAAGGTAACGCAATATGCATATACGAAATAGAATAAAAGTCTATTTCGAATACGCATAGCTCCGTGTTAGTGTGTGTTTTCTGGTTTCATGTACACTTTTATTTTTGTTGACTCCATTTTTCGTTTTTGTTGGGTTGTATTTGCTTGTTTTGTCTCGGTAAGTAGTTCCACAGCACCATCGTCTGTCGTGAGGTGATCATTTGCTCACGTGAGGTGGCTTATTAAACCTCTGAGTCTTCAAAGACGTTTTACAATCTGATCAACTTCAGGAATTTGAAATACAAATGCCTTTTTACAACCACATTATCTGGGGCCCAAAGAATCTCTCTAAGCACAACAGGGACTCAGAGGTTTATCCAAACAGTGGGATAGTTATGGACTCCTCAAATCTGATATTTTCATGGTTTAAAAAGGTCTGTATATTTCTTTTTAGGAAATTGATGAGAGGGATGAGCTGATTAAAGACTTGGAGTCACAGGTGGAGTGCCTGCGGAGTGAACAAGAACGCCTGAAGAGGAATAATGAGGAGGAGCTTGACCAACTGAATGCAGTCATAGACAGACTTCAGCAGGAACTGGCCAATATCGAGCAGAAGCATGCTGCAGAGGAAGACGAGGACACCAAGGCTGAGCCAGAGAGCGGCGTGTTGGGGCCAAGTAAAGAGGAATACGATGAAATGAAGCAGAGAATGGACCTGGCCACCAAAGAGGTCGACGCGCTCAAAACAGAGCACAGTAAGCTGCTGGCGACATATCTGCGCTTGAAAGAGAGCGCAGAAGCTTTAGCTGAAACAGAGAAACTGGAGAGCTCAGGGGGCGAACTGGAAGAAGCTCTCAGAGAGAAAACTGCAGGCCTTGTAGTCATGCAGGCTCAAGTTCAAGCTCTTGAGCAGAGTGCGACATCCAGAGTGGAAGAGTTGGACCTCCGCATCCAGGAGCTTGAGGAGGCGGTCAGTGAAAAGGACAGCGAGTTAAACCGCTGTCGCCTCCTGGTGGAGCAAACACAAAGCTATGCGGAGGGTCTCCAACAGAAGGTCTCTAATCTGGAGAAAAATCTGAAGGAGAAAGTGGCTGCGGTGCTCGTCAGCCAGACCACGCTGGAGGCCTTCCAGCAACAGCAGTCACAAGGATCCCAAGCAAACCAGGACCAGCAGAGACATGCTGAGCCACATGTGAAGCCAAACGTGGAGCCACATGTCCATGACTTTGGGGACTTTGGTATTCCCCAAATGGATTTCAGTGGAGTTGGTCAAGCGAGACAAGTTCCCACTGGGAAGGTGGTCCATCTGACCCAGAAGCTCCGGGATCTGGAGGTGGGACTCAGTGGGATGCAGAAAGACCAGGAGCTCCAGAAGCAGCTGCTCTCCAGCTCAGAGGAGGAGGTGCTGGAGTATGAGAGGAGGCTGTCTGTGCTCATGGATCTGCTCAGTCAGATGAAGGCCAGGACACACCAGAGGACATCACCGGCTGTGGGGGTAAGAGTTCGGTTAGATCCTGGCTAGCTGTTTCCCCCTGTTTCCAGTCTTTATGCTAAGCTAAGCTAAGCTAACCGCTGCTAGCTTCATGTTTAACATACAGACATGAGAGTGGTATCAATCCTCCTTTAAAGTTACACTCTAGGTAAATGTATTATTTATGGGGATATATAAATACTAATAACAGGATTCACTGAGAAAAGGTGATTATTTGCACATTTTAGATTCCACTGAGACGTACGTTTAGGTAATTTTTGTTCGTAATATAAATAAAAATATAGTATTTGAATTTATACTTAGTTCTCATGTGTATGAAATGTCTTTATTGTGGAAACATGAAATGAACTGTATTGAATGGAATCTATAAATCATAATTTTGAACTTACTCTCTGCCCTTATTAATGGTTAACCAGTGAATGAAGTCATTCTAATCAAGTCCCAGCTCTGATAAGTTTCAATCTTTGTGACCTTTTTATCAGGCCTCCTCCTCTGATGACCAGCCGGCTGTGTCAGAGGTGCTTCAGGAGTTGCAGGAGGTCCGAGACGAGGCCTCGGCCACCAAAGAGCAGCTGGACAGCTACAAGGAGAGCTGCAGCAGACTCCAGGAGGAGCTCCAAGTATGTGACTCTTAGTGTTCATACTTCTCCTAAGAGTATTTCCAATGTTTGGTGAGACTGACCAACATGTGCTTTTCTTTCTAGGAAAAAATGGTCACAATAGAGAGACTACAGGACCAAGTGCAAAAGGTAAGAACAAAAATGTGATCCCGCGCAGTTTACATTTTCTATAAACAAAATCTTTTCTTGTCTAATATTTAAACTTTGTCACTTAAGGTATCATCTGGAGGCAGTGAGGAGACCAAGGAATCTGAGCTTCAACAGGAATTAATGGAGGCTCAAAAGGAGGCAGCTGCCACCAAAGAGGAGCTGAACGGCTGCAGGGAGAGTTTGGAGAAACTACAGGAGCTGCTGCAGGTACAGAGCCAATTGGACATTTAAAATCTTTACAATCATATACGGTTCAGTGAAATTCATCTGTAAAAATCTATTTCTTTATGTTTTGACCTTTTTTTCTATCAAAACAATTGTCAATTCACACTTTAAATTGATACTTTTGGTGTGGAGAGGTTTGAGCTCAATGTTACTGATATTTAAATGTAGAATTCAACATGTTGGGAAAGACGCTTATTTGAAAATCACATTCTTGTTGAGAGTTAGATGAGGAGATCAATACCACTCTCTTGTCTGTACGATAAATATGTAGTTGGAGCTGGTTAGCTTAGCATAAAGAAACAGCTAGTCTGGCTCTGTCCAAAGGTAACAAAAGCTTCCAGCTACTAGTGGTTGTTTTATCTACACTTAAATCAAGCAATAGTTCACTTATCATATATATATATGAATATATTTCTATTTATACACATTTTAATTACATACGATTGTGTTTTTAAAGGAGCGGGAAATGACCATTGCTCACCTTAAAGGAGAACTTTTCCAAGTAAGTCAAATGTTTTTTTGCTTTGAAATATGATGTACACTATAATCAGTGCATTTATATTTCTCTGAAACTGATAATATTGTTGGTTTTTATGAAAATGTCACATTCTTTCTTGATATCTGGCTGTATGTATAGTATTTGACCACCTGCTCAATCGTCCTCAAGGTAAAAGCTGAAGAAGACCGAGCCAACACGTCAGAGCTGCTCCAGGAGCTCCAGGAGGTCAGAAATGATGCGGCTTCCACCAAAGAAGAACTCAACAGCTACAGGCAGCATAGTGAGAAACTCCAGGAGGAGCTTCAAGTCAGTGAAGTTTCTCTTTCTAAACTCAAAGAGGAGCTCCAGGAGGTGAAAAGGAATGTGGATACCACCAAAGAAGAACTCAACAGCTACAGGCAGCACAATGAGAACCTACAGGATGAACTCCACGTCCGTGAGCTCTCCATTTCTAAGCTCAAAGAGGAGCTCCAGGAGGTACGAACAGCTTTGATGAAGACAGCGGATTCTGGTCCTACATCTCCTTCTCCCTCCCCCTCTCCATCTCCGTTCCCTCTTCCTCTCTCCTCTGCTTCTCCCTCCTCCACCACCCAGCCTAAACGGAAAGGAGGCAAACAGCCGGCTGGTAAGGGAAGCAGTGCCAAAGATAGACCGTCTATCTCCAGGAAAAACTCTACCACGTCCAGCCAGTCCACCAGCAAATCTCACAGCGCTCGGCTGAACAGCAGCTCTGAGCAGAAACACACGGCTGTAACGCACTCGTTCACGCAGACCGAACATCTCCAAATGTCTGACCACGGTCTGGAAAGCAAGTCTCCAACCAAAGACGAGATGGAGGAGGTGATCGGAGAGTTCCAGGAGAAGGTTGTACAGATGCAGGAGCTCCACGCAGCTGAGATCCTGGACATGGAGGCTCGGCATATTTCAGAAAGCGAGAGCCTTCGTAGGGACACGCAGGCTCTGGAGCACGAGTGTAAGGCCCTCAAGGCTGTCATTGACAAGCTGCGCTCTACAGAGGTGAGGGCCGAAAATCTATGTGCTTCATACTGTGAGTCAGTTTTGTGTTGAGAGAAGTTTCTTACAAACGTATTGTTTGTATATGTTATGGATTTTGAAGGCATTTGATTCACACTGTGGATTACATTTTGTCTGAAAACTTCCATAGATGGCTGAAATGTGGTGCGCCCACTTCTTCTCCTGCTACGTACATACTGCAGTACATGATTATACATTTTTTTAGTTGCTGCAGGAATCAGAAATTAGGTCTGCAACTAATGATTAACTAATGAAAACCCGAAGATATTCAATGAAACCAGGAAATGTTTGGAATTTTTACTTGATAAATGACTTGGATTAAGCAACTCTACCTGCATTTTCATAAACTGTCCAGTAGCTTGATGTTTTGAAGGTGTTGCACACTAAGGATGTGCAAAGATTTGCGTTGTATTATCATTTTGATGAATACAGTAAAAGACGGATCTGAATCTTGTTGAATCATCAATCTTTTCTAGGCCCCTTCATCAAGACAAGACCGTCCCACATCACAGTTCAAGGATGGCTACACAAGCGGTAATATACAACACACTGACACAGCACAATCTGTATTGTTGGTATAATTTACAGAAATAAAACAACAACAACATAAACAACATAGTCCTGGGAGGGCAGTCTGCTTAGCTATTCTTATTTCTGCCTCAGTGTGTTTCTGCTGTTACTTTATGTTGCAGTAGAGCTCGGGGGGGGACAACACTTTCCAAAGCTTAAGATTTTTGTCTTGGCAGCTAGTCTTAATTTCACAGATTGCCATTAGCATTGGTGATAATTGTTATGCTGTGATGTTTGTCCACTTGCAGACAGCAGCTCAGACTACAGCCAGCGGACTGGATTTGACCTCCCGAGCTTGCAGCAGGAGTTCAGGACGACTCCAGAGGGCGCCAGGAGAGAGACTGATGATCCACTGCCTGACCGGATCAAGGTATAAACGTTGTCCTAGAGCTCAGCAATATATTGTAATACTGATTTATGATATTAGACTAGATATCATCTGGGATATTAAATAACATTTATTGTATTTTCTGGTCTTAAAGGCTGTATTAAAATGAGTTATAGACTGTTCTAGCTGTGAGGTGCAGAGTGATCATATCGTGTGTGTGTGTCTGTGTGTGTGAGAGATCATAAGTGAAGTGATTCACTTTTTTCTGAACTAGAAAATGATGTAAACTCAACAACGTTTCTGTGTGGTGTTTGTCTATTCAGACGTTGCTCCGTGAGGTGCACCAGGAGGGCATGCAGGTGCTCTCTTTGTCAGAGCTCCCTCTTTCCGAAGGCGAGCCGGGCAACCAGTTCAACGTCCAAGGCTGGGTGAAGGAAAGAGATGCCTTACTGCAAACTGTGGAGTCTCTCAAAGGCCTCATCACCCAGATGCAGACACATAGAGAAACACAGGTAGAGGAAAACACTGCTAACCGTTTGTCAGGGCTCAACCTGTCAGAAACTTCACAGTTCGAATTGGCAAGAAATGTCAAGTTGTCCTTTTTATCAAGTCAAATGGAAAAGTCTTCCGCTGTATGTGTGCTTGTATCTTTATCTGTGTGTCTCTGACGTGCTGCAGACGCCAGGCAGTGTGGACTGGCGTGCGGAGCTGCTGGATGCAGTGCGGCAGGTGTTTGTGAGGGAGCGCAGCGTGCTGAAGAGCGCCCTCTACAGTCAGTTGGACCTGCTGGACACCAGTGATGCCATCGTCTACCTCAATCAGCTGGAGCGCAGACTGGCTGAACAGGTCAGAAATAACAAGAAGGCATTTAACTGTAGTAATTTTATATAACTCAATCTGAAAATATGCTCTTCACTTACTTGTTATTGTTCAAATCCAGCACTGGCACAGATGCTGTATATTTATTAGACATTATGTCAAAACAATCAGTTTCCTCTTCTATAACCCTAAAAGTAAATAAGTAAAGATTTATTTATATAGCTCTTTTCAAAGTAAAATTTGCAAAATGCTTCACAATAAAAGCATTAAATATCAAACAAACAGGATAGTAACAAACACAAGAACAACAAAATCTAATAGTAAGAGGTAAACTATTCCAAATTCTATCTTCACTTTAAGTCAAGCTCTGACCACAAGTTTGTTTTTCTTTTATAATACACATAGGTAGCTGAAATGTCTGACCTATGTGAACTATATTATTATTATTATTGTATTATTAACCCTACTCAATAATTGATATGGCATTATTCAATGTCTGGCTTTTTCCCAGAGATGACAAACATCTGTACGTTATTGGACAGAAACAACCTTCTCATGTCTTTCCTTTCCTTTAAATATAATTTGCTGTGGTCAGTAACCAAATAGATGTTGTGTTTGCGATCCTGATGCAGGACGCCCAGCACAGAGAGGTGATGGGTTCGCTCCGCACGGCGGACAGGTCCAGTCTCATCTCTGAGGTTCATCAGCTCCGTGGTCAACTAGAGCAACTTCATCAAGGTGAACGTGCCCAGCCTGCTGTGTTGTCGGGTGGTGAATGTAGCGTGAAGGAGCAGAGGGAGGGAGGAGGAGCCGATGGAGCAGCAGAGGCCGACAGGCTGCTGGTGGAGGAGCTGAAGGGTGAACTGTCCCAGACTAAACTGGAGCTGGAGACGACGCTTAAGGCTCAGCACAAACACCTCAAAGAGCTGGATACGCTCAGGTTAGACATGATGTTTGTTCATAGACATGTGACGTAGAAATACTCAGATACATGTGCTATGACATTGGTATTCTAGTGATCGGAGACTTAAGAGACTTAGATTAGAAATGTAATCATCTGGTGAGCCCTCAGATTTCTCTATCTTGGGTCCGCTTGAGAACCAATACCTTAAACCTTTGCATCAGTGAATGTTTGCCTTCTATTTCAACTATTTAATTAGAAGGAACCAAAACTAAACACATTCCATACGACTATAATATCCATTACATCTCGTCTCATTAATATTATGTCCATCAACAGGGCCGAGGTATCACAGAAGGCTGCTGAGGTGGACGCACTGAACGACCATCTGACAGAGGAGAGGAAGAGGAGCAGAGATCTTCAGTGGGCCATGGAGAAGGAGAAATGTCGAACGGGGAGAAATGAGGAGAGTAAACGAGAGGAACTGGAGGTAAGAGACACTAGACCGGAATTTAAAAGCCTAACCAGAGGCTACAAATAGACGTCCTATATACATTAGATCTGTTGCATTTCTTCTCCCCACGTAACAATATTTATCAATCTTATTAAATACACAAAACAACGTTACCTTCTTACATTATTCATGACATATTTATGAAATAAGTCATAAAAACAAGTGTATTTCCATTTTCCTCCAAGGACCTGCACCTCACTCTGGAGGAGCTGAAGAGCCGCGTGGCCCAGCTGACCCTGACCCTGGATCAGGAGCGCCAGGCCTCCTCCCAGCTCTCCCAGCAGGCTGAGCAAGACCACCTGAGTCTCCACAGACGCCTCCAAGAGCTCCAGGTCCAGCTGGAGACGGAGCGAGCCAAGGCCCAGGAGATGAGCACTGCGCTCGGGAGAGAGAGGGAGCTGCGGACGGGTGTCTCCTCAGACAGCGGTCCCTCTAATGAGGTTGAGGAGGATAGGAGGGGGCTGGAGGAGGAGGGGAGTTTGCTGGAAAGACTGCAGAGGGAGCTGGATGACAAACATGCACAGGTGGGATGTTGGTGGATTTTCTGTACTTTTCTGAATATGCTCCAAATGGCCACAAGATGGAGGACAAAAAGCATAAATGTTGATTAATTTATAGTTGTCTATTTATAGTTTGTGACCTTACAGTCTTAATTCTTAATGCAATAACAATAGACCTTAAGGGAAGAAGCAGAAACATTAATACTCAGTGGCTAATATTTATCCTCATCAGTAAAATCATTTTTGTCTTAAGTCTGTATTTGTCCTCGTTTTTCTTCTCCAGGTGGTGCATCTCCTCAGTCAGCTGGAGGCCCAGAAGCTCGAGGTGGTACGAAAAGAGGAGGAGCTGACTTTGGGGAGTCAGAGGTCGAGACGGGACCAGGAGGCGCTGTTGGAGGCTCGGGCCCAGCTGGAGAGGCTGGAAGCACAAATGTCCGAGGCCCAGGGGCAGCTGGAGGGAGAGATGGAGAAGAGGAAGAGTCTAGAAGAGGAGAAGGAGAGACTGGAGGAGAAGTTGAGACCTCTGCAGGCTGATGGCCACAGTGTGAGTACCAAATAACAGTCACACTTCCTGACTTTTTAAGTAATTTTTGAATCATGCTTTCGGGTTTTTTTAATCTAGTTTAATGACATTTAAAGTATTAAAGCTGTGTTGTTCTGATGTAAACAGCAGGCTGTCTGGCACGGTGAGTCCACCGACCGCACCAAAGACTGGGTGTTCCAGCAGAAGAGCGGAAACGTTCAGTCAGCAAGCTCCAGCGTGTCTCTCCACCCGGAGGTCTCTCCAACAGGTCGCACCAGCGGCCCACATCACGGTCCTTGGCGCACAGCCGACAAGATCCTGGGCAAACTCCACCTCATTTCCTCCAAGATCCGCGGCATGGCAAGCAAGACTACTGGCAGGTAATTAAAGCGGCTATAATCAGTGTTTATATATGAACAATGTGTCACATGACTGCAGGATCCATAATGTATCATGATGCAGGACTTGTCTAATATAGCCTTATGGGAATTAACTGTCATTTGTACATGTTGCGTACAGGCTGACCGCAGAGGTCGACAGTGAAGAGTTATCCTGGGTGCTGTCCAATGTTGACGAGGTCATCACTTTGCTGCAGCAATCCCCAGGTCTACCCTCCGTCCCCGAGGTCAGAAACTGTTCTCTTCTTTTTTTAAACCTCTCTTGGTTTTGATGGTTTCACTTCTACATTGAATATTTCTGGATTTTGAGGCAGAGTTTAGATTTAAATGATGAGTTACAGAAGCAAAATAGCTGAGCTCAGATCAGCTGTTTGTTTATTATTCCAAATGTCTGTAGTCTGTTTAGCTCCCAACATGACCACACATGGTTGCGACTGCTTGTGTGTTTCCCGCAGAGTGTTGCCCTGCTGGCAGGAGGCTCTTCCAGCTCCTCCAACTCCCTGACAGAGCGCCTGCTGAGGCAGAACGCCGAGCTGACTGGTTTTGTCAGCCGTCTAACCGAAGAGAAGAACGATCTGAGGAACCACACGCTCCGCTTGGAGGAAGAGCTCCGACGCTACCGGCAGGCTGGACTGGGATCAGGCGACAGTGTGAGTACATGCGAGGAAATACTACGGATAGAGATGATGCTGATTGTCTCTTTCAAACAATGAAGTATAGTGGAGGTACATGTAGTGAACACTTTGCTGAAACTGAATCAACAGAGATGTGCATAGCAGCTTTTCATCTCTTGTCATTGCAGAAGACTTTGAATAAATTCCACTTTAATTTCCTTCTGCAGGTCAGCAGCAGGAGCGGAGTGTCGAAGGCGGACTCGGCAAGTATGCTGCTTTCCCAGGAGCGGGAGGCTTGGACAAGAGAGAAGGTCCGCCTGGAGAAAGCTTTACATCTGGCCCAGGCCCAGGTGGCCCGACTCAAGGGGGAGATCAGGACCGACTCCTTGCGAGAGATAGCTGGACCTGAGGCTGACAACGCTGCACTGAAGGTCAGCTAACAGCTAATAAATCACTGTAATTCAGCTCATATCTGAGGAGCTGTAGATAGTTAATTGTTGTAACTCTTGTCAGCAATCATCATTTTTCTCGTTTCCTTTGCCTCCAGAGGATGTACGGGAAGTACTTGAGGTCAGAAAGCTTCCGCAAAGCGCTGATCTACCAGAAGAAGTATCTGCTGTTACTGCTGGGCGGCTTCCAGGAGTGTGAGGAAGCCACGCTGACGCTCCTCTCCAGGATGGGCAGCCGACCATCTCTCTCCAGCCTGGAGTCCCTCAGCCAACGCCGCAGGGGACTGATGCGCTTCCGCTCTGCCGTCCGAGTCTCTATCGCCCTCTCCAGGTAGGAGCTTCCTCGTATTAACAGCAGATGTATATGCAGTCACTTTTATTTTATAAAACTAAAACCTACACATTTTCTGTTCAGAATGCGTTTCCTAGTCAAGCGATGGCACAAGGCGACAGGGATGAACTCCACAACCACCTGCAGCATCAACAAGAATGGAGCAGGACAGACTTTAGGTAACCAAAACATCGTGGGTGTTTTGGCTTCCCCATGTCGGAGAGAATCATTTTGAAGTGATGCTCAATTTTTATTCATCTCTCTCAGGTACAGACGTGAGAGACTCTCCTTATCTTCACCCGGGCAGTGTGGAGATGTACAGAGAAAGAGGAAGTAGTGGAGGAGGAGGAGTCTCCAGCAGCAGGGGGCGAAGTGGACGTGAATCGCCCAGATCAGCTGTCTCCTCCACACAACACAGGTGCAACATAAAACTGGGCTGCAACTAACAATTACTGTTATTATCAATTATCATCTAACAATCAGTTTCCCAGTCTAGCTAGATTAGTCTATAAAATGATATCAGCCTATCGTGTCCGTTCTGTCACTGACAGGCTGATGTCTGTTGTGTCTGTGTCGTGTAGGTTTCACATGACTGGAGACCACGGAGCTCTCTCCTGTTCCCACCTGCAGAACTACGACCCCGACCGAGCGCTCACCGACTACATCTCCAGACTGGAGGCCCTGCAGAGGAGGCTGGGGAGTGTGACATCAGGTAACGCATACAGTACCCAATTCTGTACTATATACTCATTGCACACATTATACACGTGCCTTTATAGTAGATTTTTTGCAGTCAGTAAACAAGATGTGTAACTGGTTTGGTCTATTCCTGAATAACTGTGTGGGGACTTAAGTTCAATTTGGTTTGCATTCAATTAAACTTGTGCTTTTTAAACTCTAAAATTGACTCAACTTTTCTTTTCTCCGTTAGGTGCTTCTTCATATGCTCAATTGCACTTTGGCTTGAGAAGATAGATGCCGTCAAGTTACTTTGGCTTGAAGAAACTCAGTTGCCTTTTCTCGTGCTGAGCGCTCTGCTGTTTTCTATCAGTCTGGTGTGGACTGTATCTTTCCATGTGGACCAAAACACATTTTTTATTAGTGTACGACATGTTGTATTCAGGCTTTTTTGTCGCCAGCACTTGAAAAACAGCTATGTTTGTAATTGAATCTGCCTCTTTGTCGTGGATGAACTACAATCATGTATATTTGTCTAATGCTAATTTAAGACCTTGTGATTAATTTATATGTTTGTGTTGTATGGGTGGAGCGTTATGTAGAGAATGTTTGGGTTTATTGTTAAGGAGGCTGCTACTGGATATTCTACACTACACTGTGTTTTGTTTCGGCCAGACAGACTACAGGGGACATTTGTAGAGAACGTATTTTTGTAAAGTGTAGGAGCTTTGAATTTTCTGGGTATTTTGTCAAAAACTGAAATAAAGAGGACTACATTATTTGAAAGAGTTGTGTATTTTTCATTTCTTCTTCAACCACTGACTAGAAGATTAAACAACTTATCTTTTCTACAAAGAAACATTTTTAAAATAACTGATCTTCAACCTGTTTACAGGCAGGTGTGCAAAGAAAATGAAGGATACTGACTCAAGTGTTGACAATATGTGGGAGCTGATTTTTGAAAGTTTCTTCATTGAAAGAAGGAATTATGAATGGAAATGTGGAAATGTTTAACATTATCAAGTGTTTTTTTTCTGGAACAAAAGATCAGAAAATTGCGAAGGACAAAATAAACCAAAATATATCATAATAACCATGACAACACAGTGGTCGGTGCTCGTTACCTCTACGAGGTTTCCTTTAGTTAGTACAGGTCACTTTTAAAAAGCCCTTTATTCAACGTTTATCTCCGCAATTTGTGGGATGATCTGGATTGCAGCATTTAACCTTTTTAAGATATTTTCTGGCATCCCATCTGATTCTGTGTGAATGGGATGGCCTGTGACCAATCATGTTGCATCTTTTGGGCGGCAGGGTTGCCATGGATGTAAATGTACAAAAGGCCTGTCTCATGAAGCAGGAATAATGAAGTTTATTAACTGCTAAACTCTCTTCCCACCCAAATCTGGAATATGGACTAAAGCTGGACCCTCTGCTTGGTTCTACAGTTATCCACTGAATAAAACTCGCTCGGGCTTCAAGGCTTCATTCACTCAACAGATGTTTCCCGCCATCAAGGCATTTCATAACCGGCTATTTCTATTTTGAAGAATTCACATTGTGAATATTAGCATCCGCGTTCAAGTCAGAGTCATACAGTCCGTGTAATTATCTCTGGAAACACAAGTTTCAAAAATGCATGTACTGATGTTCATCAACATTCAGAATAAAAAGAGCTGAACCTCAGACTAGATACAAGAAGCACAAAAAGTAAAAGGTTGGACATTTAGGCAGAGCAAAGTGCATTCATCTAAATGTTCCTAAATTCAAGTCCCTTCAAGCACTTCAAATGCAGGATGTTTGACCCTTTCCTCGTGTCCTCCTTCACTGTTTTCTCCTCTTGTATCTGATGACGGGGTTGTGTGGGGTGTGAATCATTGTGGTGTAGTTGATTGTGGGGAAATATCCGTCCACCAGGTCAAAGTCGTACATGCGCAGTAAAGTGGACCAGATGGTTTTGATCTGGACGTAGGCAAAGTTCTCCCCGATGCAGCGATGGCGGCCTGAAGAACACACGACAAAGGTACAGTTTTGATTTGTTTGTTTAGACGTCCGTCTTTTGACATTGCCAGTAATAAGCTTTTATTTGGTAAAACATTTAATTTCTAGTGAGGTCAGTTTTAAAGCTACATCTAATATTGAAAAGCAAACTGTAATACAAGTTGTTAAAGCATATGAATTTAAAAAAAACATATTTCTTGTTGATTTAGAGACATAACTGACCCCATTTATTATGTGAATTATTGACAAATAGAATCATTGATGAGAGAGAGAGAATGCTATATTTTAACAATGATGTTAACCTGAACCTGCATTTTTTCTTACCGGCTCCAAACGGCACATAGGCAAACTTCTCCCCTGCAGCGGGGTTGTCGTTGAGGTAACGGTCGGGGTTGAACTCCATCCTCTCCACCCAGGTGTCGTGCAGACGGTGATTGACAGTCGGGGAGACGCAGACCTGGTGACCCACAGGGATGGTGTATCCTGCTGCAGTCTGAGAGAATAAAGGAGAAAAAAACAGTTCGCTAAAAAGAAATACCAAAAGGACTAGAGAGAAGCGACTTGTAAAATATGACTGTATGTGATTCTGGTAAATGCAACATATTGTAGACGAGCAGCCAGGCGTTCTTACCTGAGGAGAGCGAGCCATCCTCATCATGGTCATGATGGGTGGGCGCAGACGCAGGGTCTCCTTCAAACAGCGCTCCAACAAGTTCAGATCTTTCAGCTGAGGACAAAACCAGGACAATATGAGGACTAACCAACTGTTTCTTGTTCCTTTTCGTTGTATCTTATCACATCAAAAACAGCCCAGAGGAACCATTTCTGATAACAACAGCAAAGCAGTGCAGCATCTTCACTATGTCAAGGCCTGAAACTTCTTTAAAACTTCATGTACTGAGTAAAATGAATACAGACTCACAGAAGGCTTTAACCTGAATTCAACCAAGATTTTGTAACATTTTCTACACACAGTGCAGACAGCTCTGTGAGTTTTGATGTATTTAGTTATGTAAAATGTGATCTGTATGCATGATGGCAGTGTTATAATTGACTACAATCCATGTAACTGCAGTAGCCTGTAATCTGTATCTTGATTTAGAGAACGTCACACATTTAAATGTTTGTTATTGCTATAACTTTGTACAACCAGGAGGGGGAGCACCTTCTACTGTTATGTCGCTCAATCACACAATCAGGCAGGAAAACGCAGAGGTGGTGACATTATTGTTTCATCCATATGACATGATACCATTTTGTACTGTGAGGTTACCTACTTTGATTACTGTGCATTATTTTGTTATAATGGGTAGTTTTTGACATGTTCCACACAATGTTGTAAAGGTAAGTTGTTTAAGTTTAAGTTACTGTAGTATGTTTTAATTTTACAAATGTTGATCATTTTATTTGTATATTGTGATAGTTATGGCCAATGTGGATCAATACTGCACGCAGCCTTACTTGGTCAAAGTCGAGTGGCGGCAGGTCTTCTCCACACACGGCCCTCTGCTCGGCACAGCAGCGCTCCTGCAGAGCTTTGTCTCTGGCCAGGAAGAAACCCATCCAGGCGCTGGTGGTGGAGGACGTGTGCTGACCCGCCAGGAGGAGACCAATCAGCATCCCCGAGATCTCGTTATCGTTCAGGGGCCGTCCATCTCTGAGGGGGAAACAGAGTGATTGTTAGAACTGATCAGAGCCATAATCATATTTTTAATGAGTTTGATTTTATATATAGTTCATGTTTTAGCACCTATTCAGACTTTTTGGTGATTTGGGTGACAGCTAGCAAACACTGGTATATCACTTTTCCACTTCTGACAGTATAAACTGTCTTTACATGTTTAATTACATTGTCACAATGTGAGGTGGTCCTCAGCTCAGTTACCCCTTGCTTAGAGATTCAAATAAAGTATTAAATTACGTACAATTGTCAAATTACAATGTCATGATGTGAGGTATATTGACCTTTACTGTTTTCTAAAGAGAACCCTGTGGTTTTCAGTTCATTTAAAGATCACATGTGGCTCTAAAATTTGAGAAAATTCTACCAACCATCTTACAAAACAGTCAAAAGTCTAGGGAGACACACGGTTAGATACCTGGATGTATCTGATGATCTATTTAAACACGGAAAGGCAAACTTTTTGGTGTTCCTGGATAATGCTGTCGGATATTGAAGCTTACTTGTAGGTGGCATCGATGAGCGTCTGCAGGATGTCGTCCACTTTCTCTTCAGATTGCCTGCGCTTCTGAATCACCTTGAAGAAGATGTTCTTGATCTCTCTGTGAGCTCTGTCCCTTTTCCTAACAAAAGAAAAGTTATATTTGCGTTAAATAAATAAATATGAAAAATGTGTATAGATATGTTCTTTTTCTTTGAATAATTGTTCTCCTTCTCTTGTATTTGAAATATGCTAACGCTTTAGTTACTTGTCAGAAATGTCTTTCTTTCAAGTCAAACTAAATTCACTCTCCGCTTCATCCTGTGCCAGATGTGGTGTCGACTGTCAACAGATGTGTGTGCCCTGAGTTTCTCCAGCAGTCCTACCTGAAGCTGGGCAGTGGCAGCCAGCCGGGCAGGAGCCAGGCAGCGTGACTGAATCCTCCGTCCAGGTCGGCGTACAGCTGAGCCACTCGCTCATCCAGCATGCTGCGGATCTCCTTCCCATGAAGGCAGCTGCTGGCCGTCAGGATGATCAGCTCAGACAAAGCCTCAAACAGGTCTGAAACAGGAATCCAGAGCAATCAGACATACAAACAATATACCTGACCTCCCTTGTAAATACTTTTTTTTTTTTTTACCAGAATTAAGTAAATCAATACATGACATGAGATGGCAGTCTGTTAATGACTAACAAAGTGACAGCTATCAGTTTACAGATATTTTGCACCAAGAAAATTGTGGTTTCTTATCATTACTAACAAACTTTACATACTCCACAAAGAAGAAGAAGAATGTGCACTAAAAGTGACTTGTTCATTTTCTAATATTCATGTTTTAAGTAGGATCTTACTTCTCTCCCCACTGTCTCCCCATCTCTGGAAATACTCTATGGTCTCTGTCTCGATGACTTTCACATGTTCCTTAAAATGGGCAATGTTCAGTCCGGTCTTCAACATCTTCTTTTGTTCCAGAAAAATCTGCAACATATTAAAGAAAGCATGTTTTTTATGTACTGTATCATACAACATACAATATAGGGTGATTCATTGCCTGATGTGACTCTTTCCTTCTAAAGTACCCATGTGGATATTAATAAATGTGATTTCACAGTTAAGGTGGACTCACAGGGTTCGGCACATCATAGGCTACTCCTTTGCCAAACACTGGAGTGGTCAGTCGGGAGTAGACGTCCTCTGCATTCAGGTCCTCGTTCTTGCTGTTGAACATCAGCGTGGCTGCCTCACTGCCCAGCAGGTAGGTGAATGTACTCCCCACCATGGTGAAGCTGAACACAGGGCCGTACTGAGGGTGGACAGCAGAGATGAAGGGGTTAACACATTGCTTGGGGGTCAGGACGAAATAAATCTGAAGCGTTGCTAGACGATAAATGTAATTCCTCTCCTATTTTTGCTTTGTTTCTTGTGAATTACTGGATAATTTCACCTTTTAAGGCCTCTAAGACTTACTTATTAAGAGTTTTTATTTGCATATATGTACAACTGGAGATGATGGGTCACAAGCCAAAAAAAGTTAGGAACCACTAGTTCAAAAAACTCCTGAAGAAGGTGGAAAGGTCAGGCCAATTGTGTTTTCAGAAATTCTAAGTGTGTCTTTGCATGTGTGCAAACTGTAACACGGGGCTGCAACTAACAATTATTTTCATTACCAATTAACATGTCCCGTATTGTCTTGACCAGCTGATTAATCATTTGCTCTACATATTGTTTTAAAAATAAAATTTAACCCGTCAGTATTCACATTTGAAAAGCTGGAGCACTAAATTTTGGGGCACTTTTTATTTAAAATAATGTAACAATTGATTTACTATCAAAACAGTTGCAGATTAAATACACTAATAGCTTCAGTACTTACTTTTTCATAAGCATTTTCAAGAAATTCAATGGGACTTTTCCCAAATGCAATGGCATGACCCAGGAAGGGGATGCTGGAGGGTATGTAAGGTGGGTAACCCTGTACGAAGAAACATGAGAACAGTGACTGCTGGATACAAACTGTCAATGCATTTCAACAACAATGTCTGGCACTGAATCTTTCATGTTTAGGTTGAACTTACCAGACCCTTGTCAGAGGACTGTTTCAGCAGCAACTTGGTAACATATCCCAGAGTGAGAGTGATCACAGAGGCCGCCAGCACCACGGAGGTCAGGTTGTCGTTCAGACTCCCGACAGTGTCCCCGAGCAGTTTACTGCTCATTTCATACAAATGCATAGACATTTTAACTTCCTCCGCCGGACCTGTCCTCTCAAAACAAATGATTCAGAGACCCACTAAAGCCTGGAAGAAAAGCGCTTTGTGGAGGTAAAGTAAATGTCCACTTATTCAAGCGGCAGCAGTCCATCTGATGCTCATGTTGGGGGACCGTTGGTAATATTTCGCCAACATCTCTACCTGTCAATGCTGGTCCTGCCCCCGCCTGACCAACGGCGGCTTCCTATTGGCTGTTGACCGCGTGTCCGTCAAGCAACTGCCGCTGTGATTGGCTGCCGGTATCTGAACCGATGTCTTGCTATATGATGTCACTACGGCAGGACGAACATGATCTGCGCCTTCGATTGTGAGGATTTTTGATTGACATTTACTCTCAAAAATTGTTTTATTTGGCTTTAAACGTTTTCCTTTTCCCTTGAAACACGGTACCGTGAGCCGGTAAAAAGTTCCATTTTAGTTTTAGTGTCCCAGAGAGGTACCGAAATATACCCGAGTACCAACACATTGATAATTTATTGAAGAAAAGTAGCGAGCAGTTTGCAGTGCACTGGCACTGTATTTGAGGCTAATCAATAAGGATGTAACCGCTTTAAATTCACACATTACTTAGTTTGCATAGTGGTGAATTGGAATAGCAAACTTTCTATCTTTATCTCAAAAACGTTAAGTTTGAAATTTAGTTATGCTGTAAGCCTATAAAAGAACATTTCCAAGTAGAAAGAATATACATAATGCTAATGACCTTGAAAAGTAGGTTAAATGACTTACAAGTCATGAGATGGGCTATCAGGTTTTTAATTAGGTTTATCTTTATTTTATTCTATTAATATGCCTCTGAGCCACACAACATAAGCATTGTGCTCTATAGTGTATACTGTACACACAATGTTTTCTATGGCATTCCTACAAGGTCATGTATGTAATATTTCTATAGTATCTCAAATATTAGCCATTTAATACCGTTAAAAGACAAAGTACTTTTTCTAACATTAAGCAGTTTGTTACATGGTTGCATCCTCTGTATCACTTTAAAAATATTTTCTACTATCCTGAAGTGTTCAGAATTGTGCAGAGGACTTTAAGCGATTGATTTATTTATTTCACTTCCCTGAGTTTAAAGCTACTAGCCCCAACTTTCCATCAGCCTAATATTAAATAAGATGAATCACTCTAAAATAACATTTGTTTTAATTACTTTTGTTAATAAAAGATAAGGTGGTTTCAAGTTTTCAACACAAACTCCCAATACATCCTCATTCATACGTCAATCAGTTTATTAAAACAAAACATTAAATAAACATATTTACATGCACTCAAAATATATGACTCATCAAAATACACAATGTGAACGGTATCAGTAAGCTTAATATACAAAATGAGGCGCTTCTGGTGAGGCCATCTTTGCTCTTCATCCAAAGTTATTGCAGTCAAGTCAGAGTCAGTCAGAAGAACCTGCACTGGGTCTTTGGCAGCTGTGGTTTCTTCAACAGTTTTTCAGCCGTACGCATATTTGTCCGTTACGCCTTTATCATTTGGAGTCATCTGTCCACTCAGCTTCATCAAAAGCTTCACAATAAGGCCAGCCTGTAAGGAAATTACAAAACACAGGCTTTAAATATTTTAACTTGACAATACTCATTTCGAGCTGCCATCCTTGAGAAGAGATTGTCGTCGAGATATTCAGCTTCATAAATGGACTCTGGGCTGCTTACAGTCTGTATTTTTGATTGGATCTTATAATTCTACTTTAGACATAATTCCTAAAAATAAATTATTTTAAAAACACTGTTTTGAGTATTTTGGAAGCGTCCTGTAGCAGTTACCTGTTTTGTGTGCACAATGAAGTTCATTTTATTGTCACCACTGTGTATCTGGAAGTACTGGTCAGCGTGTCCGAGCTGCCACATGAATGTGCCATACTCTAAACTGATGAGAAGGACCTGGAGGTGCAGAGATTTAACAAATGATCACACCAAATGTTCGATTAAAACACACAACAAACAAAGAAAACACCCATATACAATATTCCTAAGAACAAACGAAGCCAAGTTCTGGGGTTTGTTCAAATTGTGGATAATAACCATAAATGGAGATATTCCACCCCAAACTAGGCTTAAAAGATCAATTATAATAATAATATAATATCTTATCTTACGTATGTTAACACTCCACATAACTTACGAAGCCTTAAGGTTGGAAATATATATATATATATATATATATATATATATATTCAGTATCAGCTTATTTCAACTCTTCATTGAAGCTATATGATGTTTAAATAAAGTTAAAATATAATAATAAAAATGTTTATATAAAAAGACATTTAAAACGTGACTAATTAATGGCAGCACCATTACATCAAATGAAGATTTCCTAGATGTTTTGAGCATCATTCTCTACACATTTTACCCAAAACTCAGATATCTGGTGCTGAGGATTTAAAATAAAGTTCTGTAGGTTTGAACAATGTTTTTACTGGCGTGTCTGAGGATTAAGTGGAGAACGCTATTTACTGTTTTCAGCTCTTACAAAAGCACAAAACTCCTGGTGTACAGCTGAAGTTTAAAACATGGAATGAAAAGATGGCGATACCTTGGTCTCCATGTTCATGAGGTGCAGCCCCTTCGTGTTTACCCCGACGTAAACGCGGATGACTTTGTGGTTGCTGGCGCTGGCCTTGGTGTAGACCTGGCCCGTGAAGAAGGCCGCTCCGTAGGTCGGGATGTCCCAGCAGTTCTGCAGAAAGAGTCGCTGCAGGTGGTGCATCTCTTTACTCACCCCCTCACTGGTGCTCAGGGCCTGTCAGAGAGGGAGAGAAAAGCCTGTCAATCAAACCAGCAGTGGGCGGGATTTCATTTGAAGACTGAGACTTGGAGCGTACTTTGTATTCATGCAGAATCCTGTTGGTCCAGTGGTATGCTTTGCTTTTCACCTTGGATATCGGCACAATTGATTTCAGGTTTTCCTCACTGTTGGAAAAAAAACAAACAGAAATGCAACTTTTTACTTCCTACACCAACTATAACAGAATTCAAGATCTTTCTGCGCTGCAATAACAGCTTTAGACAGATATGAATGTTCATATGTTAATGTAAATATGATTTGAAACTGATTTACTTGAGGAACCCTTGCTTATGCTTCTTGCTCTCATAGTTGCCATAGATGATCTGCAGGAGGAGGCTGGCCAGTGTGATCAGCTTGCTGTCTGGAGCAGGAAAGAAGCCTTTAAGGAGGCAGTGACGGGCCTCGTCAAACAGAATGAGGATGGCCAGAGGGTCCTCCACCTGGAACAAAACCATAAGCAGCAGGGTGAGAGCTGACACCTGACGTGTCGAGTAACCAAGTCAGTCACCGTCCCAGCTAACATATGGGCTACAAACAAGTAGCTTCTTGTACAATACAAAATGAGCTACCTTTTTCTCAATTTCGAGAGGCAGCCGGACATCTCTGCGGAGAAAAAGCTGAGGTGTTTCCCTTTGTGGATCCAGCACCGTCAGGTCCGTCACAATCTCTGTCCAGATCCGCAGGTGCTGCAGGGGCTTGTGGTACGGCTTCAGCTGCAGGTCTGACACACAAAATGAATACAGACGTTACTGCAATCTCTGAGGTTGAAAGATTTTGTCTCCATATTTATTATATAGTATTTATTTAGTCTTTTAGTCATTGAATCAAAAAAGCATACAACATTTGATCAAACTTAATAAAATAGTTTGACGAAATGTCTCTCCTCTGTAGTTGAGTCAAAAAGTCATAGTGTTTTGTCACAGATGGTTTCACAGCCACAGGATGAATTTGAACACACGTGTGTCTTATGAGTGAACTCACAGAGGTTCTCGGAGCAGATCCAGATGGTAAAGTACTGCTGGGTCTCCTGCGAAAGACGCATGCCTTCCATGATCTGCTGCACTGTCGTATTGTTGCCGTGCTTCAGCTCCACAGAGCGATAAGAGCCATCCATGCGGTAGATACGCACCTTCTCATACTGTGGACACACACAAACACACATACATACCATAATCAAAACCAAGTGAAACATCTTAGTCTGCAGGACACCTCGGACTATGTTTGAGGAGATAGCTCCATCTAGTGACCAGCAGATTTAACTGCCACAGAAATAAGCAAAAGAAAACTCACATTTCATACTCTCATTAATACTCTTTTTTTACACGCATATAGACCAATTTAATATATGTAAGCATAGGCAGTTAGGGCATTACAACTCCTTTACATACATCATGTCCTTTAGAAATAGTCAAACGCACAGTTGGGACACAACTATGAACCACAAAAAGCCAGCCTGACTCAGTGTCATCAAAATGCACGTATGAAGACCTGTATACTTAAAAATTTGAGTATGTTTAGATATAATAACGAACTTCATAATGAACAGCGTCTTGGACATTGGTCACTATGGATAAACCAGCTTATAAAAATATATAAATATATATGTAATATAACACATAACAACAAAACACAACGCAATACAACACAACACAAAAAAAGACTAGCCGAAGCTACATGAGATCAGCATCAGCACGAACACTGTGGCTTGATGTGGCCCATGATGGTAGACGCTGCTAATCTCTAAATCTAATTTCCATCACAAGTCAGTGTCATGTTTGCAACACAAATACAGTAATAAGATGAGCCTCTGATGTGCGACTCACAGGTTTTCCGTTGGTTTGCTGCAGAAGCTTCACCGTCTCCTCCCATTCATTCTGTTTGTTCTCCTCACACACTTGCAGAGGGGATCTCTTCTGCTGGTCTTCTATGTGCTGTTGGTGGGAAAGTCAATATCAATATTTGCTGGTTATTATCTGCCACTATAATTATATTGTGAGATGTGACGTAGGGCATCATAATACATAAATGCTTTGTCTGCAGCTACATGAGTCAAATTTACTTTCGAACTTCCGCATATCTCACAGTCCAGTGTAATGAACATCAAATATTCAATTTGTCGAGCTGTAAACACGTCATTGATCGGTATCAATGTATGAAATCTCAATCAATGTTTTGCATGTGCATTACTAAAAAAAGGACACATTTAGATTCAATTTAAGCAAATCAAATAAAAAAGTAGTTCAGGAAAACAGTCACAATGTTTTGTTTACCAGGTTTATACTCAGTAGTAGTAGCTGCAGTAGTGACACCGATATGTTAAAATTATAATGGCCGATAGAAAATCGTCCACTGCAGCTTTGGGAAAAAACAAGAGGAAGAAAGCCAGGGGTTAAGACAACACCAACGTCACGTTTCATACCCGGTCGATTTCGGGGTGCTGCAGCAAGAGTTGCACTATCTCTGCATGGCCTCCTCTGGCTGCAAAGTGCAGAGGGGAGCTGAGCTGGCCGTTCAGCAAGTTTGGATTGCAGTTACCTTTCTCCAGTAACAGCTTGGTCGCCTCGACTTTACCGTGCCTGGATGGAACCAAACAAAACTTTAACCACAACTCGTCGCTCACAAGACAAGCCAAAATATAGGAAAATGAGAACTTTTGGATACTTCAGACTCTCAGGCTGCGAGGTGAGCGTCAGACTCACCAGCAGGCATAGTGAATGGGAGCCCAGTGGTCGCTGTCCAGCTGCTTGACTGAGAAACCGCTGTCCAGAAGCTTAGACAGCAGCTCTGTGTCTCCTTCACAGGCACTGCGGTGGAGGGGGAAGTCATCCACCCACTGGCGCTCCCTGCAGAGAAATTTGTTGATATCATTTTTGTGGGATGTGAGGGAATGAGGAGAAATGAGACACAAAGACCAATAACAATGTGGTTCATGTAAGAATAACCCCTCACTTGTCTTCTGTCACACAGTTTGGACCGTGTTGCCACTTCTCCCTCTTTGGGATCTGGATCTTGGAGTAGTCAGGCGCTCCGAGCCCAAAGTACGGGTTGATGATAACTTTGTCCACCTGAAAACAAAAGGCCGGACGGGCAAGAATGACAAAGGGAGGGTTAGACAAGCAATCTCCCATGGTAATTGACATCAAATATGCCCATTTGCCCATCCATTTTCTGGTGCTAAAAACAAACAGACCCACCCGGTTGGTGTACTGCAGATCAGAGCCGTAAAGTGGGTTGAGGATGCACATGTCTGCCTTCTCCAGGGACATCATCTTGCTCTTGATCTCCAGAGCAGTGTAGCCCATGTGCAGACCCTCCTCACTCAGCTTGCCCTCGCTGCTGTAGGCCGGGTTGCTGACGTTGGTCTTCACCCGCTCCACGGGCGCTGGTCTGAACAGAGCGGGGATGGCGTGAGGCACGGTGTGCTGCTCTGCTAACCATCTGTGGAGGTCAAAGAGGAAAAGTAAAAGCCTGGTTTCCCCAAAAAGCTGAATCCGAGAAGACCATGTTTTCAAATACATCCTCACTTGTCTAGGGCCAGAAGCATCTTAGAGGTGATGGAGCAGAAGTGAGCGCTGGTCTCACTGCACACCCGCATGATGTCCTGGAAGCAGTAGAAGCTCGGGCTCCCGGCGCTGTAGACAGGCTTGCTGTTGTCTGTTCAGAATGATTTATTAATATACAGTATGTATTTATGTTTTTAGTATATCTTAGGCATACATTTAAAAGACAGATTCTTTGTTTTTTACTCACCTTTAACACTGACTGGCACAACAAAAAGCGAGGCCTCTTTCCCTTCATTGGCTCCATCAAGGGGGAATTTCTTCATATGCACCACACGCTTTCCTGAAACCCAAAGTTGTGTTTTAAGATCAGTGGTTTTCATTGGATAGTTTTATCTCTTTCATTTGAAAAAAACTATTCAAATGAAAGCATCCGAGAAGGGAATATCAATCTTTGACAACAGATCAGGAAGAGACTATTCCTTCACTTTAAAAAGTCAGAAGCCAAATAGGTTACGACCCACTGATTTAAATGACAGTCGGCTGTCATTTAGTCATAAGATTAGAAATATTAAGTGGGAGTATCACAAATGTCCCACACTCACCTATGAAGCCTTGGTTACTGGATATGGGTCTGATTGTCTCGTCAACATAATCCAATATGGATTTGGATTTGTCTCCTCCTGCTTGGATCTTTATCGCCAGGAGAACTTTCTTTCTTTTCTTCTCCTTCCCCTCCAAAGGCACTTCATTCAGCAGGATCTTTACAGGAACCAGAGGAAACATGGACACTGAGTTAAAAATGACTGGAGGTGGGTTAACTGGCTGCTTGAACAGCTGTTTAGACGTCATTGGCTGTTGTTGAGGTCAGCAGGCGATCTGCTGTCAGACATTTACCTCATAGGCTTTGGCCCTGTACTCCTTTGAGCTCAGGCTGACTTGACTCTTTGGGCGAATGACAGCAACAAACGCATCCTCCAGGCTGTCCTCGTTGCCCATACTGCTGACTTTTTCTCAGTCCCGACAAAACATTCTACATGAGGGCCAAATGCCGTGGAGTGGCATCCCTGAAACAGAGGATCACGTTATCACGATTGTTAAGATAATGTTATGACATCTAGCTTGTTCGCATAATTTCAATAAAAATTACTATGCTCAAATGTGAGCATTAAATGCTTTTTTTGTCTTTGTCTTTTGTGGTATTTTGGGGTTTTGGACTGTTAATGATGCAAAACTAGTGATTTTGTGGTGTCATCTTGGGCTTTTGTTTCCTCTGACTTTGTGTAGACTGAAATATTTGTCGATTGACTGAGATCAATAATCATCAGATTCATCAATAATGAAAATAATTGTTAGTGGCAGCCAAATTCTAAACTAGGAATGAGTCATTTCTCATTTCCCTTACAAGGGTCAATTAACTTAATATTACTTTTAAGAATCACACCAGACGACATTTGAGGTGCATATTGTCATAACAGATTACAAATATAATTCATTATGTTTATAACTTTTCATGCAAAACACAATCAACTGTGATACTTGTCATCGAGTTTGGATCACACCTGTGATGCCTTATGACTGTGGTTATAAGGCATCATAATAGACGCTTATAGCAACTTTAACCATGCCTAATAAGCGTATTATAATACTGAATTTCGCAGGTATCTGCAGTTCAACACAGGCTTGTACTGTAGGTATTACCCGCCCTTCAAAAGACATGGTTTGACTGCAAGAGTTGTACAGAAAATACATTAAATGAGTCGAATAAATATTCCTCAGAAGTCTGTATGTCAAACATTAATAACCCTCAGAAATCAACTTGTTGAGTTCAGAGGAGGGTCCCGCCCCGGAAGCCAAACTCTCTGTTGTCTTAGAACAGTTATTACACAAAGTATATTATATACTATGCTTTAGACTACACCCCGTGCTGCTGGATCCTACCAGTGTTGATATATCTTCTTTTCCATAACAAATAGAATCAACTTTCTGAATCAGCAGCTGTAGCCGGGATGCTACACTTATCATCACTGCTTTTCCGCTAGTTGAGCAGCTGAAACTTACCGAAAGCGACGTGACTTTTCCTCAAACAGACCTAACACAGCTTTCCTCAGCTCTCAGGGAGTTTCACCTTGTTAAATGTACCGGTCCGTAGCCGGCAGACGGCTCCAGGTAAACTTCCAGGGCAGATATTTCGGTTGAAGTAATTGCAGGCCTGTAACTTTGGGCAGGACTGCAGAGACAAACAGAGGAATCGTGTTACGTTTCAGTACAGCAGCTCCGGTTGGACAACAGAGGACTCTGGCGGTGAGGGGGACTCGGTGCGGCTGCATTAAATACTCTCCTACTGCAGGTTTTACTATTTCTAAACTGAATCTACTCGATAAATTCCCTTAAAATAGGAGCGATTTTGTAAAATAAAAAAAAAAGAAATATATATATATATATATATATATATACATATATATATAATGCCTGTATTGGTCTCACGTTACTGGTAATAACAATTACAGGGACATTTTTACAGAAAATAGCTAAGATAGCTTATTCGCTTTGTGGCAGAGTTAAATGATAAGATTGATGCCGCAGTGTTAAATGTCAAGCAACAGCTAACAGGTGGTTAGCTTAGCTTAGCACAAAGGGGGAAACATGCTAGCTTGGCTCTATCCACCGGTTACAATATCATTTAAAGCATCACATTTAAAGCTCACTAATGAACACATATGTCGTTTTTATATCCATACAAGAATTAAAATGTAAAATCTGTTTTAAGACTAGTTATTTGCTGGACTGTGGCTAGTTCTTTCTTGACTGAGCAGTTGCTAGGCAACCAGTGGAGACTCCAGGAAGTTACTGCTCCCAGCCATAGACTGTAGGCTTCCCAGCCAAAAAGTCTGATACGTAACCCCCTCATAAAATGGTGAATTTTCGTTTTTACAAATATTTAACACCCGAGAAATAATGTTTTATTTAGTGAGCCTTAGAGGTGTTCGTAAGCAGATTTTGTTAGTTTACCTGGAATAGTTTATAAAATATTGTGACATATAGTCTAGTGGAAAAATGGCTATTACAATGAAAACCAGTAAATCGTCACATTTACGAAGCTGGAACTAGAGAATATTTGGAATTTTTGCTTGAAAAATTACTTAAAAGATGAATCGATCGATTAATAGACAAATTACTTCACCGTTCATCAGCTTGTTTCAACTCTTCATTGACGCTATATGTTGTATGGGTTCAGACAGTTTGGGTTAGGTGTTTGCATTACAGAATCATTTGAATTTCCTTACTTATTGTCAGACACCATAAAGACACTTTTCCTCATGTAGTGTCTCATGTTGATAGGCCTCTTTCTCGCTGGTGTAATATTCTGTATTGTATTATAGGCATGGAGTTTTTATGGGTTCAAGTTTATTGTTTAGTTATAGTCAACAGAAGTATTAGGATACATTTTTCTAGTAGAGGGTTGTTTGTGAGTATTCATATATGTTTGTGTGTGTTGTGTGGATACAAAGTTAATTAATTACTTTAATAATTAATTACTAAATTCAGAGCTATACCCCTATAGACAGCCTTATTACAAATCTTACTAACTAGTCCAACATGGCTTTTGTATGTGTAAGTTGTTGGCTTTAATGTAGATGTAAAGGATTTCACAAATACACAACTTGATTAACTTATAATTTGTACATTTTAATTGAGACATTGTATAAAACTTCAGCATATATTGACATGTACTGTAACACAAAGCAGCTGAAACATATAGTGGTCTCTTTGAAGCCAAAAATAAAATACAATGTCGATACGATAACTAAAATGCAGCAATAAGAATATGAGGTGCAGCTCAAGTACATAAAACATGGCTTTGGTTTTATTTATATATATATATATATATATATATATATATTATAACATGATTTGTATTTTATTTATTGGTCCACAGCTGAGAGTATTGTTGCCACCAAAGCCCTCTCTCTGCTGGTCCATGTTCAGGACGACTTGTCTTTGCACTGACTGAGCACCTCCTGCATCTTCTTCTGGATTTCCCCCACCCTCTTGGCCCACTTCTCCCGCACCTCGTCTTCATCATCCTCTGTAACAGCTGTGTAGGCCATGAGGGCGATGAGGCCCATGTGGAACAGGTGGATGATGTGTGAACAGCGGCGCTCCATGATCTCACGGTCACCGTCGCAGCTGTCCAAGTACACCTTCAGCAGGGTTCTTCCGAACAGCAAGCTGGTACCCATCACACCGCGGTAGTATACATCCAGACTCATGTCACTCTTGTCTCTCTCATAAATCTCCTTAAAGTTCTTCATGTAGCGCCGGCTGTAGTCTGGATCTTTCTTCACCTTCGCCACCATGCTGTTGAAGGCAGCGTACTGGTGCTTGATGTACTCTTCATACTTGCCGTAAGTTTCGTTCACTTCATCAATGCGGATCTTCTGCAGGCATTGTTGGTTCTTTTGGGAGATGCTCTCCAGTTTGGCATGAATCGGCTGGAAGTCCTTGTCTAGAGCATGGCCCTCCTCGTCAATTAGGCCCTTGCGAGCCACCCCAACGAGGGAGGAGACTACGCCAAAGATGGGGTCGATGGAGGAGGCGAAGGAGGACACCTTCTCCACGCAGCACAGCACCTTGGCTGCAGTTTTCTTGATTTGTGCTGCGTCAGCCATCACTGCTGCTTTTCTTCTGCCAGTTTATGGTCCACAAAAAGTGAGTCTGGAGGCTGGAGAGATAAAAAAGCACCACATGTTCTTAAAACTGAGTCCAAACTCAGCATGACCAAAATCTAAGAGCTTTAACTACAGGATTGGTCAGGCTCTAAAGTATTGTTTCGTCTTGCATTACCCTAAAAAATTAGGTCATGGCTAACTCTCAGGTTGCTGGTACTACAGGCCACATGTCACCGGCTGTTGTATGTACAGCATATTGTAGAAGGTGTCATTTTACACTCTAATATTACTAGCAACAGGTCGCAATGAGGGCTCATATGGTCGGCAGAGCTTCAACATGTGAGCAGGAGGAAACTAGGCCTGGGAGTAATTAATATTTTCGCTATTGAATCATCTGTTGATTGTTTGGTCTATAAAATGTCAGAAAATAGTAAAACAATGTCTATCACAATTTCCCAAAGCCTAAGTTTACATATTAAATTAGCTTATTTTGTCCAACCAACAGTCTGAAACCCAAAGATATTTAGTTTAATATCACAGAAGACTAAGAGGACAAGCAAATATTCTCACCTGAGACACTGGACCCAGTTGAATTTTGGGCATTTTTGCTTAAAGAAGACTGATTTAAATTATCATCATAATAGTTATAAGCAATGATTGTGTTGTGGGAAATAACTGTATCACATATAGTTTATAATATAGCAAGTGCTGGATTACAGAAGACATATCAGCAATCTACTACTAGTTTCTGAGATCCATATCCTATTGTAATGCATATTTCTCTTAGTTTTGACCTTAATCATCCTACTCAATGCTGCCCTGCTGGAAAAATAACTCAGGGATAACAGTGGGTGTGTCTTTGTAGTAACACAAGAAAGACTGGAAATAAACAAATGGTTACAGATCGTCTATCCTCTTTAAGAGTTCAAATAACCTCCAGTGGCTATTTGGCATCTTTAATTTGAACTCAGGATTTGTTACTTTGTTTGTTTTCAGGCCGGTTTCTCTCATTTCCTGATTCCCAACCACACACAAACATGAATCAACCATCTTTCGTGTTCATTTCATGAGTCCTAGCTGATCCAGCTATCACACAGAATTCAAACACCCTTCAGATTACAGATTACAAAGCACTGAGACGTCAGATGTTTACTCACCAGAGATAAAACTGTTGGTATCTCTCTGTCTACTGAAGCCGCCTGTTTTTCCTTTCCACCATTTTCCTCCCTATGTATCAAATTAGGACAGCCCACTCCTGCCAAATAAGGGAGTAAACACAAGGAAGTGACTCATGCATGCTCTGTGCTGATTGGATGAGGGGAGTTCATCCAGATGCACTGCGGCTGCAAGCTCCAACCACAGGCTGCAACACAGGCAGTGAATAACAGGCTATCTTTTTCATTGTTTTAGATGTATGGCCCCACACCCCTCAAACCAGTATGGGAGATACCACAGAGATTACCAGCAAACAGAGGTGACAATGCCATACTTTATAACCAGGAAACAGTGTTTTATAGTTGCAGTATCACTGATACTGAAATTATATTTAAAACAGAACCCATTAACACAGCAATGTTGGTCATGTGCCATCATTTACTTTCTGATACACTTGAACAAGTTGCACTCAGAGCAGGATGTAAGGAACGCAGTTTACCAAAATTACAAAAGATATATTTTATATCAAGACAAGCAGATGGAGTTGGTTTTATTTGCCAAGGTTTTGAAATACAATGGAGATAAACTGAATTTTGTTGTCGCTCACAGCATTAAAAATTACATTTGGATTTTTCAACAGCAACATTTCTCTCCAGATACAGTGTCATAGAAAAGTTTTCATAGTGATGTATTACCATTTAACAGGAAGTAGCCTATCAATCACATTAATTGTAAATGAAGTGGAGTGTACTTATATAGCACTTTTCTGCCTTAACTGACAAAAGCGCTTTTCACTCTCATAGTCTAAAATATCAAAGCCATGTAATTACAATAACACAATTATGCGATAAGAATATAAGGTGCAACTCAAGTGCACAAGCACATTTAAAAAGGATGTGAATTTGAAAAAGAATTTAACATTTCAGTTAAACAGTTTTTATAGGCATTATTTCTGTGAAAGAAGAAATCGCTGGAATGACAACTGTTCACAAGTAGGTCAAATAACACCAAAGCTGTACTGCATGGCATCAGTGGTAAGAGAGAAAGTATATATTTTATTTTATTACTATTTATTTTTTGTAATTTAGGTGAACTGACCCTTTAAAATGCCTGAAAGCTGCTGGGGCGCTCAGATGTCCCACAGTAGCGTTAATGCCAAGAAAGATAAAATCCATGCAAAAAGACAGAATATGCTCCCGTCCACATTGTGCATAGACACATACAGCGTTCATGAGTTCAAATACCACAGCACACACCCTCCAAAAGAAATCTTCTCTGCAATACCAGAATGTAATTCTGTTGGAGAAATATTAGATACCTTTATTTATTTTATTTTGTTATTGTTACAGTACAATGTAAAGTCCCACAAATTCACAGAAACAATTCTGAAGACATGACATCTGTGTCCTCCATCATAGCTACGGCCCTGAGAATATAAAACAAAGAAAATCATGAGGAAGAGCTTGTAAAGCCACGAAATGTTAAACCTCCCCTTTCAGTTCAATTCTTAAAAGGTTTGCAGAAACTGAGAAACTGCAGTGAAATTCAACAGAAGTGTGATGAGCCTGTTTTTCTGGACGAGTGTGTGTGTGTGTGTGTGTGTGTGTGTGTGTGTGTGTGTGTCTGTCCTATTGTTACCAAAACAAAATACAAATCCATTTTTAAATCTGGTCTCTACCTTTATATAAGACTTTATTTTATATAAGACTTTACTGTATTCTTCTATAAGTTGAACATGATTCTTTGTGTTTGATTCTGTATTTTTGTGCTGCTGATAATAATAACAGTCAACTCTAAATGTGTACTTTGTATGAAAATGTCACACAAAATAGCTGAAATACACTAAATACTTTACAACAGAACCATCTACAACAACAATGTTGCTACAGTAGCCAAATTATGCACTAATAAAAGAGCACTTTTGTGCTGTATATACTATGATTTGCTGATTCATTTGTGACCAGCTGACAACATGGACATCTATTTTATTTTCCACCAAACCTGCAGCACTTTCTCTCTGTTTGCCTACGTTCTCTTGCAACTTCTTCTAGAAATCCTCCACTCTCGGTCCACTTGTAAAAAGAGACAAGGTAAGTTAATTTATACAGTACGTTTCCCACACAAAAGCAATTATAAGTGTTTTCTTTTGTGTAATGCCTTTCGTGCCAGTATGAGTACAAAAACATAAAGGCAGGTTTGGAAAATGTATCACTTTGGTGCTATCTGGTGGTGCAGTGCATGCAGCGATACCTGCACCTGACACTCCTCAGCTTCCTGCACTCCAAGGGCCCTCACGTTAGAATACCATGTCAACTTAGCTAGAGGCTTTAACAACAAACAATAAACAAATTAATTATTATTGTTGACACAGGTACTGACAGCAGGATAGTGGATAGTGTATCATTAGCTTTAAGCACACTGAGAAACACATTTTTCCATTTGTTTTACTATATTTTATAGAAATGTTGAATGTTTGCATTACTCTGGTAAAGTCAGGGAAAGCGCTATTAGTTCCCAGCATTCACCTGGATTCACCTGGCCAGATTATTTAATAATAACTGCAGGAATTTCTATTCTGTGCGCTCCGGATATACAATCTGTATTAACAGCTAAACAAATATTATTCAGTGGGACAAGGACAAGTCTGTTATGTAATATTTGACTTCCCGCGTAGTGATATGAGACAAAACGGGAAAACATCTGCAGACTTTTCCATGTACTATACACACAGACACACACACACACACACACACACAGATGCACTCTCCCTGACCCCTCGGAGCTGATTACCTCACACCCCCCCCAGCCTGTGTCCCCTGACGGGACGAGCTGTGCTGAGATGACTTATTCTGTGGGATGCCTGTCCAATAAATATTAATTTCAAGCATATTTTTCATAATGATGTCACTCATTCAGTAGATGCCGTGCTCTTTTGCATTTTTCCAATTCAGTAGGTGTTTGGCATAGTTGATGACCTGGGGGTCAGTGAAGTCAGTTGAGGGAGCTGCTCTAGCAATTATAGCGACAATTACAAATACATACACTTACGTTTGTATAGTATGACAACTGCTACATGCACCACAGGGTGAGATTAATTGATTCTGCTTATACAACACCCATAATTTAATTGTGTTTTAATAGCAGATGTGTGCAGATCAGGTGCTGCCAGGTTCCATAAAAACTGAATGAACTAACATGACAATTAAACAATACATTTCTTATTAATGCAACAAATGTTTGATACAACAAAATAATTCAAATGCAGAAACCATTCAAAATCACAAAGTAATATCTTACAACTTAATTAATTTTACTTTGTGAATTTGTGTTGTTTTGATGTATCAAACATTTGTTGTAGATCGAACAAATGTATTGCATTAATTGTCATATTAGTCCATTATTTTTTGTGGAACAGCTCATTTCATAATGTAGTGCTTGATTAAGTTTGCCTACAGTAAGTTTTGTACGTTGTCAAGGCTGCTATGAGTATTTACTGGATTTTAACCTGAGAAAGAAGATAAAACTGGAGCACACTGATCAGCTTCAGACGACAGCCGTGTCTTCTTCAGAGTCAAACTAAAGTGCAAGTTGATCACTGGAATCTAGTTTCACACCTTTCTCAGTTTATTGTTCTTTGTCTGAAAAGCAACAGATTCAGGATGCATCTGCTGGATGACACTACCTGCAGCCTACCCATCCTACTTCTTTGGTATTTGATATTCTCCGTGTTGAGTGTTACTGTTATTTTGTCCATCTCTTATGATTTAATTAAAATATCTCAGTGAGCCAAACAATAACTCAAATTATGCCAAATCTTTTAGTAATTTATTCTTAAAATAGCCTGTTGTAGGCAAAAATATTTGTGTAGGCCTTACTATGTTCATTTTTTATAAAAGAAACTTACTTACTTTTGTATTGATGTATGCCTTATCAATATTGGGCTTTCTCTAACTGATAAGATACGCTGTGGGAAAACCTTCACCTGTAGTTGATGCACTTTCTGAGATTATAAAGTCATTCTGCTGACCAGATTCAAACTTTGTATTTTAATCATTTTATTTACACGTTTAATGCTAAATCCACAAATTCAGAGGATTTTGTTCCTTGATTTGGGGATTTTTGATGTGTTTCTGAACCACAATAAGTGAGGGGTGTCATCAGATGAGTACCCTTCACACACACACACACACAAACCCCCCCCCCACTCCAACCCCTGCTCTGTAACATAGAGCTCAGCTGCTCCTCTATGCAGCTGAGCTCCACAATAACATCCCAGGTGGACACACTGAGTCTGTCATTTTGCCTCTGACCCCTCCACTCTCTCTCTCCCTCTCTTTCTGTCCCCAGGCACCCGGACTGGACCGAGGACCAACATCTTCTGGTTTCAGGTATGAACCGGAGCACACATCAACACATCAGCAGGTTTGACACAGCAGCAGTGGATGGTTTGGTTCAGTTTTGGGATTAGAAAGGTTTAAGCCTGCCATTGACATGGCCTGGAGGGGTGAGCTGAGGTCGACCGGGATTGAATTGTTTCCACTGTTTGTTTGGTTTTCATATTGGCTGACATACTTTCACGGAGGGAAAGTGTTTTTCTATTTTAGTAATTTTACAAACGCTAGACTGGGAGAGAATTAGAGTTGAGGGGAAATTAAGTTTTACTAATCTGTTTTATTCTCAGCAAATGTTGATTTAGCTAAAGTTCTAGCCACATTGTGCTCCCTGTCTGTGATAAATGAACAGCATGTTTATATTAATGCTCTCATTGTTCTGTTGACCAGTTTATTGATAATTTATTGATAGATATATGGTTTGTTCACTGGCTAATTAAACGATCATCTTATTGGCCAATTTGTTATTCACTTACATTTAACTTTATGTTCACGTTACATTTAACTAAATGCTGACCTCAGTTGGTTTTTTTCTTGCCTGTGCCTCTGCTGATCATAGACCATGTCATCTGATCAATCAGACATGATGAGCAGCATCAGAGGAGGTCCAGTGAAAATACAGAGGATGTTACTTGAGCTGATGGTGCTAGCGGGGTGAGTACATTGAAAACACGAACACACTATTCTAACAGATCATTGTATGTGTTAACATTGCCTGACTTAGGTTTTAATACGATTCAGTTGAACACAACTTTATTTATCCTAAAGGCAGTTTTACGCAGCAGCTCATCACCCAGGTCAACAGATACACACACAATGAACACGAGAAAGAAGAAAAAACACTGTTAATTACAAAGATAAAACTATCAAAGGCTATAAGCTTAAAAACTATGTGAAATACATTAATAAATATATTCATATATCCAAAAACATGTAAGAAAATACACAAACTAAGCTGTACAAAAGCATAGAAATTACCTACAAATTAGTTTATGTTCATTCCCATTTTAGTTTTTATATCACATTATTATATGAATTTTAACAAAGTAATGATCAAGAAATCCAACAGCTTATTCAAACCATGCGACATTTTGTCTTTACTGACAAACATAAAAAAGTATTTTTATTACCATATTAACAGTTATAGTCTCAAAGAACGATAAGAAACCTGATTTATTTACCACAAACATGACAAATCTCTGTTGTGTTTTAGAGTCCTTGGTTTGAGTCACGGTGCCATTCAGAGACCTGACTATGATGACACAGCCACACCGGAGTTCCTCAACCCATCCTGGATGGCCAGCATCCCTGATGATCAGCCGCTGTCTGAGGTCACCATGCCTGGGACCCACAACGCCATGGCCCTGTACGGTGGTGTGTATGCAGAGTGCCAGACCTGGAGCCTGGCCTCCCAGCTCAGGGCTGGCATCCGCTTCCTAGACGTCCGTGTCCGTCACGTCAAAGGGAACCTCACCATCCATCACGGGGTGTCTTATCAGAGGGCGCACTTCGGCCAGGTGCTGGAGGGTGTGGCTGACTTCCTGCGAGAGTATCCCAGTGAGACGGTGCTGATGCGTGTGAAGGAGGAGTTCAGTGAGACGTATGACATCTATGGTGCTGTGGTGGACTACATCCATCGCTACGCTCACTGGGACCTGCTGTGGCACAGCCGGCTCGTGCCGACCATGGGAGAGGCCAGAGGGAAACTCGTCATCCTGCAGGACTTTTCTGGGCCAGACTTGGGGATGCGCTACGGTTCTCTGGACATAGCCGATGACTGGAAGGTATGAGAACGTATTATTCAAACATTTTTATTAAAAATCAACATCAAAACCAAAAGAAAAAAAAGATCTACTAGATCTTGTAAAATGCTCTGGTTGAGCAGAGTAGTACGTTTGCACCATTACAGCATGTATTAACTGGTGGTGCAGTCTTTCCATTTGAGGGGAATCAGTCATCAAGTAAGCAGTGTAGAGAAGGCCACAACTACAGCTTGGTTGGTGAATATGGCCGTCACAGGGTCAGGATCAAAAACTGTGCACATACATTTCAAAGGGTATTAAAAACAGGACCAAAACATCTGGCTGTGGATGCCCTCAACTAAAGCAATTCATACAAATGTATAACTCATGAAATATTTTCCGAATTGAAATGAATGCGTTTGAGTTATTAAACATGTGCTGTTCTCTGTAGGTACCCACACTTCTGCATGTGGAGGAGAAATGGCAGAGCGTCTATGAGCACCTGGAGGCGGCCCCTGCAGGAAACAAGGGCCAGATTTTTCTCACCTTCAGCAGTGGAGCTGGTGTGTTTGCGTACCCCCGAGCCGTCGCTCAGCGCGTCAACGCACAACTGTACGACTACCTGAGGGCCAAGACGGACCTGAGCCAGCGCCTTGGAATCATATGCATGGACTTCCCTGCTGCTCCTATTATTCAAATGATCATTGACTTCCAGCTAAAAGAGGTTAGAAAGAGAAGACAGGCCTTTAACACAGCACCTAGCAAGACAAGTCTGAAATACACAATTTCTTCACTGAAAAAGAAGGTGATCAAACGGTTTACTGTTAATGTCTGAGCCAAAATCAAGCAATCAATGAGGCATCACAATGGACACCAAATACAGCAGTTATAGCTCGGATTCAATAGTTAGGTGTAACCTTACTACTTTACTGTAATGAACATGGTTTAAATCATAACTCGGAAGAAACTTTTCATTGTGTCATTCACTAAAGACACTGGGAACAAAGTAAATGTCACATAAAAATGAACCAGAAATGGCAACATGTGAAAATGTGAAAATAAACTGCTGTGGAAACTGCTAAAGTGCATTATAATTGCTGTTTTGACACATTGTATCCATATAGATCATCAGTCAGGTCATTTTGACGCTGTGATGAGGCCAAAATAAGCCAAATAAATAATAATAATGTACCGCTTCACCTGGGACAAAGAACAGCAGTCTAACAGCTGATACAGATATTTGTTGTATTTGATCACTGCCAGGTTTTGTGGTTCTGTGTCTCTCTGAACCAGGAGTTAGGTTTGTGCCAGGACGGACGTTTGATTGTCACAGGGTGGCAGTGCTGCTGCAGAGACACTTGTGTCAGGTTGTGTCTGCAGTGACATCCTCATCTGTCAACCTTTGCATCACACACCCACTTCAACTGTCACACCGTTGTTGCAGAACCCAAGCCACAATCTTACTGAAGCAGATAATTAACTTCACCGTTTATAATTTTACTCAACACTTTAAAAGGGATACTCTGCATATTTTACACATTAAAAGGGGCTGTTGGGGCGTACAACTGCGTATGTGAAAAAAGTTGTATAAAGCCTTTTGTGGTGTCAGAGGGATCTGATAAATTGCTTTAAGTGATGTCACATAAGTCAGTGCTGGTTGGGGATGAAGACTACAAGTTTGAAAAAGAAAAGAATCTGTGGGTGTGGAGTTGTGTGTTGTGAGTGCGGACCTCTGTAGCCCGCTCCTCATCTCTGCTCGAGGCTACCGGCTCGAAGCTACATTAGCTGCTAATAGCATGACACACCCAAATCTCGGACTGAACTGTCTGCGGACATGTTATGCATTGTGGGTAATGTAGGCATCAGGTTTTGAAAAGGTAGAAGAATGCACGGAATAAAAAAGGTGGTTTCTTTGGCTCTGCTGAATTGATTTTGATCTTTTGAGCTTGAGTCACTGTAGTCACTCTTTAAGGCGGGGTTGAGATCAGATCACAGCTGGATCCAAGTCTGATGCCCTCAGATGGTTTTCCTAAATGCTGCTCCAAACTCTAGATTGAGAACAAGTGGCGGATGGACCATCACAGCTACCAAACCTGTTTCAAACTCCTTAAAGAGGTTTTCTTTCTGATGATTTGATCGATAATTATTTGCACTATATTGCTTTCGCTTGTTAGATCTAAGCTGTTAACAGTGTCATACTGTAGCTAAAGACTCCAAACTGGCCAATGATGTTACCAAGCCAGCACTCATCAAGGTAAAGTTTCTAGAAATCATATGAATATTGTATATTATACAAATAAGACTGGCATATGTTTAAAGCATGTATTTTTATTATTATTTAGTCCTGGTGCTGAAACTACAAAGAAAACTAAAACCAACCATAAGCAGGTGTCCAACTGCTCAACAGTAAATATTAGATGACTGCATGATGACAGTGTACCCTGTGTGTTTATTACCACACTGATGAGAGCTGATAATACAGTTTTTCCTGTCTGTGTAACTGCAAGTGTACCACACAGTCTTTTCTGTGCTGGATTACATTAATTGAGCCCTCGTGCTGCACCATGCAATCCCATTAATACCTATTGATTATGTATGAATGAATTGCAAAATGTAAAATGTCAGAAAAGTGTGGTATGCCAAAGAAATAGAAGGTTGGTGGTGGGTTGGTGGCTTAAAACACACTTTACATGCTGATTGTTTATATCAGATAACAGTGACTGATTTTATCATTATTTCCTTCTGGTTAAACGCAGAGAGAGCGTTGCGAAACAGTTGTTGAAATGCTTCGACTTGTAACCAATATGTCTTAACATCCTGCCAAAACAGCAAAGGATGTTAACAAAGTCGGCACTTTGTTAAGAGAAGTGACGAACGCCAACTCATGCTTAGTTCTACACTCACTTAGTGAATACTGGAAGAAGAAAAAAGCGTTAAAGAGCTAGACAGGTACAGTATAACACTGCTGCTGCTCCTCTTCATATTGATGTCTGTGTTTAATTGTGACAAGACTCTTTTTCTTTACTGCAGATATGAATCCGTCTCCACAGGTGGAATCCAGGCCTAAAAGTGCCTCTGTGATTTCAACAGTTGGTTAGAAGTCTTTTTTCTCCATCACATTTATGTCTGACTTCTTCCTTATGTTTCACTGTTATACCAATCCTTGACCCTCTCCCTCTTCCTCTCTCGTAGTTGTGGTGAATATTATTTGGTGGATGGTTATGATTGCAGCCATTGGTTTGGGTGGGTTTACTTCTGTTTGATCGCTGCAATATTTTTTAAGTGATTTTTGACAACAAGCAATGTGTTTTGGAATCTTTTCCATAACCCCAAATTAATACTGGCATGCATGCACACACCTGAATCATAGGGGCGACACACCTGGGCCGTTGTCCAGTCCAGCCCAACATCCCCATCTACCTGATAGTGCTGGGAGGGGCCAGCGTCCTCTCTCTGTCTCTGACCTACACCAGGACCATCTGGGAGGAAGGCTTCGTCTGCATCCTGTGCTCTACCTGCATGACCGTCCTGCACCTCTTCACTTTCGGCTGGATCATTGCAGGTGGGAGAAAATGTCAGAGAGACATTGTGTTTATACCAAAATAAATCTCTCCAGACATTCTTGCATGGATTTGAGGCACTGGTACTTTACTTGAGTATTTCCATTTCATGCTACTTTATACTTCCACTCCACTGCAATTCAAAACACAGATAAGCTTAGTTTAAAGCCCCTGAATGTTAAATTTTAAGTATTTCTCCACAACATTAGATTTGAAGGCAAGTTTTCACAAGCTTTAAAGTTTGTCAAAACACTCAAAAACTCTGTCAGGACTGTGTGGGTGTGGTTTGATCAGATTTTTTGACAGTGACCAAACAACCCACCAACTGTCATCAGCTTCTGATTCAAATGTTGCTGAATCCTAATTGGTGCACGGACGTACGTGACGCCATCTTTTTTTCTCACCGAGTCACACCCGCTTCAAACCAGCGAAAACAGCACAGGCAGAAATCTCTCTCTGTAACTGTTCTAACTTTGGGAGAGACATTTGTGTTCATGTCGGACCCCGTCACTCACAGTAAACAGATGATTGAGAAAACATGTTTTCAGGGCCTTTAAGTTCATTTTAGTGTGTAGTTTCAACTCTAAATTGAATTGAAATATTCTGAAATGTCCCCCTGTAGGCACTACGTGGGTTTATCCCGTATATCCTCCCAGCTACACACATGGAGAACCTCGGTACTGCCAGAAGACAACCTTCCAGTTTGCCTTCGCTATCACCACCCTGCTGTGGGTCACTATGGCTCTCATGTTCACCTGTGGTTTTTGCTTCACTCTTCTGACCTGCTGTAAGACTGTAATTGCAAGACGCAGATTGATACCCAACCGCAATACTTTCTATGGTGCTGTGAGTGAAGAACCTCCTGCTGGTGATGTGTGATTTAAATCTTTGTTCATGTCTCCAAATGTCTAAGGGATGTAGATTTACAATGGATTTGACTGAAACTTTTCCCAATCCCCCCCCCCCCCAAAACAGTAATGATTCTGATTCTGCTCCTGAGGGTTGTTTTTATGATATTGTGGTAGTTTTTATTGTTTTCCAGAAAGTATAAAAATTGTAGACAGCTACAAATAAAATGATTTAAACAGCAGCTCCCAAAACTGCTAAAATTTGTCTTTCTGTAATCTTCTTGTAAAAGCTTGAAGAAAGGTGTCTTAGTTCACTTGAGACTTACATAACATTTTTGCAAGATTTTGATATTTTCTGTTGCTGAGGCAGCTCTGCTGCTCTTTCACACAAAAGCACTGTCCCATCACATGCTTCCTGTTGACTCCATAATCATACAGTTAACGTTTGAGCTAGAGTTAGATAATCTAGTGGCAGCTAATATTGATTCAGTATTGAGATGGAGAATAAATTGTTTTTGGTATTGTGTTTTTATATTCTACTCTGCTATGTGTGTGTTTTCTGCAGTGAAATAACTTTTCTTGATTGCATCGTTCCATCCACATATCTGATGTTTTTTAATGCATCCTTGTCTGGAGGTTAGCAAAGATTTTCAGCTAGTGTTGCTATTATTAATTACATTTTATATGTACATCCTAGGGGTATATACTGTATGCTGTGTTTGTATCTGTAATATCTGGAATCCAGAGAGAGTAGATAATTACTGCAGCATTAGCTCATGAGGGTTCTTAAAATCAACAATAAAAAGATAAAGAAAAAAAGAAGACCAAAGATACTAAACACTAGATACGTTTTTAATAATATGTTCTTAATAAACTTTATGAATAGACATATTCAATACATATAAAAAAAAAAAAAAAAAAAAGAAAGAAAGCAAGAACAAATTTAAAAGCCTGATTTTTAATTCAGGCATTTTTCAAGACTACTATAGCATTCAGTGGGGTCCTTTTACGTCACACAACCAACCAACACCAGTTAGCATCAAGCTAACATACATGCTGCTGTTGTCGGACCGGTGATAGAAGATTAAATTGACGGTGGAGGTGTCTGAGCCTCGGCTGCAGTGAGCTCCTCGGTGGTTAGTCTGAGAGAAGTTGTTGAACGAGCTGTTTCGCGCTGTTGAATGAACATGTGGAGCTCCGGCCGCCGTGTCCTTCAGGACCTGCTCAGCCAGCCTGCTGTCAGGAGCTTCTCTCTGACTCCTGCTCAGGTCAGTGTCTGAAGATAGTAAAACTATCCGTCAGTGTTTGAAACTGCAGGAGTGTCATCGTCTTGACACCTACTAAACAGCGGTGGATAACTGTTAAAAATCTCTGTCAGTTTTGGTTAACGTTAGAGGTGTAAATTATATGAATTAAAGATAAATCACTTAACTAAACTAAAACACGTGACTGGCAAGCCATAATATGAACAGGCTGTTGTCGGCTATAGAAAAATGACTTGAAAAATATGACCTCTGAACTTATGGTCATATTCCTATCTCTATACTTCGATGTTACAATGCACACACTCATTACTCCACATTATATGGGCAAATGAGTCGTAATGGTGTTATAAGGTCTGAAACTAAAGATTTACATGATCAATTCCTCTGTCCATTTTTTATACGTATAGATCATTTTTACAATTAATTGTTTAGTCTATAAAATGCCATAAAATAGTAAAAAAGATCCATCATATCTTCCCTGAGCCGAACCCAGATAAATTAAAAGTGATATGAAATAGAGACGAGCAGCCAATTCTAACATTTCAGAACTTGTAACCAGAGAATATTAGTATTGTTTTCCTTGAATACATGTAGTATAAATTAACAGCAATTATCAAACATTGTTGTTGATTACATTTCTGCTCATCAACTATCTTAAGGTGGATGTCTGAAACTCAACTTGTTTTGCACCTTTGCAGTAGGTCTTAATGAATTATGTATGTGTATAAGTGGGAAAATATAAAGAACTGGGTCCACAGAAACATACTGGTCCACCCTCAACAAGTTGAAGCTTTGTGAAGGCTGCAGTTCACTTTTGTAACAACATTTGCTTTCCACGAGGACATGACAAAAACATAAAAGTTTGTGCTTGATGTTTCCACAGAACACAGTTGTGGTGGAGCGCTGGTGGCAGGTGCCCTTATCTAAAGTAGACAGTCCGCCGAGGCTTCACCCCCGGAGACACAGGATCTACAAGTTGGTTGAAGACACCAAACACGTTTCCAAGGAGAAGATTGAGCTCATCCTGACTCAGACTGTACCCAGTGAGTATCTGCAATGCTCTCAACACATCACATACACCTCCGATTTGTGAGTTGTCACAGGAAGTAATAAAATGTAATTAAACCTGTCTGTCCTGACAGAGCTTGGTGGGCGAGGAGACACTGTGTTTGTGAAAAAGTCTGTTGGCAGAAATAAGCTGCTGCCTCAAGGCCTCGCAGTATATCCATCACTGGAGAACAAACAGATGTTCGCTGAGGAGTTACGAGTGTGTATTGCTTTTTAATACAGTCATTTATTCATTACACATATTTGATGGTAATGTATAGCTATTGATCACCGTCACCTTTTTTACCAACAGCTTTTGCGTGAGGGGAAGCCAGAGGAAAGAGTCCAAACCCGCACTGGTCAACTGGTGAGTTTTCATCTACTGGTGATATTTAATTTGACTTTCTTCACTACTTGGATCCTACACTTGAGTCACAGTTTTTAAGAGATGCAAGGAACAACAGACTAACAGCTTTCCTGTTGTTGTTTTTACAGACCGTGGAGTTCCTCAAATGCTCCAAGTTGAAGATACAGAAAATGCCCTCAGATGAATTCCAGGTCACTAAAGAGGTCGTCTGCAGGCAGTTACTCAAGAAGGTCTTTGTCTTTTCTATTTCCCCTACATTACATTACACTGAGAAATGTCCTGCTTGAACGTAGAAGTCATTGGTTTATTGACTTGACTTAAACGTTTCCTCAGCTGGGAGTTGTTGTGCCACCTCAGGCTTTGAGTCTTCCATTTGAGTCAATCAAGGACTTGGGTGACTACTGGTGTGAAATTACGGTAAGAAATGTTCTTTTTCAGTGCATCACATGCATAAGTGTAGCTTCACATTATAGATGTCTTTTTAGTTGTTTGTAGAAATTGATTCCAAACAATGAACAAAGTGTTTAAAATGTAGACTATTACCTTGAAACTTAAGCTTCTGTCAGTATTTTTCCACCATGAGCACTTCTTCATGTCACTCTTCCACACCCAAAAACAAATAAAAACCTCACTAAACAGAAGCAGGTTAAGGCTGTTAATCTACCAAAGACCAGACTGCTTATTCTTCATATTTGTATCTTCCAGGTTAATGGAATGGACACCGTTCGCGTCCCCATGTCACTGGTGCCGTATGAAGACTTGTCTGCAAGTTATCAGAAGCAGCTGAAACCACAAACGCAGCAGCAGGCAGCTGCAGATATTTCAGAAGCTGCCGATGAGGCAGAAGCTGCTGTGAAGGCAGTTTCTGACGCTGCAGTGGAAGCTGGAGCTGGTAAAGACTCTGTGAGTCAAGTTAGTGAAGCTTCAGCTTCGACAGGAGCTGCTGCTGCTGCTGAAGAAACAGCAGCTCCAAGTACACAGACGAGTGAAGACACAACAGCACCAAGTGACAGCCCCAAAAAAGATTAATGGACTCCAGATGAAGATGTTCATAGAACTATCATGGATATTGTTTATCTATAATACACATTATACATGCATAAAAACAGTTGTCTGTGTGTGATTTATTAAAATGTTTTTAGTTCAAAGGTGCATCTGTCTTCTGAGGACGTGCAATTAAAAGAGTGAATGTTAATCCATCTTTGGACCACTGTAAACTGTTGTTGAGTGAAGTATTATGGGAAACAATACTGTTGCCTCTCAGCTGGTTGACCTCCCACAATATAACAGTTAAAAGAAAAATCTTGTGGGAGGCTTCCAAGGAACTTGTGAATGTTTTATGTCAAAGGAAAAAGCAGTGTTAAGTTGGGTAAATGTTACATGTGAACTCTAAATTATCGTTGGTCTTTTATAACCGTTCCTACATCATTGTGATACCAGACATACCCAAACACTACCCACTTCGAAGTTATGGAGTCTGAAACGAAAAGATTTATTCATTAATTTTAACCGCAGCAACGCTGCTAAACATGTTAAGTCACTGAATCTGGAATAACAGCTGCATAATACAGCTGTATGTTTTGTTAATCTTTGTATAAAAACCTTTTTTATTGTCCCAGGAGACAGATGTGTAACTAACCAAAGAGTGCTGTGAACATCTGAGTCATTTTAAAGAAATCTTCCCATTATTTCATCCAAACTCCTTTTGCACTGCCCAAGAGATGTTAACGATAAAGAAAAAGCTGGAACTCGTGTAAGAAACATTCAGTCAGTTTAAGCTCTATAACCTATGTTCCTGTCTCTAAGATGTGTGTGAGGGTGTGTGTTCAGACTCTCAGCTGCTTGCTTTGGGCTGTTTCCACTGCCAGGTGTGTGTAAATACACTGACATAAGCTCCGCAGGCAGTATGTACCATGAATATGAATTATGGAGGTATTTGATATCCTCGGACTACTGCTCTGTTTCTGCCAAACTTCAGAATAAGTTTCGAGGCAGATCAGGTTGTGTGTGTGTGTGTGTGTGGTGGTAAAGTGCATGACAGAGCCGCCGCCACACCTAGCCAAAGTTTATATATGAAGCTTTCTACAAAATCCCATGTGTAATGAAGTATAGTGCATGTAGAAACAACCTGGCTCATGAGTTTACATGTATGGTTTATTTCCTGCATGGAAAACTAAAAAATACTGGAGCGTGGACTACCCACTGCTTTGTTAAGGGAGGAGGAAGCCATTAGAGCGTAAATAAATGTCAGTGCTTCGATGAAAAGCCATTTAAGAGGCTGCTTTGCTGGATGGGAAAGACTGATGCAAGACCGATCTTTACAGCCATTATAAAAGAAAGCATAAATCTGCAATTTTCTCCAAAACGGCAGAGATTGGCAGTATTTTGTTTCACCACATTGAACAGTTCACAGCAGTTTCCCTAAACAAAAGTCTTCCGTGTCTTTTAAATACTCTGACGAGCCACATACACAGAGATTCCTGATTCCTTTTGTCGGCAGAGTTTTCCTAAAACTGGAAGCAGCAGAAAGAAATACAGTTACAGCCTCCTCTCAACCCCCTGAAATAAAACAGAAACTCAACATATTTTCAAGACGCTAAATGTTTCAATCATCCATTCAAGATATGAAAAACGTCATTGGGACTTAGAAGAAAAACGAATCGGTCAGATGCCTGCTGGATGCAGCCATTTAAAACTGAAGAACCAGCTGAAACTGAAATGCATGTTTGGTTCTCTGGCAATTCATTTATGTAACGGACTTAGATGCAGGTATGCTGCTTCACAACTCAGCTGAGTTTTCAGAAAAATCTGAATTAGAAACTTTAAAAAGAAATAAATTGGGGATGAAATAATAGTAACAGACAACTTTTACGCTTTAATTTATTGAGAGTCGTTATGAGCAACTGCAACATGTATTCCAACATCTTTATTTTTTTATTACAAAGTTGTTATTCAACGTATAAATATGTCATGTGTCACAGCTTTCCAATGACTCCAGTTCATTTCTCATTACAGCATTTCACTATAATGACTGCCAGAGAACCAAACCTGTTTTGTAGTCGTCTTATCTTTATCACAAAAAAAAGTCATACATCAATGTTCGCTGTATGAACAGGAAGCATACACATTCAAAAGGAAAACATTTATAATGGCCACTTCAGGGTCACATTAAACCACCTCTCCCACTGACTGGCCACAGGTACCTTTAAACACGGTTACACTGTTAGGTAGGTATAGCGCCTATATTTACTGTGACTGGATTTTTCGGTACATGAGCAACACCTTATCAAACAGCTGACCAAAAGAACTACTGAGTATTAACAATTCAACACAAATATAGGAGGAGGGAGGGCAGGAGGAAAAATCTGTATTAAGATATATATAGTTTCTTCCCAAACACAAGTTTTCCCCTTTGTGCAGGGAAATCTGGGAAGCTCTACTCTACTTTCTGATGCAGGGTTTCCACATGCCTCCAAGAGTCCACAGTATGACATTTAGAAACCATATTTGGCCTGGGTCTGCCGGCGGGTTAGCTTGTTATCTGCCCAGTTGTTCTTCAGCTCCAACTCCCGTTCCTTCGCCTGCGAAAGAAGAAAGTCATGTAAAATTCATGTTAAGCTTTTAAACGACTAAATGTCAAATGAGAAAACATTGATTTGAAGTTATTTTTTGGTCATTTTAACCAATTAAACCAAACAAAAAAAGAAAGATCCAGTCCACTGGCCAAATCTGTATTCATTCAATTTCAAGTGTTACAACTTGCATGTGCATGTCAGACTACCAGAGAACCAACCAGCTTAACAATGCAAATAAATCCCCACCCTGTGCGCTTATCCCAACTTTGAATACCATCCGAGGTAAAAACAAAACCTACCATGTGATAGAACAACACCCAACATGATTGAACAGACAATTACTCTGAAAGCTAAACAAAAACAACTACTGGCAAAGTAAAGAGAAATACTTTTTTAGCTTTTCTGTTTGGATGCCTTGTGTAGGCTCATCATACATTTGTGGTAACATTTTCTTGCAGCATACTGTATACACCCCAGGCATACAGTAGTAAGCACGAGGCTTGACGTTTACTCTATACATGTCGGCCAACAACGTGGAGCTGAACGTGTGCTGACAGGTCACACTGGGAGTGCAGACTCTTGGTATGTTGGCACAGAAACCCAGACTCCCATCCTGCTCTGTATCACCTTCAAAACCAACTGAACAATCATCTGTAAATTTGGAGTTTTGCTGAGCCAGTCTTGCACTAGAAGCTCTTGCATAAGCTACAATATATCCTGTTTGTGTTAAGTTGCATCAGAGAATTTACTTGAACTCTGTATCCCTCCTCCTTAAATCCCTTTTTGGTGTCAAAGGGATTATAACATAGCATTTCAAGGACATTTGGGGAAATACTGCCTGTTGATCCAGACAGAACAGCAGAAGAAAACATAAATAACTCTAGGTTCTACTGTTTAGGTTCAACAATGTTAGATGAACAGTGTGACTTTGTGCTGACACATTAACATATGCACAGGAAATATGTGTACAATATGTGCAAAACAAGCTGAACAATAAGACTGTTTCTTAAATACAAGGTCTATTCCTGTAAAGACCCTGATGCATGTCTGCAGACAGACGTCCTCATGAACCCTCGCAAACATGAGAAGATTTACACCGCACAAATGTATAATTTGTGCTTTAGCAGCACTCACCTGGTGAATGAGATATGTTATCTGATGCTTGCGTCGCTGTTGTCCCGTAGGCTGTTCTCCCTTTTTCTGCAGAAATGACAAAAGGTAGATGTTACATTAAGTTAAATGTGTTGTGATGCATGTGTTGTTTCTTTACAAAACTCTCTTTTTCTATGCTTTTTGACTTGCAGGAAATCATTTGTGCAACAGCCCTGCAAGTATCAAACCCACCTGCATTTTGTTAAGTTTGGTGGAAACCACAAGAGTCAAAAGAGTCAAAGCCATTTCCTCCCTTGTGAATGTTCACGTGAGAGAAGTAAGGATCTGTTGAATCAGGCCGTGAAATATTTTTAGATTCCGCCATTTATGGCAGGAGGGGCTTTGGATATTCCCAGTCTCACCTGAGTGTAAATCAATAGTGAGCAAAAGCACACAAAATCCTTCCACTTTCCAGAAACTGGGCAAAAACCTGAACATAAACCTAAGCACAACTTTACACCCAACCCTGTCAATTCTGAGCCTCCAATGCAAGAAACCGCAGTGATAGAGGTGTAGTCAGGTCACCTTGCTGAAGGACTGACGGTTCTGCTTCTCTTCTGTCATGCTCTTGGTCATCCACTGCTGGTTGCCACTCAGCTGGTCATCCCCTTTGATCTCCAGAAATTTTACCTCCTCTTTGCCCCTGTTCCGTTTCCCTTGCAGCCGCATGAACTGAAGTACAGGAAGGAAATACTCATATCAGTTAAACAACGTTTTCACCTGGCTGGATGGTCATAGAGTTGTACTACTGCAGCCCCATTTCACATATGTTTTTAATCAGGAGCTACTGTTGAACCTAAACTGGGGGAATGAAACAGTCAAACAAAAGTGTGATGCTGCTGCAATAATATTCAGAATGAACCGACTTATGAAGTATAGACTTCTATTGCAAAATACAGATAGAAGAAGCAGCATTCTTCTTACCGCTTCATCATCAAACATGGCAGAGTGGCCAGGCTCTTCAGCCTCTGCCAATCCGGGGTTAGGATCTTGGTAGTATGGCTCATTATAATATCCCTGTTCAAGGAGAAAGTGTTTAAATTCATGTTCCATTTTCACTGGTTTACAACTCTTTACTGTTGATTATAGGACTGCTCTCATGTTTTGATTTGTGCAGGGAGACCTCTGGTTGCCCCTCAGCTACCGTAGTTCAAGCAGTTAGCTAACTAGCCTTTATGTATATTTTTGGTTGTATTATTTATTGATGCTATGGTGCTCTTCTTTGATTTGTGTTACATTAGCATCTAAACTGCAAACAGTATCTGTAGTATGTGACTGGATAACATGCGTGACTGATCTGATGAGCTGACTGTCAATGAAAGAATCCAGCACTTACAAGAGGACTACATTTTGAACTGGATTAGCGTTTGTTAACTTATACTTAAATACTCCAGTTAATATAATAACTCAAGTAAATTTAAACACAGTCAGTGTGATCTGAATCTAAAGCCATTCAGCTGACATGTATATAAAGTATAATGTACTGTATGTGTCATGATTACCTGAGGCAAACCTTCTGGGCCTGCCATGGGCTGTTGATACTGAGGATATTGCCCTCCCCATGCACCAGCTCCCTCATGGTTCCCCCCAAAGTCGAGAGGGGCGTCTGACTGACCGGGTTCATCTGCAGGTGCAAGAGGAAGAAGCTCTGCGGGGGCTCCTGGCTCAGGGTCTAAGCTTGGGACAACTGCAGAGAGAGGCTGGGAGCTCTCACCCAGAGAAAAGTAGTTCTGTGGGGTTATGTCCTCCTCGTTATCCTGGTCGTCAGTGGCTATTTGTTTAGCCAGCTGCAGGGCAGCTGACTTTGCTGCAGCTTTGATAGCTGAGGGGGATGCACTAGAACCAAGCAGACCTTGAGCAGGCATTCCAGGCTTGGGTCCTTTGGGTTCTTGGCGCTTGGTGAGTGTGTGAGGAATCAGGAGTCTATCGGTCTCCTTCACTGTCAGGTTTTTGGGTTGTGGTAGAAGGGACGACAGGCCTGAACCTGCACTCTGGAAGAGGGATATGGATGGAAAGGTGCAGTGTGAGTTCTGGTAATGGCAGCTTGATTCCCTCAATTATGTATTTTTAGCCTTACTGAAGGAGCAGAAATATTGACAAGAGGAGACACAACAGAGGGAGGTGGCAGAGTTGAAGCTAAGCTGGCATGGGTACCATAAGGCTCTATCAAAAAGTGTTTAGATGCAAAACACTATAGATGCTCGATAAACTTGTGGGGTTTCGTTTTGCCACAAATAAGCTTTATATCACGTGTACACAATCCCATAATATGATTATGAAAAGGTCACAAATGACAGCTGATTATTCCTGTATTATCTGGGATAGAGATGATATAACAAGCCCTGTTTCATTGGTAATTTGTTTGAAAACAGGTTTGAAAGTTCATTAAACCATCTTGAATAAAACTGTGGTAAGAACAACAATTCAGGTGAATGTAGCCGCACATATGTTCTTACCTGAGGTTGTAGTTTCTTCTTTGCTGGTTCATCATCATCAGAGTCTGACTATAGACAAGAAATACATAATTATGAATTACATACATACTGCAGGAGCTACAATATGTATAAGCAAACGGCTGATCTGACTCAGTACTCACATCCTGTCTCTTTATCTGTGGTACAATGATCTTGACAGGCTCTGTTCGCTTCCTTGGCTTAGGCAGACTAGAAAATAAGCTTCCTTTAGATGGCCGAGGATCTAGGTCATCGTTTGACGTGCTGTCCCCTGCTGAAGGGTTCGCGTTTGTCTCCTTGCTTGGTCCATAGCTTCCTCCTGCCGAGCCTGGCTTTTTAGGAGCAGGCAGGAGAGAGAAGAGCCCTCCTGCACTGACTCTGCTCTCCGGTGAGGCAGAGGTCGAGGTTTCTTCTGAGTCACTGTCATCACTGCTGCCATAGGCGACTAAAGACATGTTTGTTGATGTTATTAAAGATTATTAATCTGCAGTAACTCGTGGACATGGATTACCACATGGATAACTCCCCCTGATTAGGTCTCAAGAAGCCGTACTCACGCTTTCTGACGAGTTTACTTCAATTAAAGGTAGGATAATCTTTGATCAATATGGCCTCAAAGACATTGAAACAATTCCCGATTGAACTGTAGTATCATAAAAAACACAGCAGCTTAAAAGAGGGCCTCACAGTGAGCTCTTTAAATGAAACGACTGTTCCAACTTCACAGCGCTAGCTAATGTTAGCTAGGCCGCCGCGGCAAACGATGTTAGCTAACTGATCCTTTTCTTGTATAGTCAAATTAAATTTGTCTCAGATCTATTATTGCACATAATACAACATCGGCTGATGCACCAGCTGCTCTATCGCCACAAAACGGAGCTTTTTTTAGTCCCTAGACTCCACCAAAACATTCGCCTCCATCGTTCATGATTACAGAAACATCTGCGCAGCTTTCTGCGCAGCCCTTTCTTCTTCGTCTGTTTGTCATCAGTTGGTAAACAACTGCAGGGCATTAATGCCCCTAACGGGCCGAGTGTGTATAAACATCAATTTACAGTATCTGAATAATCAAATTCTTCAGTAATCTGTGGATTTTACATTCTACAATTAAAAGCTTATACACGATATATTATATATATATGAGCTGCAGTATTTTTAGACTCAATATGTTTAAATGGGACTATTTTGAGCTACTGGTATAGCAGTATTTAGGATTAAAATTAAGGTCAAAAGCTTGATTATAATTTCTTCAGAAAAACAAATCAAGAGAAAAAAAACAGTGACCATCTAACTCACTATCTTGTTGTACCTTGCATATAAAGCAGGAAAATCCGAAACAGGCTCATCTCGCCTTATCGTCTTCATTGTCCATCCATGTATGACACAAAAATCCTTCTCTATATACAGCCAAAAGGTTGTGTATATGGGGCTGTTTGTCATGGTTTAGCCTGGGTAAGATTACCAACTGGACAAAGTGGGCAACTGTCCAGGGCCCCAGACCCTCAGGGACCACAAAAGCAAAAGCCCCGAGTTTACTGTCCACTGAATAGGGGCCCACAGTTTATTTTAGCCCTGCGGCCTCCTAGTGGATTAGGACAGCCATGGATAGATAGTATGGTTTTGGACTGAGGTGTCTAACAATCACATATGGGTCTAATGTTTGGGTGACAGATAGATGATGGTAATGAGAACCTTACCTGATAATGGATTGATCTGTATGAGGGAGTAATTGGGAGACTATCGGATAATAATACTGCTGAAAGAATGTTCCTCTTCTACTCTTTCCACAACTGATTTGTGGCTGTGAACTGTAGATTATAGATTTCTGTCTTTCCTGTTGGACCTAGGTCACAGAGACTGAAATGTAGATGTGCTGTGTCTATGAAGAAACTAAGTTCAAATGTTTTATACAAATTTACGGTTAATCTGAGACTTTACTCTAACGGGCATCTCCTAAAACTCTGCTGAGGCACGAGTTGTGTTGAAATCACCGTTAACAATATTTCCAGCTTGACCACAAAATTACAAGTGTGAAATAAATGTATAAAGATCACAGTCAGATCGCACAGATTCTTGCTCTTATCCAGAGGAATCTTATAAAACATTTGAAATTAATCTCAAATTCAAAACTTTACACTTCCAGCTTTGAGGAATAATACTTCTTTTACATGATGGTATTTTCCATATAAATTAACTTGGTCCATTTACCTTTGGCCGACTAAAGTTAAATTAAAAGGGAAAAAAACATTGTTATCCTGAATTTCTATCTCAGTCAAACAATTGTTCTGCAAATATCCAAGTAAATAACAAATGCATTGCTTGCTTTCTTATAATTAGTGCTGTTAACGTTTTTTACATGAGGATTATACCTTCAGTTGGAGGTTTTGGTCAACAGGGGCGCTAACTGTGCAGCTTCATCAGGTACTGGGGGCGCGTCTGCAAAGTGGGAAGCGGGTTTCAATTTCAAACCCAAACAGTCCGAGGGACGAGCCAGTGGATTGTGGGATAACGCAAAAACCAAATTGTTGCCGCGTTTTGCCGTAGAAATTGTAAGGTTATTCAAACACACATCAGAACGGTGTCGTTAGCACCGGCCGTGGTTAGTCCACAGAATCCGCGAAAGAAAGTCGCCCGCCGCGTCTTCGCTCCAGTTTTCCGCGCCAGGTTGATTTGGATGACAAACCGACGCTTGCCTTGTTTGTTGCAGGTGTTGACCAATCCGGATACTGTAACTTACCACATTACAACTACTACTGTGTTTTAATTACACATATATCTGACATAGCAAGCCATTTCTGCAAGAAACATGCCGAGGTCCAACAGGCAACGAGAATACAAACCTGGAGATCTTGTATTTGCTAAAATGAAGGGCTATCCACACTGGCCTGCGAGGGTAAGCACCTGACGTTAAATATCTTGTTTCCAGCTTTAGGTTTGGTATTCATTTCAGTCCTTCTGGCTGCTTGCTCCTATCACTTGTTTACCTGCGAGGCCTAACAGTAGTTAGCTACCATGAGTTAGCCTAGCTTAGTCGTGTTAGCTAACGTTGCCCAGCATCCACACACAGCTAGCCAACTGTAGACAGTTGCAAATTTCTTTCGGGTGATTCATCGAGTAGACAGACACCACAGTAACTTACCCTGCTCGGCTAACTAAATATGAATGTTGTTGCTAGCTGCTGTTTGCCACCAACGCTGCCTTTTCATGTGCCGCTTTCGTCTACCAGGGGGCCTGTTAGGCTAATGTAAAGCTTTTCTTAACCGATAAAAATAGCAGTAGGGTAACGTCGGCTACAAATTAACGGCCATGTCATACACAACGTTAACCGCTGTCATGAAGCAAACGTTATCCTAACGTTAATGTTGGGCTATCTGAGGACACAGACACGAAGCCACGTTGTAACTTAGCGAAGTTAACGTTACGTACTTAAGAAGTTTTAAGTTGTTTTCCCTCATTAACTGTTGCATTAACGTTACAGGCTGGCTACACATGGCTGCTTGTGTAGCCATATGCGTTGGGGCTTTGTAAACATGCCAGCCTGCACACACTTGTTGCGACAAGTAACGTTAACAGTGTTTCTGCTCGTAAAGTTTAATTACTTCCATTACGTTTAAATTTGGTCGAGGCAAGTAAAAACAGTGGTGTAAGACCATAACGTAATGTCTACCCGGCCCATAAACACACACTATCCTAACATTGCAGTCAGTGTTTCCTGATAATTTAGCATGAGAGAAAATGTAAACTTTTAAGTCAAACAAGGTTACGTTTCCCTCTAAAACGCAGCCTTGCTCAGAGCTTTATAAACAGTGTTATGCATATATAAGAGAGAATACGAGAAATGGGGATTGATATAACCAAAACAGTTTGGCACTTTTCACTGCACTAGAGCCAAAACTGAAACGGAAAAATGTGGAAACAAAACATCAAGTAACCTCTAACCACAACTGGCCTGCACAGTTGAAAAGGAAACATTGCAGTTTGTCAGTGTTTCTGTTTTTCATGTAACAACCATTCATACCGTTGAATAAACATATTGCACACAAAACAATCTCTAGTTTTTAAATAGAGGTACTTAATAAACCAATAATGAATTTGCACTTTCACCCAAAATAGTTAATTTAGTGTAAGTATTGATCTGTGCCTCTTCCCTCCTTTTTTCAGTCTTATCAGCCTTGCCCCTTGTCAGCATGCTACAGGCCCTGCCCCACCTATCCTGACACAGTGGCCCTATCTGGGAAAGCCAACAGGCCTGTCTGGCAACGGACTCATAATAGTGCAAATGGCTGTCATAATGTTGCTTTCCTGTGCCTCGGTGTCTTGCTTTTTTTTTTTTAAAAAACCCCACAAATAAATATTGGCAGAATGGTGGAGCCAAACAGTGCGCTGCAAGGATGTTAAATATGACAAGTGAAGCAAAAACTTAAGTGAATGAACGAATAGCTGGTATTACCTCATCAAGCAGAGCAGTGAATTTAAAATACCTTCAATAACTGTCCAGTGCTATAAGCCTAATTTAGCATTAACAGCCATACTGTTGAAACAGTTAATTCATTAGTTGATTAACAGAAAATGGTTCAAATCAAGTAATTGTTTGACATTTATCAAGAAAATATACCAAATATTTTCTGATTCAGACTTCTCGAACATGAGGATTTGACAACCCAAACAATCTGACAATGTTTACCTTGAGAAATTGTAAATAATAATTAAAATTATTGTTAAGTGCAGCATGGACTGAAATGATCAGAATTGGTCGCCTACTTTTAACTTTGTGTTTTACTTAACCATCATCTTAATATCTAAAGAGTTGCATGGATTTTGGGATTCCTCAGCATCCTTTCTTAACAAGCTGTGTTCTTAATCCACAGATTGATGAGTTACCTGAAGGAGCCGTGAAGTCCCCCTCAAACAAGTACCAGGTGTTCTTTTTTGGGACGCATGAGACGTGAGTATAGTGTCTTAATGTGTGTTAATCTTATTTCTAAACAATGGCAGAAGCTTGGAGCAATTGAGAATACTAAAACAAACATCCTAAGTGAACTAATTTCTGCCAGTTTCCACTTTCTTAGCTACTAACAATTATTTTTTATCAGTATTTGTTTTGGTTAATCGCATATTTTAACTTAGATTTTCTTTCACGACCCCCAGATGATTTGTAACAACTTTGGTGACCCTCTGTCTTTCCCTGAACACTGTTGTTGTCTAAAATGTACTTAAAAATACACCAGAATTCCCTTAAATTTGCGGTGAATATTCATTGTCCCCAGATGATACATCATAATGTGTTAGGTGACCCTTTGACTTCTTGACTGAGGTCTCCATCTCAAATCAGTTATTTTTATTTAACCTGTTGTCAAGCCAGAATTTCAATTTGCACACATGAAATATCAAAGCCTAATGCAAACTTTGCCTTTACGTATACCCACTGCTGGTAAGGCTCTAACAATAGCAAAAAAAATGTCAAACATGTATTATTACAATAATTATATAGAAGAATAATTAATCTAGATCTACTGGTCAGAGAGAATTGTCATTGATTCATTTCTATTGATCAAGTAATAATTGACATTTGATCACTAGAATGTGTTGTCTTTTATCCAAATGTCAAAATAAACACTTCTGCCTGTGTGGCAGCTACTAACACATTTTCAATTGATGTGATTGAGTCAATGGATGTACAAAACTCCATTGAATTATGTTCATATCTCTAATGTTTGCCACCACAGGGCGTTCCTGGGGGCCAAGGATTTGTTCCCGTACGATGAACATAAGGAAAAGTTTGGAAAAACAAACAAGAGGAAAGGCTTCGCTGAGGGACTCTGGGAGATCGAGAACAACCCCACTGTCACACATGAAGGCTACGAGGTGTGTGCATTTCTAAGATAGTGGCCAGGTGTATGCTCTGTTGTCAGTTTGTTTTATTTCCGAGGGAGGTTTGTGAAATAGGGTGCATTAAGATATAAGGTAAGGTAACTAATGAAATGGCAGCCACAGAAAACCTGTCTCTTGTTGTCAATTGAGCTTCTGTTGCTGAATTGTGGTACCATGGGTAACACAACTAATTGCGTGATATTTTAGACCAATCATGAATTGTGGAAGAACTTGAAACCATTGTTCATACAAAAGCACCGAATACATTACTTTCTTTATTCTCTTAGTTTTCACCTGGTTTTCTTTGTTGTTATGAAAATGGCACCATCCTCTTGTAAGCATTTAACATTAATACTGCAAATGAATTGGATATTATGCAATGGAAGAAGGAGAGAAAACTACCCAGACTTTGGGGTTGCACTCTGTGTGGTTCTAATTCCAAACATTGTTATCTTGTCTTTCACTAATATTTGCATATCTGCCTTCAGTCATCGAAGAAGGACAACGCGTCAGAAGGAGCTGGGGATACAGGCAGTTCGGAGAAAGCAGATGCTGAGGGCAGCAGTGATGAGGATGAAGGGGCCCTGGTCATCGACGAGAAGAATGAGAGGGGAGGAACTAAACGAAAAGCAGAGGAGTCCACAGAGGTGAGTTTAAAAAAATTAATGTAGAGAGCTTCATCGTCAGTCTATAGTTGCCCACTCTGACACCTGTCAAACCTTCCGTAAGGCATCTCCCAAGCGGCCGAAGGATACGGAGGCGGAAGGTGACTCTAAAGTAGACGGCAACAAGTCGAACACAGAGGCTAAGCTCAATGATGTGGCTGGACCCAAGGTAACTGCTCCCTCCTCACAGAGTGAGTCAAAACCCGAGGCCCAGGAAAACGCTCCAGCAGGAGGCCAGCTAACAGCAGATAAGGTGAGACACGCTTCTTATTAGTGGGGGTTTTTACCCAGGAAACATAAAACTAAACCCATTCTGATTTGCTATGATTTGTGAAATATTCTGCAGTAATGTTACTTACTGCAGTATTGATACTTGACCGTGCGAGAAGTAAATTGACAAAATTGTATGTATATGTTGCATGTCAGACACTAAAGGAACAAGAGACACTGTAATAATTCCTCTTAATTGCTCTCCACTGATCTCCCTGCAGCCTGTGACAGACAGTGCTTAACATCAACTCACAGAAGAAAACCAAGAACCTTTGACGCTTTTCTCTGGAATTGAAGCATCAACACGATTACCCGCAGGATGCCAGATTTCAGCTGTTTAATTAATAGGAGAATTTTAAAAACCTAAGTGTTTGTATTGAGAGACAAACAAATCTTCATTTGCCATTTTTGGGATATCATATATCCCAGAAACAAAAAGTTTGCTAATCTGATTTCAAACAATTGAAATGAGCACTTTAAGGCTCATTTATAAATGGGATTTTGGTGTGTATATATTTTTTATTTCTAAGTGCAATTACATAATTACAAAGACTGAATGCTAGGTGTCAAAAACGTTTCTCCGTTTAGAGGGAATAAACACTGAATATATAGTAAAAAAAAAAAAAAAAAAAAAGAACATTTAAACCACAAACAAAAAAGATAAATACTCCAATTTGATGGTTTTAAAACATAGATATTGTACAGAAATAAGAACAAATTTTCACCCATGCTCTCAGCTTTAGTTCGTAAATTAAGTGTTTTACTTCCATTTGTTTCACCTAGCTTCTCAGCCTCATATATCATATATTCAGTCATTGGATACATGATGAGTTGCACTTTTCAGAATTTCTTTTTTTTCCTGCCCCATTAATCATTGTCTAGTTCACTGTATGACGTTTTTATGCAACACAGGTTTTGTTGCTTTGGTGTAGTGTATGCTTCATTGCAGGTGACCAAATTATGTGATTCATTTCACCAGATTGAATATGTAAAGCCCATTTGAGCAGAACAATTTTAGGATTAAAACAGTTACTCTGTAAACCCCTCTGTAACTTTCTTTTGCTGACGATTGTGCGTTGTTGAAAGCAGAAAGACATTCCTGAATGATGATGTGTCAGAGCTTGGTCTTGAAGCTTTTTAGTTATTTGTCACCACTTTTTCTGCAGGAATTATCTGGCAAACTCTTAAATCCATCAACTCAACTCGTTCATGTTATTATAATTTCTTATTTAGCTCACATGATTGCTGCCATTGCTTGATACTGGAGATGTATTTGTGAAGAAGACTTTATTGCGTTCAGTAATTGGTTGTACCAAATATGTTTCTTTTTCTGTTCTGAGATGTATTGCTGACATTGTTAATGCCTGATCTACACAAATTGAGAAATGGAATGAGAACAATCTACCGAGAGAACCATCTGTAAAACGCTGGATTCTGACTTTGTGGTTCCCAACCCTCTTAACTGGAATATGAGTCTGTTTTACTTAAATGGTCTTATTATTTTGGCTGTGAAACAAAGTTGTGATGTTTTAAAGATGTGTTTTATTTCGACGTGTTTAGACAACATGTTCAAAATGTGGTGTTGTTATTTTCCACTTTAGATAATTTTTATGGTTCAAGTTCTTGCAAATGCTAGACCTGCTCACCATGTTACTTGGATGCCATTGTCATCGCTTCAGTGTTTTTCCTGTATTTGGCAACATGAGCCCACTGTAAATCAAATGATGAACCTAAGGGAAATCTCAGCTTTTAAAAGTGAAAATAACTGCGAATGCTGTGTCTAAGATGGCTTATACCCACCTTCACCTTCCCTAACCCTTCACCACACCACTGATTTCACACTAAAATGGTGGCCCACTCAAATCTGGAGTTAATTCCACGGGTATAATTTGGCATTAAAATGTAATTCTTGATTTAGCTTTCTCTGTTACTTTCAGAAGCTGTCATTCATCTTAATCTGCTGCTTAGTTTACTGTTGTAGTTGCCAGTCCATTTAATAAACATGTCGATTACAAAAGAAACCTTGTTTTTGTCATGTTCATATTCATTAAACCCTACTTGTTTATTGTAAAATATCCATTTCCTCAGTCTGGAAAGCACCTAAAACAATCATAGTCATTGTGTTCTTTTTAACCAAGAGGATTGTCTGTTACTTTTTTTATTTCTTTTAATCATCCTTTTGTGTCACACAGCACCTCTTCAACCAGGTATTGTGCAGAATCTCTTTCTCACAACTGAAGTTTCAAGCAGGGCAAAGTCTACTGTTACTTTTCAAACCAACCAGACCTAATTAATTATTTCACATCAGATTTTTCACTCTTACAAATGTATGAAACTAAGGATGGCACCTGTGTGTGTGTGTGTGTGTGTGTGTGTGTGCGTGCGCGTGTGTGTGCGTGCGCGCGTGCACTTGTCACAAATAATTTGATCCCAAGAGAGCCTCGTGGCACAGTTTGTGGCTTTAGGCTGTGATAGCTGAACTAGTTTTGGTGTTATGTAACATGTCCTGACAGTTTTGAATTTGTCATGGGGTTTGGTCGAGTACGAGTTCTTTAGATATGTTGTTTGGGTGGAGACGTAATGTTTTAAATCCATGTTCATTTGTCCTTGTCATAATATCCATGAGGTTCTGGACTAACACTTTTACAAGGTATTGATTTGTGAATGTTCTCTGTGGCAGCTTGTGCATCTGGTTCACAAGATTAATGACAGCTTCAGTGAGCTTACATGTACGATTGCAGGTTTCCAGAAACTGTAGCGTCTTGTCTTGTGGTATATGGGTGCTATAAATATCTCAGCCTTGTCACAGTAACACTACAGTATGGCTTGTAATAACTGTATCTGCCTCCATGGGTGCTCCCAACATGAAATAAGGGCCTATTTCAACAGTCAACTTTTTTTTTTAATGCAAGACACCAAACCATAGAAATTTAAATCACTTGTAGGTTTATTAATATAAAACACAGTAAGCTATAGTAATACTATAATACTGGAAATTATACACTTATACATATATACATTAAACCACAGTTTAGACTTCTGTAACATACTCTCAATACATTGCAACATATTGACAGATTAAAAAAAAAAATTATGCTGAAATACTGCTCACCCGGGTGATGTTAAATTAAGGAGAAATGTTATGATCTTACTTGTCTGTGCAACTCATTACAAATATCCCTATTAATTACTCAGTAATTCTGACTGAGTGATATGTATACTTCTCATAAATGTGGTTTGAATACACTGGAGTACACAGATAAAGCCCAGTGAAGGTCATCTTTCTGTTAGTGGCCTGCATCTTGCCCAGTAATCTCATCGCTGCTGTGGAGTATTTGGCCACTGCGCATGCGTGCAGCCAGGTCTCACCCTCCTCTCCACTATGGGGCGCTGCCTGCTAAAGCTAATGTGTTGGTGTCAGTGCTGCTACATGTGACATTGACATCAGCAGAGGGTAAGATCTTTCTGCATGTTATGTTTGTTCCTCGTTTGTTATAACAACACTTTAACAAAGGGTATATTTGACAAGAGAGGTAGCAGTCCTATTGAAAAGTGTTTGAAAAGATTGTGGCGTATGTTTAGCCGTTGTAACAACGTTAATGATAGCTTCTCCGCAAGCTAATGTTAGCATAGCTTATGTTGTCAAGGGAGACTGGGCACCTTTTAAGCTAATTTGTTAGCCTTGATTCATTTTGTCCCTGCAGCACAATGAGGCTGACCACCCTCCTATCGATGGCAATCAGGGTTGTTGTACCCAAAGATTTCCGCTACGGCACCAACAGACCGTGGACGCCGGCTGCTAAGAGGCTGAACCCTCCGGGGAAGAAGAGGAGAAAGGTGTTTGTGGAGCCGTTAGCAGCAGAGGAGTGGCCTGTGCTCAGAGGGGACACGGTGAGTAACTCTAACGACATAGGAAGCTCAACTCAAGTCCTAAGTCTTCATAAGAAAATTGCAAGTCTTTCAGGTCTCTGAATACTAACCCTCCAACACAGTGAATAAACGTAAAGCTGTGTAGAAACACGTATAACACTGTATAAACCTTATAATTAAATATTCAATGTGTGTGAATATGCCAACCCTGTTCTGAGATTTTACCAGGTCAAAACTTAAGACGTGAGTACACGTATTGCAAAGTCTCACTTCTGTCCAAATTTCAAGTCTATACCTTTGGAAACTTTAGTGACCCCGTACCATGGAAACAAAACAGGACATCAGTTACAATGTAGAGGCCAGAAGAACATAGTATATGAAAATTAAATGTAATTTTTCAGGAAGCTACCAGCACACAGCCGTCTGTCAAACATTTTGAGAGACTTCTACCACTCTTACCAGCCTCAAAATTAAAATACAGCTTACTTATAAGTATATTTCCAAGCTCACACTGGTTTACTCGTACATTTGTAAAGTTTTAAATGCTGAGCCAACTTTAATGGAACGCGCCATTGGTAATACAATGATTTTGGTGTAGCCACAACTCTGTCATATCATATCAATATCATAAAAAGTAAATATGCGCCTTAAATAATGCAAGAAGATTACGCCAGATGGTGCACACACTTTTGGTGTGTTAGTCTACAAAAGTGGTATATAAAAAACTTGTACGTTGTAAGTTTGTTCAACTTATATATCTGTTCTTCATGTGTTTCTCAGGTTGAGATTCTTGCAGGGAAGGACAAAGGAAAGCAAGGGAAAGTCATCCAAGTCTTCAGACGCAGAAACTGGGTTATGCTGGAAGGACTGAACACAGTAAGGATGTGATATTTCTCTAAGTGAAAACTGGATGGACATGTTAGATTTTGCTTATAGGACATTTAGTTATATATCTCCTATACTCACAAATTCTATGATTTTTAGGTCAATTTTCTATTGTCTAACAAGAACATTAGAAGCAGTTTCAACTGTTATCAGTACATTACACCTGATACTTCAACATACACTTAAACAAACTCTGGACACACAGAGATGGCATTGACAATCTTCTCATTTCACCAAAAAGTAATGTTAATAGTGGTCATTCATTTTATACTAGTGTAAAACATCATGTATTTATTTTTTAGCTCCACCAGATGGAGCCAATGTCTGGGGACAGGGTGTAACTGCTGACAAAGTGCACCATAAAAAGCCATTTGGCCACCACCTGTTTGGTCTTTAAAGTGGAAGAACTGTGAACAATTGTCCTCTGTCTTAGCATCACAGGTATATTGGAAAATCTGAGAATTACCGTGGGACCTACATTGCCAGTGAGGCTCCCATTTTGCTCCATGATGTCGCCCTCGTTGACCCCTCAGACAGGTACAGTGAACCTGGCTACACTGCAAGATTAAAATTGTGTCTCTGCACGTGCACACCCACCTCAGGACCTTAACAGTAGCAGTCAAAATGAGTTGTAACCTTTTTTACTAGATTACAATTTTGCAAGACCATGCATAATTGTAATCTGGAGCCCTACGTAGCTTGTGCTGAAGTTAGAGCTCTAATTCCTGGTGTTATTCTGAAAAAACATTTTAATAAAAAAAAACACTTCTGACCAGAAGAAAAAAACTACAAGGTAAAATCTTATCTTGAAACTGTCAGTTTGGGTTACTATAACATTTTTTAGCCAAGTTAGCATAGAAAATAATCTGTGTTCACACATTTTAACAAATTCTATTGGTTGTGTGCTGTAAATCATGAATGTTTTCCTTTACACTACCGTTATAATATTTACCATGTAAATGATCTTTGGTTTCATAACAGACTAATTATGACATGCTGATATTAATCTTCCAGGAAGCCCACTGAGGTAGAGTGGAAATTCACGGAGCAGGGTGAGAGAGTCCGAGTGGCTCTCAGGACGGGTCGAATCATCCCGAAACCTGTTGTGGAGCGACGAGACGGCATCGTGCCACAGCAGTGGAAAGGTGAGAGTGTCTGTGTGTGTTTTTATTGGAGGGGGATTCTTTTCAGTAGCCTGTTTATTCCATGTGGAGCGAAGAGTCGGCACATAAAACTGGCTGTCATTCATTTTTCCACCCTTTACAGACTTTAATTCTAAAATTAAGTTTCTGAATGATGCAGTTTGATTGTTTTACAGTGCAAGAAACACATTTCTTTCTAAACTAGAAGACACATGGAGAGCGCAAATGCTGAACAGCCCTCCAACATAATTGTGTTCCCTGAAGTCTTGAAACAAGCTAGTTTGTACAATGTGTCATCTGACCACATCTGAAGGCAACAGTGTTTATAGGTTTTTCAAAACACCACACTCACAGAGAGGGGAGATGTGATGAATTGTTCAAATAGGGAAAATGGTGCTCACCTTTGGACAGTTGAAGGCGTTGAGCTCAGTTGTACTTACAAAAAGTGACTGAAATAGTTGCTCAAGCAAAGCTTGAGGGAGAAATTAAAGTCCTGCGTACTCTCTCACTTCCACGCACCTGTCCACTAGCTGCATGAAGTGGGCATCAATGTCAAATTGTTTGCTTTGACTTTAAAACATTTCCCGCCCTTTGCAGACTTGAATTAAAAATATATTTTTTCTTTCTGTTGACACTGCAGATATTTCCCTAAGTTTTTGCCTTTAGCAGTTACATAGTCACCGTTAAAATTGGCTAATGGCAAGTTGTGTATATATTTTTGCATGTGACTAGATTTTATTTTTGCCTCACAGATGGTCCCAAAGACACCAGTCCAGAAGACACTCTAGAAAAGACCTATGTACCATCTCTGAAAACCCTGGAGGAGGAAGTCATGGAGAAACTGGGCATCCAGGAGAACAAGAGGAACCGAAGGTCCTACTGGTACTGACCAGAGAAATCAGAGACACTCAAGCCCCTTTGTGCTGTCCGGTACTCTGAAGACACCATGTTTTGGTGGGAGTCGAGCAGACTGACTTGTTAAAAAGAGACAATGTGAGGATGACACGAGTAAGGCTTATGGACTGTAAAATACTGGTTCAACATACATATTATTAAGGAAATAATTGCTTTGCAAACATGTACGGATGGGAAACAGATGTGCAAACAAAGCTGATAACAGAGCTGCAACTTAAATGTGTCCTGAATGGGTGCCGCTTCAGTTATTCTCTGTTTGTTTCTGTCTACTTTTGTGAATAAATTTCACAGGTAAACAAATACAGTGGCTTGTACTTTGCTGTATACTGGAGGGTAACTTCATAGTACAGTATAAGAATAAGGTAGGATATAAAACTGCAAAGCTGCAAGTTTAAATACGTGTCTTTTGGCCTCAAAAGTATGAGAGACATACAGGCATTTTCATTTATTAAAACTTAAACTATCAATATTTTTACATTAACAATGGGACTGATGACTGTAATGTGTGGTGACCATCAGAGAATTTTTACTTGACTCTGCAGTTCACTTAAAACTTAATGCAGCATTTTAGCCTCTTTCAGCTGATTTGTTTGTGATTGTTAGTTGCTATAATTGTATTTAGAAAGTAAGGTGGCCACAAACACAAGTCTAAATGAATGATAATGTTGCCCCGTGTCAGCCTGATGTTTGCTAACAGGTTTTCCATATCACTTTTCAAGTCGTGTTGTTACATGTAGTGTTAACAGTAGTGTTACGCTGCCCACAAGTAGCCAAAACATCAGTCTAAGGTTTGGTTTTGATATATCAGCATCAACATACAGTAACTTGGGAAGAGAAAGTCTAATTTTGCAGATATTTCCCACACAAGTGAAAAATATTCACTGAACAGGAATGAAACTTTTATAAGTAGATAAGAAGCTTCTGAAAGCAGCATTTCAGCCAAGATGACCATATTGAGTAAGCTTGTATCAGGGCCAATATTATGAGAACAGCAGTGACTGCTAGATCACAGAAAACAGTAGCTTCTGTCCCACAGAGAATAAATTACTTGACATGTGCTTGGAAAAGTATCATTATTCAAGGTATTGGCAGGGTTAATAATGGTAATGGTTTGGATTATTCATAAGGCTGAAAATAGTCATATTATTTTACAGAAGCCCAGACATGCTGCTCTCCAAAACTTAAAGCCTTTAGACAAATGAGTCTCTCTTTCCAACGTGGCTGGGAAACCGTGTGCAGAAGAAACGGCCCGGGAGGAGACTACACAGACTGGATAGTTTCAACAAAGTTCTCACTCACCTCATTTGACTTTTTATACACTGGCACGGCATGTTGTTCCTGTGATGTGTGACTGACCTCACCTATGAATTTATGATCAAGTAGGTTCATCTGTATGATATACAATATTCATACTGTCAGAGTTCACAGCAAACTCACTGTATTTTTTATTAAGACTTCAGTTTAAGTTTTTTGTTGCATAACTCATAAATCTCAACTTTACCATCTTTTGTGATCACAGTTTTCTTAATTTCTTCTTTAAAGAGTTTTACTTAGATGTGCAGGTTCAGGGTCCTGGTATTGCACATGCTGGCTCACAGGCAAGGCTTACTGATATACCTAAATGGAATAGAGCCATTGTTAATGTTACAAGCTACAGCTGAGCTTTTCCTACTAAAACAAGTCAAAAATGGTCTAAAAAAAGGTCTATTGAAATGTAAAGGGACATTTTTATAGCAGCTGTTAGAGCGTTGTTTATTCACTTAAGCCACTCTGTCCAGCTGCTTGACACATTCAAACTGGCAACCTCCGAAGTTTTCCTCACTTGTCCTCCAACTTGAAATTGCTAAATACATATTCAGGGTTTTATGGCTCTCAAAACACCTTCACACAAACCAACATGATCCTCCGGTAACTGACGTGAACTGCAACGGTGTTCAGTTGGGAGGACAGGACGCTAAGGTTGAAATATGTTTTACCAAAACGTTAACAAAAGCTAGTGTTTTATTAGTCACAAATTGCATGGCTGTTTGGACATTTAGACCATCATGTAGATAAAACGTACTGAAAATATAAGTGAACAGTTGAATGAATGAAGAAAATGTCAAATAATCAGAAATAATTTGCTTTTTTTTGTGATTGGTCAAAAAAAGCAGGGTTGCACTGGGAGATTTGGACCCGTGACCTCAGTATTTCTAAAATCCTGGCTATAGTCTTGATTAAACTGTGTTTTTTCACTTTTAAAGGCTGCCACAGCAACACTCGTTTAGAAAAATGAACTTAAAATAGCCCTTTGTAGCTATAAATATCCTGTTTTATTTGTATCCATCAAAGGGAAGCCGAGTCTTCTTTTAAGCTCACCCTCAGCTGTGCATTTATCTGTGATATATGAGGGAAGCGGCCTATGAAGCGTATGAAATCCTCTTTTTCCTCGCTGGTTCGCTGGAGTATAGATTTACTTGTTGCCAGATCTCCAGCTGTAGAAGCAACTAACTTTGTTGCCAGGCAGTGACAAACCCCCCCCCCCCCCGACGTGTCACAGATAATATAATTGCGTCAAAATTTCTCAGTGGCTCTCCATACCCTAATTTCTGGTCAGTGCCGTAGCATCATGCAGAAAGCATGGCGAGTCGTTGGTTTGGCCGGTTTGTGAGTGGATGAGTGCAGCAGTTTTCCCAGACTCGTCCCTCCTGAACCAGTTTGCCTCTGCCACTTCGCATCCAAGAGGGAATAAAAGCAGCCAGTCAGCGGAAACAGGGTTTTGAGGTTTTGCTTTTATGGGAGGAAAAATTATTCAAAGGCTGGTCGTCTTTCCTGTCATTGCATGAGTGTTGCATGGATTTCAGTCTGGGATTGCAGCAAGGTGAAGCGTAATGTTAGTGAAGTGGAACCTTTGTATCGCTTCATTTGTCTTTATTTTTTCCATTTACACACACGAAACACTGACTTAAGGCAGTCCTATAACTTGAATGAGTTTTAAGAATGCCCATCTTGTAATTTCTTCTTTGCGGTAAGTTGACAGCAATTCTGGTAACCCAGTTAAATGAAACCACTGAACATGACTCAAGCAGAATTAAGAATACATAAAAATAAACTGCAGGCTCTGTATTTTAGCTGAGTCACATAATGCTTCTCAGCCACGTAAACTAATGAATCCCACCTGGTGGCTCACTGCACGAATCGAGTTGCTTTTTGTTCTAAAAGTCTAAGAAGTCAGATTAAAGTATGCAGCATCCTTTAAAAGCAGCTGAATTTGTTTTAAATGAGCGCTTGTAGTTATCTCCTTCTTCACATGGTGGACTGGTTGCAAGTTTGCTGCGCGGATTTTGTTTATAAATAAATGAAGATTTCAGAAACTCACCCCTGCTTCATAACTGACATTATAACCACCTTTAAAGAAACAGAAGGATTTGTGATCACTCGAACATCTCCAGAACATCTGAAGACACTTTAAAATACATTTGAGTGTTGCTCTTGACTCACTTGATGATCTAAGCTCAGCTACAATATAATGATAGTGTCTAATTACAGGCTGCTTGTTTGAAGGCTGCTGGAAAATGTAACGTTAACTTGTATATGCAGGATTGAGGCATGGCTTGCATGTATGTTTAACTGTGTTTGGTTTAATTCAGTCGCTCTCAGTGGATTCTTGTGTATGACCTCAATATATTACAGTTAGGAGCTGAAAAGGAAGGAAGAACACTTCTGTTACTTTTCCTCTTGGACTTTAATTCCCTCATGCACTCTTGATTTATGGGCTTTATGTTCAGTTTAATTAATTCTCTTAATTTGCAGACCTGTAGGTAACAGAAAAAAAGCTAAAATACCCTATGTATAGCATATAGTCCAAGGTATTGTATAAGACATCTCAAAAATGTCATTTATAAGACTATAATTCAGCCGTTCAGCATCTCACTCCTGCTCAGAGATGTCAGTCAAAATGTTAAGAGGTCAAGTAAAGTAAAATACCTTTCAACTAGTGTTTATAAGAAGAATGACGAGTGGATCCTTTGTCACTCCATAACCTCATCATAAATCCTCAGTAATCAGTGATGTCTCCGCTGGCTTCAAAGCTTTTTTTAATGGAGATACTGAACAAACCCAGCCTCTGCCTCTCACCGCCATTTCCTCCTCATGGAAAGCCCTCTCTGTTTCTAACATTATTATGAAACGTTTTCTGTGACATCAGCAGTGGAAAGAGCAGTGATATCCTGTACATGAGTAAGTAAAAGTCATGCATTCAAAATGTACTATTATTATAAATAAAATGTACTTAAAGTAGCAAAAGTATGCAGTAGTATTATGCAGAATGACTCCTGTCAGTGTTGTATTATTATATATTATATTATTGTATTATTATTATTATTGATGCATAGAAGCATTTTAATCTTGTAGTTGGTCTAAATCAAGCTACTTTTAACTACGTTAGGGAAGTTTAATTAGTAATTAAAGCTGTCAAATGGAGTAAAAAGTACAATATTTTCCTCAGAAATGTGGTGTTGTAGAAGTATAAAGTAAGATAAAATGGAAATCCTCTTGTAAAGTACCTTAAAACCGTATTGAAGTACAGGTCTTGAGTATTTACTTACTCTGAATAACACACTAAATACTTAGAATCAGCATTATCCACTTTCTATAAAAGATTTCTTGTCTATATGTTTATCAAACCCTCTCTTGAGAAAACAATCTCACATCAGGGTGAACTTTCAGTCATATCACATGATCTACATCAGCAGATGGGGTTTGCCCAGGCGTCATGAAATTGCAGATGTTCAAATTAATTTTTTTTTTCTCTTCTATGTTGGCCCAAAGTGAGACGACGTAACCTTGGCTGAAGCAGCGGACAGTGTGGTCACAAGAGGTAATTACAGGATAACGGCACATTGAATTTCCCTTCCTTTCCTTAACGCTCTCGAGGCAGTTGCTCCAAAGACATCATAGGTGACCTGGCTGAGCTAAAATGTTGAAGCACAAGTAGAGAGCAGCCACGAAGACAGCCAACTGAGCCACCATAAGCTACAGGTCATACCAGACCAAGTAAGGCTGTAGCAACAAAACCCCTGCCCCTCGACTGCCAAGTGAGTCATACGACATACTGTTGAGAAAGGCTCCGTTCCAAGGCTGGATTTTTAGTTATTAGCAGTTTTAAGTAGCCCTTCTGTAGCTTTTCATCTTATCAGAGGCTCTTCGTCAGCAGGATATTCTGGTTTGCCCCGCTCTACAGTTAAAAAATAAAAGGTCAAATGTCGGGAGCAGCCGTAGAACAGCACATTGAAGTTTGTGTTTTAAAAAAGGCCTTCCTTTTCATTAAACCACATGACAGCAGAGAGGATGACGTAGCATAACTGCTGACTAGACTGGACTCAGTCTGGGTCACTGTGACAGTCAGTCCAAGCTGGAACATAAAGTTGGACCAAATCACACCTCTGATCTTTGTCTGCTCTCTGAGCTTTGACATTTCCTTCCCAGACGGTCCTTCTGGTATCTGGGTGTCAGATTCCTCGGGTGTGAAGCACCAACCACTGCTGACTGAACCACTGGACGACCACTACAAAGCACCATTCACTCTGTCTGCAGAGGGCACATGTGCACGCTTACCTTGACCTTATTCATCTTCTGCATGTCTCCGTTACATACAGTGTAAACAGGTGGCAAGATACAGCCAAGAAGATCCCTGGAAATATACAGTATGTTACTCCTAACGGGCACAGGTTCAGCTCGGCCATAAATCTCACACATTACTGACTGAGATGACTATGGACTGGACAACCGCGGGCACCTGCTCCTGAGCGCCAACTGAAAGGGTAAAAGTGTCCATATGCTTTGGACAAAGCGCTCATCAGATTGTTGAGCAGCATCTGGACTCTCTTCCTGCAGCAGTTTTCCAGGTGAGGTGAGACCAGACAGTAGGCAGGATTTAAATTTCTCTCTCACGCGCTTTTTTCTTTCTTGTTCTACTACTTCCGTCACCTTTCACTCGTTAGAAACGAGTGCAAAACCATGAATGCCCTCCAGGAGAGACTGTCTGCATCGTGATATGAGCGACAGTCGTGTCTCATGTCTCTGTGACACCAGGCTTTTCGTCCTCCCAGCAACATTGGCCATTTTGAACTACAAAGTTTTACATGGTGCACATTACAACAGAAATTACTGTTCAGTTTGTTTACTTGAAGATGAGAGGATGCATAAATGCAGAGGAAAAATAGGTGGGGGGAGGGATGGAGGTGTAGTCAAAGGGGCCCGCAGCTTTTGCTCTGGGCCTCCATGCAGGTTAATCCGGCCATGGACAGAACCACAAATGTACACTTTATCGCTCTTCAGCAGCATTTATATAACCTCTTGAACTCATTAGCTCATTCACAAATGGTCAAAACTAGTAATTAACGACAGCTTTAAAGATAATCGCTGCTGTATTTCTATTTTTATGCTACTTTGAAGTACATTTAAATATCTTTGTGACTTTTTTGGGGGGGGGCGGGGTTCTTAGATTAGCTGCAGTTAATGACTACCAAAGTGTGACATACTGCATTGAGTTTATTGGTCTCAAATCAAATGCTGGTGTGAAACACACCCTTCAGATTGAACTTGTAAATGAGTGAGCAGCTGCTGCTGCTCACATTGCTCCTCTGCAGGATGCTGCGAACTGCTCATTACTCCAGCTGTGATACGTTATTCAAGGTGTTCAATAGTACAATTAACTGATGTAGAGGAGGTGTTACTGTCAGCTCCCTCCCCCCACTTCTCCAGGTGACTGTGGTGCAACACCAGTACCTGCAGCAGCAGCATCAGCTGTATTTCTGCTTCGCTGACTCAACTCACCCTGTTTTATACAAATGACGCTCAATGCATTTGTCGTTTCCCTGCAGGAAAAACGACATATAGGTCAGGCTTCACTTCACAGCCTATAACATCGGTTGTTTTGGATGCCATCCCTCCCAATCCCCCCTGACAGGCATGCGCCATCTTCATCCCGATCGTTGGGTGAAAAAGTGGGCAGTTCAGGATTTCATATCTGGCTTCACTTTCTCTCAGCTCCCTCCTTCCTCCCCGAGCCTCGGAGTCGGTCGGACAGCAATCCCAACTCCCTGATACCTGCGCAGAGCATCCAGAGCCGCTTTCCCCCCCAACAGGACAGACGCACTGCAGCAAGCTGAGAGGAGCTGACGGAAAATACTTTTTACAGCCAAGAAGTCAGTCCGTCCTGCATCAGCTGAAATGCTGCTGAGAAGAACCCGGTAGGCTTTCGTTTAGGCTGCTGTGTTAATGACACGCAGTTGATGCGGATTAGTCCTTTTACAAGTTCTTTTTAAATGTATTATGTATTGCTAAATTACGGAGTCATTTCAGAAAATGACCATCTTTAGTTAAATGCATTACAGTAGTTGCTGTCCTCCGCGGAGGTCCTGAAATTGTGGCCTGTAATTCATTTTCTCCTCAGAAAATGTCATTTTAAGAAACTGACGCACTTAGTTAAGTGTAACTTTTTCTAATTGTCTCCGTGTTTTTTTTTCTTTTTGGTTTTCATGCACAGTATGAAACCCCCACTGAGTTTCAGCTGAATGCAGCTGGCTTGATTGTTAAATGATTGTGAAGCGTTGTAATGATAAGATTTCCATGAAACTGAATGGAAAGCTCTTTAAAACTGACTTAACTTAAAACAACCCTTATTGTACGTGATCCAGGCAATTGCAAAACATCTTTCTTTATTTTAAATTTAAATGCATTTTTTTTCTGGGATTAAAGGATGCTGCTGAATTTAGGATCTGAAATATGTTGTTCGTGTGGCCTGCAGGAGACACAAGAAGCTGCTTTCTCCTTAAGTGCACATTTAGCCTCTTCTGTTCATTTGATCCACCTCAGGGCTCAGGTGGATCATTAATGGACAGGTAGAGAGAGAGAGAGAGGGGGCAAACTGAATGTTGAAGACTTTAAGGATTCCTCTCTTTTATTTGATGGTCCAGTGGCTATTCAGTCTGAAATTAGCCAGCGGAGCAAGTAAAACTCAAAGCACTGATATGGTTCTCTGGTAATTTCTGACCAAACATTTACAAAATTGGTTGCAAAATTTAAAACTGTCTTGAATTTGGTAGTCTAGAGTACAGTAAAGTGTCTCTTGATGATTTGCTGCATTTCTACAGATCGGAGTCATAACCTCAGTCTTGATATTGACACTGGATGTCTATAGAGCAAATTTAACACTTTGAAGTTCAGTCGACACTTTATTCATTTGCTGGGATGGTGTGTCGCATGTTGCATAATGACAAAGGCAGGGAAATCTGTTTAAATAGAGTGCTGGTGGCCGGTAGGAAGATCAAGAAGCTGATGATCAAGTGGCAGCAGGTAGAGGGGCTGAAGCTGCAGTCGTTAAAGATGAGTTGTACTAATATGTACTAGAAATGCGTACATATCGAGACTGCTTCTATACTACATTCTTTCTTTTTTCTAATCTTTGGAGCTGAACAGAATCTCAATAAAGAAAAGCTTGTGAAACATGAAGTACACTGTGGATATGGACACCATAAAATAAGCTGGAGTTAAGCCTTTTATTTCCTTAAATTATTAAGTTCACATCTTAAAATACATTCTGTAATCAACAATGTGAGGTAGTTAAAATACTGTAAGTGTTGCAGCATGTGCCCCCTTATTTGTGGTTAAAGGTGATTGTGATAATATAAGCTCAGATATATATATTTCTTTGGTTAATGCAAAGTTCTTGAGCCAGGCAGCTCCTCCTTGATCTGTTATTTGAAGAGTGTCTTTGCTGATCTACAAAGGCTGGTCATGGACTGTGGTCGGCCTAGAGACTTGTTGAGTCAGAGATGAGCTATTTGTTTGAAACGTCCTTTGACTCTTTCCCAGACGCATTGGGTGGTGAGTCGTCTGGTGGGTGGCTTTTCCATGTAGTCATCTTGTTGGGTGACAGACAGTGGCTTTATCAGAGATGCCTGCACGCTGTAGTTTGGGAGGTTGGGGAGGAATGAGTAAGTGCACCTCATGGGATGTGTGGAGGTGTTATGTTTGATGGTGCAGGGAGCCAGAGGAGTGGTGTTGATTGAATAGACCCTGTTAGGTTTCTGGAGAAACCAATGGCTGGTGCTGAGATACACAGTGTGGAGATGGCTTTACACCACCTGGAGCCTGCAAGCTAACAGACTTTGCTGAGATGAAGTTTGGGTTGTTTCTGTCAAGAGTCACTCCCAAGTTATATGGAGAGAGTGCTTCAGCTTCTGTGTTCAGTAGAATTATTTTATGGGAGACTATTTTCTGTTTTTTGTGCCACATTTTGCAGGATGAGTCTTTGGTGATCATCTGCTCCAGGGATTCAGAGTCTGGTTACCAGGCAGGTGTCATCAGCATACATGAATTTGTGGGATCTGGTCTTCTTTGGTGTTTCATTTCTACAGAGGTCAGTTAGGGTTGAAGCAAAACCCGATCCCTGTGAGAGCCTTTTAATCCGTCCTCTTTATACACTTTTAATGTGTTTAAGGAGATTTCTTAACCTCTGGTTGTTAAATAGAAATGTGATTGTTACTGACAGGGAATGCTTTTGTCATTAAGCCATAGATAAAATGGCACTGATAGATAGAAGTTATAAATGCTGTATTTTTCATACTCCATATTTCAGATGTTGCATTAGAAGAGCCATCTTTGAAAATACCTGGCGTTGGTTTTCAGCAGCCATTTGTTAAACCACCACTGAGGTTGTGTATTAAGTCTTAGTAACTACATGCTAATATCAAACTCATGATTTATTTAATTGGGTTGCATTAGTATTTGTAATTTGTAAATCGGTTGCTGGGAAACATCTGTGGTGCTGTCCAATCAAAAGCAACCACGTATGTGTGTGTGTATATGTGTCAGGTCAGATGTGTCGACAATATCCCATTACATCTTTTACTCTACACTCTAAATAGGTAATATATTAGCAAGCTAACATTAGCTTTGTCAGGTAGTTCAGTTAGCTACAAAACCGTCACACCTGGCAGTTACTGGGTGTACTTAGTAACAACTGATCTGTACATAACAACTAGTTTGGGTGGTGCAACCTGTTTTAATGACGTTTTGTGCCAATATCTTACAACTAGGCTAAGTTTGAACCTTCGAACAGCTGGTGCGAAACCTGTTCACACCTTGAGAGACAACTATTATCGGGAAATTTGAATGTCTAAACTGTCACTTCCTCTTCTTACTCTGATGAAGATATATGTTTTGTGTTGAAACATTACTAGCTAAACCTTTATAATGAGATCTTACTATGACTGTGTGCCATAGACGTCATCACCAGATCCTGTCTTAAGTTTCCTGTTTGTTGAGGCACCAGTTTGAGTTTTGAGCAGAAATACTTTTACGCTTAGAAAATATCAACTCAGATTTAGATGAATGGGTAAGATGTAAGTGTGGTGGGTTGATAAGAACTGATGGACTATAAAACTGGAGATAAAGGTAGTGGAATAAAACAGCAACACTTATATTAAAACTTGCGCTAGAGTGGATTTCTACCCTATAAAAACTCAATTACTGTGCATTTTCAGGTGTACAGCTGATCTCTACTTTATCATAGACTCATTAGTGGAAAAGCCAGTTCCAGCTCAGTACTGCACAGAGCTTACATCAGTCAAACTGGTGTCTCTGGATGTTTGACCTGGCTAAACTGGGATCAGCAGTCATTTTTCTGGCTTGTTGGTGGAAGGTTTGCCTGAACTGACCTTGATGCAGAGTACTGCAGAGGCCACCCACAAGATGTAGTGAGCAAGCTTTTGTTATCAGTGCAGAACTGACAGGGGTCTCAGCATCTGATTTAATGTTCCTTGTTCACTATTATTTCTTGCTTTTGCAATTAAAGTTGTTATTTTTACTCCACTTAGGACCAACATGTCAGTCTGCTGCTGCTTACTGTACGTGTCTGTTTCTGCAGGAGGAGGAGGAGACTGGATTAGTTCTGCTCGTGGATAATGCACTGGCTGCAGTTTCTAGACCTGTAAATGCAGTGGGTGGCATTGACTTTTAGCTTGACTTGTCTTCTCATTATAAAGAGCAGAACTGCAGAGTGCCTGGTGACAGTGAGACCAAAGACTTGTGATCTAACAACATCACAAAATAATCAGCAGCAACCAGGATTTTCTCCTCTGTCATCAATCTCAATGCACATACTCACACATAAGCATGCTCTCACAACAGTTATACAATCTGAAACAGTGTGCAGTGTCTTAATGTGACCGTTCCTTTTGTACAAAGCCCGCTCCAGAACGGTTCTTGGTGGTTTAAAACTTCCTTTTCCATCCTTGAAAAGAGCGAAAGAAAGGAAAGAGAAAAAGCAAGCAAGTGTGCCAGTGTCCCGTCCTTTAATTTTCCCCTGAGGCCTTTTGTAAGGGAGTTGGTATGAAGTGAAAGCACAGTGTGCAGCTGTCCTCCTGGCCCACTGCTCGCTTTTTGTGAGACGTTTTCTTGTCAAGAATACTAATAGTGATACCAGCTCTTGTGGAGTCCACCCAGCTGGCGAGGAAACAAACAACAATTATTCTGCCATCAGAGAAGGCCATTTAATTTGACGGTTAGTGAGCTGTGTTTGTGCCGACTCATACTCAAGGATGTGTTTGAGTCAACTTTATTAATGACTGTTTAACTTTTGGCTCACCTCGACCTCCATAATATTTATTCATTTTTCTTTATTTACTAGAGTCTTTACCACTTTGAGAAAATGTATACTACGTGTATGTCTGTTTGGACGACTTCATGGTGTATGAGTGAGACATACTGCCATCTTATGTCTGTTTATTAAAACTTCATCTTGACAGAAATGAATGAGGCTGACACACACACACACACACACACACACACACACACACACACACAGTACCTCCTCTGTGCTTAGCTCTGGATTTCTCTCCTCTCTTTTCAGCTTGTCCATCAAGACAGTGATTTAGGAGCTTTATTGTAGGAGTTTTGTTGCGTCGGTGGCATCAGCAACAGTCAAACAATCTGGGACTTCTTTGTAAAGAGTTTCTCTCTCCCAAAAATCCCTCTTGTTGCCCTCTAACCAGTGCTACAAGTAACTATTTCAATTTACTCAAGTACTGTACTTAAGGTCCATTTTATACTACTTTATATGTCTACTACTACATTTCAGAAGGAAAGTACTTTTACTTGTAATTGAGTATTTGTATTGTGTGGTATTCCTCCTTTTATTATTAAGGAAATTATCCTAACAACATTTGTATTGTCAATTAATCTCCTGATTTTTTGATAAATCGATTATAAATGTCATAAAAATAATGAAAACTACCCCTCACAATTTCCTAAAGCCCAAGTTAATGTGTTCATATTGTTTGCTTTCTCCAAACAACAGTCCAAAACTCAAAGATATTCAATTTACTATCCTGAAACACCAAGAAAAGCGGCAAATATTTACATTTGAAAAGCTGGAACCTGTAAATGTGTGACCTTTTTTAACGATTAATCCATTATAAAAAATTGTTTCCTATTAATTTTCTGTCAATCAACAAATCAATTAATCAACTAATTGTTTCGTCTCTACTGCTGTTTAATCTCTCTTTGAAAAATGTGGACTAATTTCATATGTCAGTTGATTTCATAAAGTGGGAACAGAAATAATATTTAGCAAATATTCTATATTTTTGACAATCGAGTAGTAGTTGAATACTGTTTGTACTATAAATACTAATGTGGTACTAAGCAAGATCCAAAAATTGATTGAATCACCAGAAGAGAAGGAAAGAAACACCTTTATATAAGCATTAAAATTGCGCCACATTTCTGAATTCTAAAGGCACTTTTGACTCTATCAACCCTGAAAAGTAATTTAGAGCCGGAGCGCTGCTCTTTAATAATGAATGAACATTTGCAGCTTCATCATGGCAGCCTCAGGAGGTTGTGTGAGGTCACTGTGAGCGTCCTGCCATGCCTGCTGGGTTAATAACAGGGCCAGACTGGTGACGGAGAGAGCTGGCAGGCTGCCGCTGGGCTGAGACGCCATGTCATTAGCTCCCGGAGGTGATGAATGGCTTGTGGTCAGGAGCCTGTGCTCCCAGCTTCCCTTTGAAAACCAGAGAAGTTGCTCTTTTATACTTCACAGTTGAGCTTTGAGATGCATTTTCAGTATCTTATGGGACGAGTGTGTTAATAAAACAGCCCTGCAATGAATCGCTTTTGTTGAAAATGTTTAAAAGAAGTGTTGATTCAACTTGGTGCTGTTGCGTTTTATTGCATTATGCTGAGAGGTGTTTTTGATATTAATTTATACGATATGTCGGTTTATTCTATTTTTAGGGTGCCTTTTTAACATCTGAAACAGATGAAAATTAGACTTGTAGATTAATTTTGGCTCATGTAAAGTTCTTTTTTTATGTTGATCAATGACCATTGTCCCTCTCTAATAAAATAAATACATGTTTTCCACCCCATTTATATCAGTGAGAGTAGACTAAATAGAAAATCTTTCTATCTTTGCTCAGTATGTATATTACAATCTTTAATTTTTATTTTCCACCACTTTTCTTACAGCATGTATCTGATGTATTTGTGGTGGTAAAATTCAGCTCTAAACAGTATTACATAAAAAGAGTCATATCAAATGCTAATAATAAATGGCTAAAAATCTTCAGAACATTACAGTGTAACCGTGAGTCTGTCTCTTCACCCACCAGAGTAGGTGGATGCTGTGGTGAAGGTGACACAAAGGTGTGCAGGTTGTGACCTTTAATATTACAATAAATCAGTTCGGTGAGATCAGTGGAGCCTGTCTCCTGACTAGCTGAACCAACACAATACTGCTTATTAAAGGTTACACATGTGTGAAATTGGAAACTGGAAATTGGTAAGGAGAAATAATCTGTGTCATTTTTGTGTCCTTTCTTTCCCTGAGTTTACTTTAGGAACGCTTTATTAATCTTTATCTGTTATATTGTTATTTACTGTGTTTTCTTTATCTCCATAGACATGTCCAAATACTTCCCCTTCTCATTGCAGTCTGCCGTCTCACTCTGGCCTTCCCTGCCCAAACTCCATCTGCATTTGGTACGTCTACATTTTCCCGTTATCTCTTCATTCACATTCTGTTATAAGCGAAGAACACAAAGGTGCATTTGAAAGTAAGGCCATGATTTACAACTCTCAGCAAATTTACAGAGCCGCTCTGTTCTTCACGCTCTGTATCCTTTATTCTTTTTTCTGCAGATGATGTCCGGCAGCTCCAGGTGAACATCCCTCACTCAGGTCCGGTTTCCGCCCCCCTGGGTAGCTCCATCTCCATCCCCTGCTTGGTGTCTCTGTCCTCCACACCTGCCTCCTCCTCTTCCTCCCCTGTTGCACCGCGGGTCAAGTGGACTGTGGTGTCTGGTGGGGTGGAGACGCAGATCTTGGTGGCACGGGGTCAAAGAGTGAAAGTCAACGAAGGGTACCGAGAGCGGGCCGCCTGGCTCAACTACACTTCCTCCCCTGATGATCTGTCACTGTGGTTGGGAGATTTACGCTCCAGTGACTCGGGTCACTATCGCTGCGAGGTGCAGCAGGGCCTGGAGGACGCCAGCGACCTCGTACAACTTAAGGTCAAAGGTAACAAAATGAAACATCACAACAGTTTTGGAAAGATTTAGATGAAAATATAGGTGATAGACAACAACAAAACAAACATATATGAAAAAACAATGTGTGCTCATGTGTACGTGTTTATGTGCATGTTTGTGTGTTTAGGTGTTGTATTCCACTATAGAGATGCTTTGGGCCGCTATGCGTTTTCCTTCCATCAGGCCCAGAGGGCTTGTGAGGCCATCGGGGCACAAATCGCCACTCCTGACCAGCTGCTGGCGGCCTATAATGACGGATACGAGCAGTGTGATGCAGGCTGGCTGGCAGACCAGTCTGTCAGGTATCTCATCACCTCTGTATCTAAATTAAAGCTATATGATGCACACATACACTGAAATGCTAAAACTCTTTGTTTAATGAAGGTATTCTGGATTTTGGTATGTTTGGAGAGTACTGGATCTCCACTAGAATTTAAGGTCAAGTTTATAAAGAGATTAATTTTACCTGAGAAATGCTGATGGTTTCCATTCTTGCAGGTACCCAATCCAAGTGCCCCGTGAAGGTTGTTATGGAGACATGGATGGCCAACCAGGAGTGAGGAACTATGGGACAATGGATCCAGATGATCTATTTGATGTTTACTGTTATGTGGAGGAAATTGACGGTATGAATAATAATACCTATTTCTATAACTAAAGCCGACCCATACTAGATTTTTAGGCTAATTCTGATATCAATATTTGAAAGCTTAAATTCAGTTATTGTAGAAGTGTGAGAAATGTGTGTGTTGGGACATTTTGTAGGTGAAAAATGAACTTAGGGCCCTCTAGTGGACAATGTACATAATAGTGTAATTGCCTTGAACACACCTTTGGCATTCCTGTACTGCAAATTCTTGTTTGTTAGTATACTAAAGTTAGCCCATAATATCAGTCATGCCATGTATCACTCGGGCTTTATCTATAAAATAAATTATTCAACTACATATTTTACACCAAGTAGAATGAAATAATGAAAAATGTGAAATATTTTGTGTCTGTAGGGGAGTTGTTTCATGACTCCGTCTCACAGCAGTTGTCATTTGATGAAGCGCAGTCATACTGCAGTGCAGCAGGAGCAGAGCTGGCTACAACAGCACAGCTGTACTTGGCATGGAGTGAAGGCCTGGACCATTGCAGCCCTGGCTGGCTGTCCGATGGCAGCGTGCGCTACCCTATCATAACTCCTAGAGAGCGCTGCGGGGGGCCTCAGGCAGGCGTCAAAACCCTCTACCGGTTCAGCAACCAGACTGGCTTCCCAGAGCCTACCAGCCTTCATGACGTTTATTGTTTCAAAGGTGAGTATTTTGTGTGTCAAAAATGCATTGGATATGCATGCAAACTGTATATTACTGCTCATTTGGACAAAAACTTTAATCAGAATACTATATACTATGAATAATATACACATACAGGAATCAATCCTTGGTTTACCTTTTCTCTTTATCATCATGATTAAAATACATTTTCAACAGGACAGTCAGATATGTAAATTTGTGTTATTTACAATATATATGTATAAGCAAGTAATTAAACTGTAGAGAAGTGGACACATTATTTCAAGTTAAGAAAGCAAATGAAATGTATTTATATTTCTTAAATCTAATTTTTAATCACTTTACTCTACAGATAATATAAATACTCATACCGACTCTCCCACGGACTACGTGGCCACAGAGCCTGAGGATATTGGACAAGATGTTGTTATTCTTATGGAAACAGATCAAGAGCAACTGCAACTGAACCAACATGCAGAACAGGTGGAGCTCAAAGCTCAACGGGTGCTCGAATCTTTTCCCTTTTTCTCCAGCCCTTCCACTGAGCAAAACCTGGTTGACACACACCCAACAGTTATATCAGACCAAACAGAGTCTCCCCTTAACAGCACACCTACATTGGACCTCCTCCAGGCATTTGATGAAACTTCATCTCCTACAGAAATGAGCTACAACTCCCAGCATCCTACAGCACTGATGAACCGTACTATCAGCACCACAGAAGCCTACGATTCCCCACACAACATGTCATTACTGCCCAGTGTTTACAATGAGACAGAATCCCACCACAACTTGACCTTCACCTTTCACCAGTCTGAACATGAAAGCACCACAGGGTTGCCTGAATCATCAGATGAACCTCACACACATAATCAGACAGCTCCAGATACAAATCCCGAAGAGAATACACAGCCATCTGAGAGGCCAAAGGATTCCCAAGAAATACAAGAGACCATCTTGAATTTTGACGGATCACAAGCCAATTACAGTGAGACAGAGAGCAATCATACTAAAGAGGGGAGTTTCTGGGAGGTGACCCTTGACCCCATGGTTCAGGTGAAGCTGGAGGAGGCAGAAGTAGAAGAACCTGTGCAGATGTCTCTCTCAACTCAGGCCTCAAAAGAAGAAGGAGAACTTGTAGCACCAGCACAAACTACAAAATCTTCCATCAATGAGCTAACTTCATTGTGGGACAATCTGGATGGTTCTGGAGATATTTCTCAAGGTATGTCAAGCATACATTTGTATTTCTTTACAAAAGTACAAACATCTTGAAGGATTTTGTGAAATAATTTGCATTCTTGCCGAGCGGTAGATGAGACGATTGATACCACTCTGCAATGGCTGTATGGTAAATATGAGGCTACAACCTGCATATGGTTAGCTTAGCTTAGCACAAAGACTGGAAACAGGGTGAAATAGCTTATCTGGCTTCATCCAAAGGTAAAAAATCCCCCCTACCAGCACTTCTAAAGCTCACAAAGTAGCATGTTATATCTCGTAATCCGTAAAAAAAAAGAAAAAAGGAAACAGTTCGGCACACAACCCCCTGTAACACCGCAACTTGACCTTTTTTGTACAGATTAAACAAACCGGATATAACGTGTTTATTGGTGAGCTTTAGAGGTGCTGGAAGGCAGATTTTGTTATTTTTTTGACAGAGCCAGGCTTGCACTTTCCCGTTTATGTCTTTTGTCTTTGTGCTAAGCTTAGTTAACCGGCTGCTGGTTGAAGCTTCATATTAACGGACATGAGAGTGGTATCGTTCTAACTCTCTGCAAGGAAATGAATGAGCGTATTTCCCGCGTATATATATTGAACAATTCCGTTAATAGATGTATTTACAGCTCTAAAAATGCTTTATGCTCTTTTCTAGAGAGTGACCTTGACATCAAAGCAGTCAGCTTCATCTCCACATCAGAGTCCTCCACTTCCACTTCACCCTCTGCTTCAGCTAGCAGTGCTCCTGTTGAGTCTCAGACTGCACTCCCTGATCCGACCCTCTCGTCTGGGTCACGCCATTCTGTCAAACTGGGCTTGGATATCCTCTCCACAGCACCACAGTTGTGGGAGTCCTCCATTTCCAGACAGGAGGGAAGTACAAGCTTAGAAATTGAAGACACAGTCACTATGGAAAGTGAAGAAAAACATCAGCACCCAACAAAGTCTGAAGACAACCTCATTTCTGGAATAAGTTTAGCCACCACTGAGTCTCCAGACACCTCTCAGTTAACTACTGATTCCACCACAGCACGGTATCAAACATCAGGTTACAGAGTCTATTTCGATACTGAAACCACTGGGTATGAAGAGGCAAGTGGTCATGAACCTGATACAGTTACTGCAACCCTTGGAGAAGACGTTAAAGTTGCTCCAACCATTGAAGATGATGTTAAAGTTAACCTAACTCTTGAGGAGGAAGTTACAGTTAACCTAAGCCTTGAACAAGATTTTGAGGTTTCCCCAACTCTTGAAGAGAAAGCTAAAGTTTCCTTTTCAATGGAAGAGGACGTTAAAGTTTCCCCAACCCTTGCCCTTGAAGAACCCAACATTGCCCCAACCCCTGCTGTTGACGTAGAAGCTAATGTTGCCTCAACCTTTGAAGAAGAAGCTAGCGTTGCCCCAACCCTTGAAAAAGAAGCTAGCATTGCCCCAACCCTTGAAGAAAAAGCTAGCGTTGCCCCAACCCTTGAAGAAGAAGCTAGCATTGCCCCAACCCTTGAAGAAGAAGCTAGCATTGCCCCAACCTTTGCCTCTGAAGAAGAAGCTAATGTTGCCTCAACCTTTGAAGAAGACGGTAGCGTTGCCCCAACCCTTGAAGAAGAAGCTAGCATTGCCCCAACCTTTGCTCTTGAAGAAGAAGCTAATGTTGTTCCAAACCTTGAAGAAGAAGCTAGCATTGTCCCAACCCTTGCTCTTGAAGAAGAAGCTAACGTTGCCACAACCCTTGCTCTTGAAGAAGAAGCTAGCGTTGCCCCAACCTTTGAGGAGGACTTTACTGTCTTTCCTCTCGATTCACAAACATCTAACTGGGCTCTGCTGACCACCACAACTGGACCCCAAGAGTCTCTGATTGATCTAGAGTACAGCAGAAAAACCTCCTCCATCACCTCCACAGCAGCTCCAGATTCCCCCTCCAGTACAAAACCCGCTGCTGCCACCACAAAAACGACTACCACCACCACGACCACCAAACACTGGTCCAGACGCACCTGGAGCCCGACCACCTCAACACCGAATGTTTTCCACAAGACAGCTGAGCCCCAGAAGGTGACAGCCTTCATACCACCAGTGGATCATGGTCTGGTGGATGTTGAGTTTAGTCTCACCCAGCCACCCACCCTCCTTATCTTGCCCAATGAGAGGGCAGCTGTAGGCGGTACAGGGAAAGTTTCAGGTAATGTTAAAGCCACTCTCATTAGCCTAACCGTCCTCCTCTTGCTACCCGACGCAATGATGCACTAAAATCCCTGGTCTGTCCTCTGCCCCAACCTGCCTTTGCTCCATTTTCTGTAAAACACCTCCCCTCCTTTTAAAATGACTTCCCGTTTGTTTCACTTGTTGTCTCAGAAAGCCCACTCACCCTTCTGACTCCTCCCGCTTCACCTTAAAACACTCCTCACTTCTCTCCTTGTGACCCCACCTCCCCTCCCGAGATACTCACACTGGGACAGCTCCCATTTGACATTTGTCAACAGCCCAGTCTTGTTGTGCATGATGTTTTCTTCCTCATCCAAAGATTGACTTCTGTGAAGTACTGTAATATAATGGTGTGTTTATGAATGAGTGCTTCTTCTGCAATGATTTTCTGCAAGAGTGATGGTAATAGCATTGGTAAACATTTTTTCAGTATCTTCATTGGTGGATTTTATTTGCAAATAATACATCTCTGCTACAAACCAGTGCAAATTATTCTCTTCACCATCAATCCTTGTCGCTAACTATCAAAACTCACAGTGTCTTTTGTAGTAATCTGGAAGTAACTTGATAAAGGGAGTTGATCTTTCTCTGGAATGTAACAGCAATTACTTTGAATGCAACAGCACTGACCAGTGCAACAGCAATAATGTTTTACATTTAATCCATAACTGTCATCAAGTCATAAAACTGCTCTCTTTCCTCAGATTTATCAGACTTCTATTGCTATTTTTTTAGACAGTCTAGTACCAGAAGCACAGAGTGTTATTATGTTTATAAGCACAAATATTGTTCAGTGTTGATTTGTTGCGAATGGTAGTATTCAGCAATATATTTTAAATGTCCTTTGTGGGTCATTAATGTTTCATACTCGAGTCATGTTCAATTGTTTAATCATGATCTTCCAAGATTTGTACAGTATTGTGTTTTTAGGTGTAACAATGATAAAAATCAACTAATCTATGTTTGTTTCTCGTCTCACCGTCAGTTGATTAATCTGTTATTTTGTTTTCCTTCAGTCTCAAATGTTCACTTCAAAATTTTGTTCACTCAGTACTTCCTACTACTAAAAGTGGCAGCTGCAGAGAGTGGTGCATTGTGTGGAAGCCAATTTCGGCCAAAAAAAGCTTTTAGGCATGATAAAAATAAAAATTCTCATGGTAAGTCAAATGTTTGGTTTACTCATTCAAAATTGTGACTCACTATCTCATAATCTTGACTTAGTATCTCATAATTATGATTTATCATGATAATATTTAATTTCATTATGCAAAAATATTCATCTTTTTTGTTTTTTTGTCTTCCATACATTTGGCATAAATGTGATGATCATTAAAAGAAGTTGTTCTGTTCAGTTGTTCTTTGTGCTTTACATTAAAGTGCAAACAGCAACAGACCAAAACTTAAGATGATGCTAAAACATTATTGTGCACAAACAAACGACAGTTTAAATTATCGGTATTGCACTATTCATGGTGATAAAAAACTGGAGACTCAGCAGCTTATAGATCAAAAGTGGGAAAGCCGCCACTCATTCAGTAATTAAAATGACTAACCTCACATAATCACCTACAAGCAATTTATTGTTGTGTGTTGTTTGAGGAAAACTACACACACACAAGGAAAGCATGCAGAAAGTGCTGAGAATTGAACCGAGGTCCTTGATTATTGTAGAGGTGCCAACATGGGTGAAAGCACAAGGCTGAATTTTTTTTTTTGTTAACCCCAGTTGTGTATTTTTCTGTAGAACTGAATGATGTTTTTTCTTTTAGCACATATGATTCTCATTTCACTCGTGTAAAGCAGTTATTACCTTCCATACAAACACTCTGACCCAAAGCGAGATCTCTGAAAGGAGAAGTATGTGAGTGTGCAGCATAATGACAGACACCACAGAGTTCTTGTTTATAGGGTGTCAAAGGAAACGAATAAACCAAATCCACTTGTAAAATGTTTAATTTCAGTTTGGACACACAAGCCTCCATTTTGCCTTCTTTTACAAATTTAGAAAATTAAAGTGAAACTCCAACCACTCTTTTCCTTCAGGACTTTAAACAACTAGGCTACCTTTTAACAGGAACACTTTGCCTGAAGACAAGTGATATTTCTCTTGTACAATTACACAAGTCTGATTTATTGACCTTTCTAACTGACTGATTTCTCTTAAATTTCTCCCAAAATAACTATTTTATAAGTTTATGAACTCCTCGAAATAATCAGCAATTATTTTTTTTCCTCATCTTAGTATATAAATTGTGAATAATGGTCCTGTGTGGGCTTTTTTAAACAGAAGGAAGTGTGAAACAAATAGTACAGATGTTACTTGAGTAGCCTGTGTGAATTACAGGGTGAGACAGTGATGTGAAACACATATCATCATGCATTCATTGTAATGTTCTGGGGTGAACTTCAGTATGTAGCTCCTGCAAATCAAACTGTGGATTCAGTACAGCACCTGGTAATAAGGGAAAAAAAATGTTTTGGGTTTTTTGACCTGTCCCTTTAAATATTTTTGAAATAGTATGAGCCAGTCACACAGTGTAATTGCATTTAGCATCCAAGTATCATTTGAAATGTTTATTATTTATGAAAAGTTTAAAAAAGAGAAGAAGAAGAAGATGAAGACAGAAAGAAAGACGGTCTGGAAACAATGCAGAGTGTCAGAGATCCATTTAAGAATACAGAGGAGGACCTGAGGACTTTGACCTCATGTGACACTCTGAAGTTTGTCCTCTGCTGCCACCTGTTGGCTCACATGCATCCTGATGCTTCAACATGTCCTTTAATCTGAAGATGTGTCCTGTAATATGCCACTATTATTATTATATTTGCATATATTTATCTACCTCTGTAAATGTGTATAAATTCACTGGTACACATATACAGTTGCAATTAGCACATTCTCGAACTTTAATCTTTTTGGTACAGAAAATCAATTTTTATGGATATTTATACTTCAAATACTAGCACAAATCTAACTTTTTAGATAATAAATATTTGAATAATAAAATACCCAAACCGTGGCCTGTGCTCTCGTGTGGTTTCAGCAGCAGAATAATCTGAACTGGCCCTGGTTTTGTTTCAGATGCCTGCGTGGGTGACCCGTGTCTCAATGGAGGCACATGCACTGAGCGAGGCGGGCAGATTAAATGTCTCTGTTTGCCAACATACGGAGGAGACTTCTGTCAGACTGGTGAGCTCTCTTTCTCTTCTGCACTGGAAATCCTGTAATGTCTGTCAAACAAGTTGGGAAGTTGTTTCATAGAGTGCCCAGTAAATAAAGGGGATCCACACAGTTTATGTCCGCAGCATAAAAACCTGTCGAGACATCCAAAGACTCTTGGTTGTCCTGTCTTCTCCTCTGTGATGCTTTCAGATGTGGAGAAATGTGAACCGGGTTGGGACAAGTTTCACGGTTTCTGCTACCGACACTTCGGCCAGCGTCTGAGCTGGGAGGTCGCAGAGCAGCACTGTCGCATGCTGGGAGCTCATCTGGTGTCCATCATGACCCCCGAGGAGCAGAGTTACATCAACAGTAGGTTCAGACCGTCGTGCTTTATCCTGTATGAGTGATTTATTTATCTGTTGTCTCTTCAGCACTGAATATTACGCCTTATCGTCCTCACCAGGCAACTACAAAGAATACCAGTGGACCGGTTTGAATGATAAGACCATTGAGGATGATTTCCGCTGGTCTGATGGAAACCCGCTGGTGAGGAATATGAGAAACCAGGAGTGTTACTGAGCTCACACAAAACAAATCCACACAGTTGATTGCAGGTTTCAGATTCACATTACAGGAAAAAGGAGAATGTCCAAAATGTCCTTTATATTATTGGAAATGAATTAAGAACTTTAAAGGGGCATTCTACTGATTTTACACCTTGAGATCAGTCATGAGAAGTACTCGTCAGCCTGTTAAAACAGCTCTGGCTGAGGGTTGTGAAGTCTGACAAAATAACTTGGATCATGTCATATTGACGTCAACAGCTTTATCGAGTTGCATTATGTATCATATACAAGTCTTTTTTTTAGTCCCCTAACGTTTAAGGAATAGTTTCATACCACAAATATGAGGCTACGGCCAGCAGCCACTTAGTTTAGCTCAGCAAAGAGACTGGAAACTGGGAAACAGCTACCCTTGGACAGAGCCAGGCTAGCTGTTTTTCCCGTTTCCAGTCTTTGTGCTATGCTAAACTAACTGGCTGCTGGCTCTAGTAAATATTAGCTACATACGTGAATAAGTATATTTCCCAAAATGTCAAACTATTTCTTTAAGGAAGTGCAATTTCTCCTTAAATTTCATACATTATACGTTAGAATTTTCCCTTTTTCAATAGTATGTATAGTATTTGTGTGGATTGTCAAATTTTGAGTCACTCTTTGGTGAGTTCACACACTCACTTTAATAACAGAATGTGTTTTTTTTTTAAAACATTTATACAGGCTTTGGGAAAACCTGCAACCAGACTAAATGATATGATGATGTCACATTTGACCAAAAACAGAGCTGAATTAATTCCAAATCAAAGGAGTTGTGCTACTTTTATATGATACAATAAATAATAATATTATTAATGTGGACACAGTTTACTTCTCCATGTTACTATTATTATTTCCTTACATGCAAATAGTTAAATAACAAATTCACCTATATCTCTTCTCTCCATGCATACAGCTGTATGAGAACTGGTACAGAGGGCAGCCAGACAGCTATTTTCTGTCTGGTGAAGACTGTGTGGTGATGGTGTGGCACGATGACGGCCGCTGGAGTGACGTACCCTGCAACTATCACCTTGCATACACCTGCAAGAGAGGCACCTGTGAGTAAAAGCACATTAATGGTTTCAACTCCCTGATGTAGCTGTTTTGGGCGGTTACATCATCATACATCAGTGATTTGCTGTATGAAGCCCCAAAGAGGACCTAACTTGTCTTAACTGTCCAAACAGCCTCATGTGGTCCACCACCCAAGGTCCGAAACGCCTCTATATTTGGAAAAGTTCGACAGAGATACGAGACCAATGCAGTCGTGCGTTATCACTGCAGCCAGGGTTTCCATCAGAGGCTAAATCCTCTGATCAGGTGTCTGTCTGAAGGCAGGTGGGAGAGGCCCCAGATCCTGTGCATCCCCGGTAAGATAAGAGACTGTCATAAGTCCAAAACCAACAAGGCATTTATTTTATTAACAAATGTTGTCTGTGTGTATCTTATTCCTCAGACCTCCACTTTTCAAAAGCACACACCACTGACTGATTTTCCATAATTACCATGAACACACACTCTGAGTTTCAGAGTTTAATGTGACTCAGTCCCACATACACCGTCCTGCTGCCGTTAATACTCAGTAGAGCATTTCACATTTTTATTTACTGAAAAAGTAGGGAAAGTTGGAAAGTATTAGAGACACGGACTAACACACTTTTGGTTTTGGTCTTGTCATGGGGTTTGCAGACAAAAATAAAAATAGAGACTAACTCTTTAACATTGCTTTTGAATGACCTTTCAGAGGCCGGAGGTCCAACCCAACACCCTGAAGTGACGTCACAGACCAACAGCAACTTTGCCGCCGTTGAAGACGAGTTTCAAGCCACTAAAGAAACTCCGCAGTTCTGGGACATCAAGTTTTAAAAGTCAACCATGCTTTTATTGTCTTCCTTTCTTAAATTCTGCTGTTATAACATGACAAGGTGACAAGAATCAAACGCTTTTACCAATGAACGCTCAAACAGGACAAAATGAACCACAGATAAAGCATAAAGACACAAACTGAAGCTTCCTGTCAGCCAAGAAGCCCAAGCTGCACAGACAGGCTTTGTTTTCCTTTGAGGGAGTTAAACATTCCTATTTTTTATTGTCCATTAGAGTATTTTCCACTGTATTTTGGTCATGAGATGAGTTTAATGTAGCGACTAGCAGAGCGAAAAAGAGCTTGAAGTGATTACCTGATGAGTCCTTTTCACCAGGAAGAAATACAGTAAATGTATGAACTCGACATTACTGTCAGCTCCAAATCTACAGTGCAGTAAGAACTGTTCTTTGTGGTTTTTGTTATATCAAGAAACTTTTTACGAAATGGTGCTAACGTCTTCAAGACCTTTATATCTCATAGAGATGTTTGTTTTCAGTGTGATGTAGGAGTAGAAACAAGTCCCTGCCTTTTCAAAGAATCTAACGACTCCAAAGCACAAAGTCAATCCTAACAAATAGTCAATAAATACTGTACATATATTAGTTTTCACTCCTGTGATTGCTGTCCGCATTTTCTGAGAGAAACCTTTTAATGTCCGGCAGACACAGTTTTGTTCGTCAGCTTTATGTTGTAATAAAGTTTTGTAGAACAGAGCAAAGAATAAATCGTTCTCTTATTTTTCCCTGAGCACTGTGTGTGGGCTTCATTTCATGTTTAAGTGGACAACGACTGACTCACAGAATAATTATGTCAAACCGGGGAGCTGCCACTTTTAACTGTCACTGTTAAAAGTACTGTACTTTTATGGATTATGTGGATTGAGATTCCACAATACACACGAGGCATTTCAAGAGAGACAAAGTGACAGATAAACGAAGATGTTATGTGATGAAACTCTTAAATGTTAGTTGTAAGTTGTATTTCTGAGTCTGCAGCCATATTTGATCACATCATATCTCAATCTAAGACATATAAATTGTAAGTATAATTACCCTCTTGTTGGTTAATAATCCATTCATTAATGTTTTTTTGGATCATAATAAGCTTTTGTATGAACAACTTTAGTAAAAAGTCCTGTTATATAATGGAAAAAACACTGCACACAAAAACAAACAAACAAGCCAATAAATAAACAGACAGACAAAGACACAACCAGATTGTTCTTCTGAACAGTGGAAAAATAATTAGCTGTGTCACATTTGTATTTACTTTTATAATTAATTAATAATTAATTACAAACTGATTTTTAATTCTTATCCTAATATAGAGAGCAGCCAAAGAGAAAGTGAAGGAGTCATTCAATAACTATATTCTAACTGCATTATCAATGTATTGGCTACGACACCAACCAAAATACACTTAAGGTCAGGTGACCAACGTGACTGTGCGCACGTGCACCTACACCTATCCATAAGCAGCAGAAATGTTGCGTCACGGTTTCGTCAGTCAGGCCGGAAAATTGCGGAAAAAACAAGAGAAACACAGAATGCAAGTGAGTCATGTTTGTAAATGTGTGTTTGTAGCAGGTGAAGTTGTCAAGTGTACATCCGTGAAATCAGGTGAACGCGCGAACTTATTTAGAGTTGAGTTAACGTGAGCCACCTGACGTACCTGAGCAGGTGACGGAGCTTCTTGCACAAAAGCTGGTGTAGAGGAACATGATGCCCTTTCACTTCAGATAATTTATTTTATCCCCCAAACAGGATGTTGAATATTCAACAGAAGTCTGGTGGTCCCTGCATATTCACAGTTTATTTATTATTATTCTGTCCACAAAGCTGTTTGAGATCAGCAGTGTTTAATCATCGTTTACACATGCTGTATGTGATAACAGCAGCCATCGCTTCTCTGCCACCAGGTGGCGTCATTGAGCCATGGTTTGTTGGAACTGTAGGAAAAAACATAATGGCAAAATGTCCGTGTTTTGACATCACAGCTGAGCCCAAACACAATATTTTGATCACTACCATATTAACAATAGAAAGGCTGAAACAAACAAAGCTGGTGCCAGGAATGATTTCTAAAACACAAGAATTTTCTGAGGATAAATGTTTGTTGTTTGGATACTTCAGCTTTGACTCCGCTGGCTGCATGTAGAGTTGCTTATTCACAGCTAAGTCACATTAATGTGTAAGTGGCCGACACTTTGTTCTACACACTTTCCATCTCATCTCCACTCACTCACGGTCCACTTGAATGTGCTGTTATTCTCTGTTGTGTAAGAAGACATGAGCCATGTAGAGGCAGTGGCCATTTTTACCAGATTAAAAATGTGTGATCGGTCTTTTTGCAGGTGAAGAAAGTGAATGAGACAGTTTTCAGCTGCGCGAGAAGAATCAATATTACCTGCTCTGTGTAACTTAGATAAACACAGCATAAGACATGTTTAAGTCACTGCAGGCCAAAAAAAGGTCCACAGTATGCTATTATTTCATCATTAACTATTTTTAATTCCTAACTATAAAAACATAAATGCATTTCATCACAGTACAAATCATCAAATTAAACCTTTTCACTGTCACCAACTTCAAAAAGTTGGGGTAACACTGTTGGGAAAGTCTGACTGAAAAGATGACAAAATGTGTATTTGATGCATGTCTCTCACCATGTGCAGCCACTCAACTTGTGCTTAAATCAATTAATCTTAGATGATCAGCAGAAAAGATAATCAACAACATTTTTTATAATTGATTAATCTTTTAGCAACAGGTTATTTATGAAGCACAAAATGCCAAACATCCACTGCTTTTATTGTAAATGTAATATTTTGGGGGGTTTTGGCTCGTAAGTCAAGACATCCCGTTGGGCTCTGACAAATTGGGATTCAACAGATTAACACCCAGCTGCATTACTAACCCTGACATGTCAGTATGTTTAGTGCAGTGGTACTAAAGTACTCAGATCTCCTAAAAGTAGAAGTAGCAATACCACAGTGTAAAAATACTCTGTTCCATTAGCATTAGCATCAAAATCTACTTAAAAGTACCAAAAGTAAAGGTACACATTTCAGGATAATGTAATAACTATAGTGTAGTATTATAATAATAATTATATTACTGGATTATAATTATTGATGCACTAATGTGTTCATCACATTAATATTGCAGCTGGTAAAGGTGGAGCAAATTTTAATTACTCTCCCCAGGGATCAATAGTCTTATCTTAACCTATAATAATACATCATAATTCATTTTCAGATTCAGGTTAATAATACAAAATATAACCAACAAATTAACAAGTAACTGAAGTTATCAAATCAATAGTAGAAGTTTAAAGTACTTGAAAATGGAAATACTCAAGTAAAGTACCTCAAAATTGTCCAGTACTTGAGTAAATGTACTTAGTTACATTCCACCACTGGTTCAGTGTAATACTGGATCAGCGTTAGACAGGCCAAAAACGTCTGAAACAAACTTTTCTCCATTAATATGTTGTATGAGCTGTTTCATGTGAAGGTAAATGGGAATGAGCCATTGAGCAAGGCATTTCCCCCCGAAACAGATCCACATTAGTGCTGCTCAGTGGCCAAAAATACAGGATCATAGTGGCTCCAGGCAGCTCCCCCGCAGTGCAATCATTTGTGCAACCTTTCTTCCTTCTGTTCCAGCTCAGTTAGAAAAGACAGATCCACATTATGAGACCTGATCAGAGGGCGAAGTTGAATTCCTAAAGCTGGGCAGATGTTCAGAGAGATGTCTCGGTTGGAGCAGGACCGCCGTTCTCAGGCCTTCAATGGCGTCATGCAGCGCGGCCTGAATGCAGAGGGTTGCTGTCCGTCCCCTTCGTCATAAAGCCGATAACACAGCTCCAGATGGGAGTGTATTGTGACCTGTGACCCCCGAGGTCACGGGGTCATAGCCGAGTGAACAGAGGCCAGTCGTTAAGGACTCCTCGTGGAGTTCCTCTTTCTTCCAAAGGACGCGTGGCTCACTAATTGAGGGCCCACCTCCCAAAACCCCAAGTGCGAGGTCCTTGACACCCAAAAATGACCGCTGATGTGAAGGAGGTGAGGAGAGAGGTGTGGGGGATGAAAAGGACTGAGAAGTAATTATTTTGGATGTGTTGCCAGAGCTGCAACTAATGATTTTTGTCATCATGGATTATTTTAATGGTTGTAATTTAGATTTCTAGATTATGTTTTAGTATATTAAATGCAGTTGAGTCAGTGAGTGGAACTTTTGATAGTTTTTATTTTCAGTTTATCTCTCTGTCACTTTTTTTATTAAATGTTTAGACTATGAAATGTCAGGAAATGATCAAAAATGCCCATTTCAAGTTCACAGAGCCCAAAGTGACGCCTTCAGATTGCTCGTTTTGTTTGACCAACAGTCCGAAACCCAAATTCCATTTAAAAAGACATAAAACTTTGACAATCAGCAAGTCTTCACTTTCAAGAAGCTGTAACCGGTGAATGTTTGTGGCGTTTGTGCCTAATAAATGAGCCTAAAACACAGCAGTAAAATTCTCATCAGCTAGAGACGTTTTCAGAGGAAACGGAAAATGTTTTTTGAATGAACGTACTGGTAATAATTGGACAATAGCGCAAGACTTCACAAGATCTGTTAGTCCGTGCAATGAAAAGACAGAAGGGCGAGGAGAAGTTGAAAAGGCGTGCCAAGTTGGCTGGGAACCTCGGCAGTGAGCTTTACCCACAACCCTTCACCCCACCGTCGCTGCTCGCTGGGATACAAACAACCTTTGTGGCTTCTCTCTCGTGAGGTCCAACTTGGACAAATGCAGTTCTTTTTTTGTTTTCTTGGGATCTGAGCGGCGTCCTCTGCTAACTCTGGTCATACTACTACAATATACAGGCATATACTCAAGGAAAATGTGTGTCTGTGTGTAGCTCAGCTTTATGGGTTCAACACAGAGCGGAGGAAGTCTTCGACCATCAGTGAAAAATTCAAGGCTCGAGCTTTTACAAATCTCTTCTAAACGTCATAAGATGCACAAAGTTTCATTCCCCTCACAAAGATCTTAACTTGACTAAAAAATCTACCATGACAATTTTCTTACAGGTGTTTTCATTTTTGTAATGTAATATACACATGTAATATATATATCTATATATTTTAAGATGAAGATCTATTTTCAATATTTTTTCTCGAATGGGAACAACTTAAACCAGACTTTGGGATAAAGTTTTAAGCTTTTATGAAATTGATAAATGGGAAGAACAGGAGTTGCAGCAGGATCCTCTCAGGATTCATTTAAGAGCTGCTTATTGTAATATATTTTTTTTTTACTGGAAAGACTCTGCTTTCCTCAAAATGTCCAAATTAGGTTGAAATTATCACAAGAAAACACTATTTTCGACCATCTCTCCAACTGTCTCTGACCTTTTGCATCTTCATGTTTTTCTTTACTGTATCTTTTTAATGTTTTTCACCAGGAACAGTCTGTCACATCCTATAATACCTTTGACCAGTACAAGATTTCTGTACTGCAATTTCATATGATTTAACGGCCATCTTGTAGATTACATAGCTGTGGTCAGCCAATATTGAACATCTCAACATCCTTTATTTTGTAAAAATGGTCAATAGTAAACCAGTGTATGATTAAACTATTTTGGTAGTTGATGATGAGTAAAACAAGTTCATATAACTGTGTGCAGCCCAGGTTTGATATTTCTCTTCTTTTTCTTCTTCTTGCATAACACAATAGTGGGTTACAGCTTACAGTTCAGGTGTTCAACTGATCAATCAATTGATTAATCAGACCAGTTTACCGTGAGCAGGTAACATTTCATTCTCTCCACCATTCTGCTGAATAAAACCATCTCACAGTACCAAATATCTCGTGTTATAGCGATGAAGTACAAATACAGATCAGTGTATCAGTTTCACACACACACACTGTTTGTATTGTCAGGAGCGCAGTGTGTTTATAAGTGAGTGTATGTGGAAGCTGCAGCAGCTGTATCAGTTTCTCAGCGTGATAATAAAAAAAGTGTGGGCTGCCTGCAGTCAGCAGCTCAGCTTTTAGATCAGCTCCACTGATATAATGGCTTCTTTAATCCAAGCCAATTAGACCCACAGGGCACAGGGAGTGGCTGTTTTCACACTGCACCAATTTGCGCTGGGGGTGGGAGGACTGATTGACAGGCAGCCGTGTGAAAACAGAGAGACAAATGGGTTATAATTTGAACCCATGGAGAGGCAATATGCAGGACGCAGCCTGCATGGGAAACCATTTGTGGGAGAATTTTGGAAGAAAGAGTTTTCTTACTTCAGAGGCATTTGATCAAACCAAATAACTTGGACCAATCTGAGAAACGCTTTCTGATAACGTGGACAGCTCCTTTGGTAGTTTTTAAACATTTTGTCCACAAAAAATGTATCACATCACGCAATTTGTTCTAATACCGTTGTTCCCAATCGTTTTGTGTTGTGAACCCCTTAAAATAAAAGCAGTGACCACTTGGATACGTTTATAAGTTGTAAGCAATGCGGAAAATAACGATTTATGTATTTTAAAGGCATGAAGAGATAAAACTGTGATAAAGATACAGTGTGATTCAACATAAAAGCAACAATTAAAGATTTACCTGGACCGCAGGTTTGGAACCACTGTTTTAATATTTAATGAAAATAGGTGACAAGATAAAGCAGTTATTACTGTTAAAAAAATACTATTAAATACTATTAACATGTCTTGGTTACTTTGATACTAATTTGCTATTAAAGCAAAAATAAAACAAGCTGTTTTCTGTTCAAGTAGAAAGCAAAAAAAAGACTATTTAAACTTCTAAAATTTAGATTTCTGTGAACTACAGCATTTCTTTTAATCTATGAAGCAAAACATTATAATTATAATCATTTCCATCTAAAAATGACTAAATAAATGGCTAAAAATCAGCTTCAGATTGAAAATCATACATTCTTTAGTTGATTTGAGGAACATCTTGATGCGGCAGTCAGACCCTCAGGTGCTGCAGTGCTGCAACGCTCCAGCTGGGGGCGCTCTGAACTGAAGTTGTACCAGGAAAATGACTGGGGTAATATTCAGCCTCTGTTTCAGTCCATGTGATGGGACCATGTGGGAAAAACTCCTGAAGATTATTCAGTGTTTCATTCATGTTTCTGTGAGACTGTTCTCAACAGCTGTTCCTCTACACTGACCATTGATTACACATCCAAGGTGTGTGTGTGTGTGTGTGTGTGTGTGTGTGTGTGTGTGTGTGTGTGTGTGTGTGTGTGTGCGCATGTATTATGTCACTATACACAAACAGATACCACGTTCAAACCCCATGTCAGAGTTAAGATGGTGGTAAATTATCCCTGAGTTACTGTAGGATGACGGGGAAAGATTAAAATATGAGAAACAAATCAGATGAGTCATTTCTGTGATATTTTTATAATTCATGGTGAGATGTTGGTGTTTTGTTTGGACAGTAAAGAACTGACCAGAAATGAGGGGAGAGGGAGATGGGGTCCTTAGCCAGACTTGAACCTGGGACGCTGCAATTACATGGTCAGCGTCTTACACTCTTACAGGACACACTGATGTGTTGGTATTATGGTCTCACTGCGTCACTTGAGTGCGCTACACTCTTTAGACACCAAATACACTTGAGGGTTCAAATCAAATCTGCTCTCTTCTCTCTCTTTTTATGTAGACTAGTTTGTTTCAACATTTTCAAATGGAAATAATGAAATAACTGTTGAGGCAATAATGTTTCCTTAATTAACCACTGGGAAAAATATATAAAGTAAAAGAAGAACAGGAAAAGATTGTATACAACCAGTGGTGAAGGTGGTATTCAGGAGTTGCAATACCATCCTGTAAAAATACTCTGTTACAGAAAAGTTCTTCTTACTTCGGTAAAAGATAATAAAAAAGCATTTCTGCAAAATGTACTGAAAGTATCAAAAGTAAATGATAACATATCATATTAATCAATTGTTAATGCTGATGAATCAATTAGTGAGCAGCATTTTACTGTTGTAGCAGGTTGTTGTGGAGCCAAATTTAACTATTTCACACATTGTTGGGTAGATTAATGTATAACAATTATATTTATTTATAAGATAAGTTTACATGTAAAACCTTAATTTGTAAAATAACTAGTAGCTGCAGCTGTCAGGTAAATGTAGTAGAGTCAAAAAAGGACTTAAAATTGAACTTAAGTACAGTACATGAGTAAATGCACTTGGTTGCTTTCCACCATTGTACATACTCAGCTTCCAGGTACCTAAATTATATAAAAATATAAAAGATTTATTCCAAATATACATTTTGACAAAGCCGAATGTGACTCAAAGTTTCCTCCAGTGCTCTGGTGGCTTCTTGATTCGTCATAATTTTCTTTTCCAGCTCATTCGTGTTTGCTCATGTCACACATTTAAACAACCTGTGTCCTGACAACGTTATAATCACCGCTCTGTGTCGTTCTTGTGCTGCTCTGAAGCATTAACATGTGAAAGCCCCGAGTTCCTGTGAACTTATTTGACCTCTGACCTCTCTATGTCTCACAGACAACAAATAGCTGCAGCTGCGATGGAGGGCTCCCAGTTGGTTCTCACCCACAGACTCCAGTTCAGATTGACTGGGCCATGTCTGCTCAGACAGGCAACAATGAGTGAGTAAGAAGAAGTGATTATTATAAGTGGCTTTGACTTGTTTTGACCATTAATGACTTATTGAGATGCATTCTTCACCCTCTCTTATACACTTAACATAGTTTAAACATACTGGAGGCCAGACCAGTGTGAACAGACGCATGCATGCATACATACACAGTGCAGATTAACGTTCAAACGGCAGATAAAAACCCTCATAAGACTGCAGATGTTTCATTCTGGGAACGTCTTTGAGACGTCAATAAGAGCTCATTCACTGCACTGGAAAGCACTCGTAATATTTGATAACCTGCAGAGGGTGCTGTGTTGAAATGAGACACAAAATATGAAAACAAATGAAATTGAGAAATCCATTTGAACCAAGCATGTAATGTTAGCTTGCTGGGAAAGAAGCTAAATACGGAGAGAACGTCGCTCATTACAGACGTGTCTGTTTCTCGGCTGAAATGTCGTCATTTCTGATGGATGTAAAGTAGGTTAAGTTATTGTCCAACATTCAAATTATTCTCCGTCTTTATGTGATATGTGCAAAAACCTCCCCATAAATTATGATATTGTCAATATTTATGTAATTGCAATATCACAAATATTGAAAGATTGAAACGTTAAACGTGCGTCCAAACAATCCAACACACTAATTTAAATGACAAACAGTATTACAGTACGTAGGAATTAACCTTTAGGATTATTTTAGGTTAATAAAATCATGTATTCCCTGTAATAAGAGACCTACAGTGTAGCTGAGGTAGAAAATATGGGCTTTACCTGCATTAGTTCAACATAATATAGTATTTATTTATATCTTTCGACTTTCTATTGAATGTAGGTTCTCATGGTTACCAGCCTTCTTGGCTTGTGACCCCTCAAGACAAAGCGATGTGTACTTGATTTCCCTCATTTCACACAGTACATATACTGGTTGTGACCAGTTTAACCAAAAAGTGATTTTTGAGCTTGTATTATTCAGCATGCACGTTTTCAGAGGTAAAAGTCATCCAGTTATTCACAAGAAAATAAGCACAGATCATATATAATATACATCATTTCATGTAGTAGCACGTGTTGTTTAGTACAGAGCTCAGCAGGTATTGGGGTACATGTTTTGATTATTTGTGCTTTTGACTTAATATTTCCCTTAAATGTATAATTTGTGTGCATGCTTCTTGCCCCTGTGCTGCACAGACACCTTTTTGTGTTCATCGACGGTCCAAATCCTTCATCACTTTCACAGATTTAGGCGATCATGTTTATCTGTTGTATTTTGTTACACTCCACCACTGCAGCGAAACACAACACACCTCAAACATGTTCACACGGTTACACACACACACACACACACACACACACACACACATGTGCCAGACAGACACATTCCTACACGCAGTCAGACCTGCACAGCTCAGACTCAGACATGCAAACGACATGGTACACACTTTCTCACAGCTCTATCCAGACACACACACACCCACAGTGTGACGCAGACAGTTTGAAGGGCCTCATCTCACCGGCCTTTCTTTGCCTGTCTGCTCTGTGTGACCCGGCCTTTTTATACGTCTAATTAAGAAGTCAGACCCTCCAGAGCGCCATGACATACTCATGGCTGATTTCTAGCCATGTTTTGTGCCTGTGTCTCCATCTGGATGGATTGGTTTTATATCGTAATCTATAAGATATTGTTTTCCCATCGAGCTCGCTGCCCCACCGTCAATGGTCTGGGAGAGCTGAGGGATATTTCACAAAATGTTGAATAGCACCCACTAGACTAGTTTTTGTGGGAAACCAGCGAGTGGATGACTTTTAGACGATGTCAAGTTTAGTAGAGAGGTTCAACTGAGCTTTCCCATGCATGATCTTTGTCACACACTAAACAATGTGTGTTAATGTGACAAAAAGGAAAAGTCAAGAGATTCTATTTAAAACTGTGCAGACAGTCTGTATTGTTTCTGCAGAAGTCTATGCATATTTTAAAAAAATTAGCTGTTAAGTTTGGATGTGTGTCCGTCTGTGTGCACGTGTTTTTCCCCACTACACACGTGTGTAGAAATAAATTTCCACGGCCCGCTGGGGATGGACGACACACTTCTTCTTCCTGTCTGGCCGACCATGGAAGACTTCCCCTCGACCCCTCCCGACTGAGTCACGACCTCTGAGCTCTCATCAAAAAGGAGGGCAAGAGGTTAAACTCAGCAAACCAGCAGGTCAACAACCTCTTTATCCGGTCTTGACCCCCCCTGCGCCACTCTGCAGTTTAGGAATGAACCCAAGGAGCATGTTTCTGACATTTAACATTTCCAAAAACTCAGATTTCCTCAGTCTTCACTGTTGCCAAACTTCTATCATACCATATCATATCATATACAGTATATGGGCTAAATGAGCTCAAATGCTTTGGAAACCACAAACAAGCTGTACTAGTACTGTACTTAGGTACTGTGCTTAAGTAAAATATTTTGGTATGCTACTTTATACTTCTACTCCACTCCAATTCAGAGAGAAATATTGTGTTTTTACTCGACCACATTTATTCGATTATTCAGTTGTAGTCACTGTTTACTTTAGCAGATTAAGATTTTACATAAAAAATATATAATAAGCTCATAAATCGTAATGCATTGTCAAACTAAAACAGTAGTTTTGGCTGATGACCCCTCTCAGAGAAGCAGCATCCAGTTGGAGCTCCTCGTCACATTTCAGATGAACGAGACTTTAGAAAAGTCTAAAAAAATTAAAAACAGATTTGTGGCACAGAGCTTACTTTTTTTTTTAACGCAGGACTTTTACTTGTAGTGTAGTAGTTCTACATTGTGGTATTGTGCAATTTAACTTCCCACCACTGACTGTTCATGTTGGCAAGACTTAACGGTGTTAGATAAGGAGGGTGTGACTCTGTAAAAATGAACCAACAGGACGTTACAGGTGTCTTTATGAGAAATCCCAGCGAGGACACAGAACAGCCATCAAAGGGTTCAAAGGTCAAACAACTTGTGGATTTAAAAGACCATCGAGCATGGTCACAGAGGGCAACTTCCTCCACACACACACCAATTCAAATCATCAATTGTGTGTAGGGAGGTGGTGAATTAGGGAGGAAGTGGCCATTGTCCGCCTGCCCCGAGGTCAGATCTCTTCATGTCGCACTTAATTTCTGACCTTTAACAGGCCGAGGACCTTCATTTATTCAGTGTTTTTAAGATTTTTTCATATGTAACTTTGATATAGGCAGCATTTACTCTACATTATACAGATAAATACAATGGTGACTGGTACCAATATCAAAGACCTTAGTTTAAGAAATATTAACATGTTTTTCTATAAACACTTAAACCCCCTTTTTCCCTTAACAAAAGGATTAAAATCTGTTTTAACACAAACATCTTTACAATAACTTTGTCTAAATAAAATGCAGTCTAACATTTGCTTTCATATCATGCTGGCTAAATGAGTTGCCTTGGAAACCACAAGTAAGTCAAAATTTGCAAAGATTCAAGTGGAAACATAGTCACTTCTGCTAAACAGTAGATTTACCGGATTGTTTTGTTTCTCTTCCCATGTGATCTTTGCCTAAATAAGACGGGCTAAAATTCACAAAGTTATTACTTTCAATATATAATGTTACATTTTATAACTGTATTTCAGTTGGTACCAAAAGTAAAGAGAACATCTTTGGATTTTGGGCTGTTGGTCGAACAAAACAAGCAATGTGAATACGGTAACTTGGGGTTTAGGAAACTGTGACTGGCTATTTGACTTTTTTTTTTTTACCTTTTACAGAATATACGACTAATCTATTAACTGAGAAAATAACCATTGGATTAATTGATAATGGAAATAGTCGTTAGTTGCAGCCCTAATTTTGTTTAACTGTGTGAATCTGAATCTCACCACAAAATAAGTTTTCAATCAATTTCAGACTTCAGCACATTTTGACCTCTGAACTTCATTTAATTTTTACTGAGAAATGTGAAGCAACCACGTATTATTTTCTTTCCTCAGGTTAGTCTTCTGAGAGTTTCAGAGCAGTCAAAGGTAGATTTAGACCGAGTTAGACAGGACATAGGCACAGCTCACGTCAGACAGGACTCATTTTGTCTTCATCACCTCATCGTGCAGACAAGGATTTGCCGTTGAACTTGAACCCAGTTCCCTCACTCCGCCTGATTTCACGGTGGCAGCCTCGAGCCCTCCAGCACCGTGCCCGTCTTTGTGAAGCTGTCTTCCTTGACTTTCCGCATCCCCCGTCTGGCCCTCTGCAACCTCTCTTCCATCTCTGCCCCCTCCCCTCCTGCGCGGCCATTCTTCACTTCAGGGTTGGGGGGCTCCAGGAGACGGCCCACGGGGACTCGCAATGCAGAATGCTAATCAGGCCCTCAGCGGCACTTCCCACGATTTTCCTCCCAGACTTGAGCTTTTGTTTTGTTATTGATTCCATTATAATCAGACGGTTCCCGTAACTTTCCTGCTGTCTGGAGGCCGGTCTGCAGCGCCGACTGCGGCAGAGGGCCTACCTGTCATATGGCCTCTCTCATTCATTCAGGCTTTATGTTTTACTTTAGTAAAACAATACAAATTCTCTGGTTTACAAGGTCTGCAGGAGTACTTATGTGTGCAATAATAGTGGGATTTTACCCTCTTCTAATACACTGCCAGTCAGAAAGGTTTAGGCACCGTAAACATTTTCATTTCTGTTTAAATCTCAAGAAATTTGATTTTAGATTTACTGCAGTGAACTGAGAAATGTTCATATGTTTGATCAAGACTATTTCTAGTTAGATTTAGTCTATTTACAGTCTGTAATAAGGCTCCTGTAACAGACAACATACTGTATAATATGTACAGCTGATACCAGTGCTGTGTGTTTTTCATACTGGGCGGTCTGCCAGGTCTTTTTTAATCAGATTTTTTTTTTTTGCCAGTATCCACATGCAGTTTGAACATTTATTTATTTAACCTTTATTTAAACAGTGAGTGTACAGGGGGTTAGTTGAGCATACATGCCCTTTTACGGTAACGCCATGTTAACAGTTTAGTAGAACAGCAGATACAAAATAACAAGAACAGCAGAGTCGATTAATAAAACAGAAAACTGACAATAAACAAGGTTCAGGCTCAGCGAATCACAGGTGCGTATAAAATGATTATTGAATGGTTTTGAAGTTAACCAAGTGACAGATTATTGAGGCCGCTGCACTAAAAGCTTTTATTTTTTTGCAATTTCTCTTTAAGACCATCTTCCCTTTCTAAGAGTAATAACAAAGATTTGCCTTCTGTGATGACTGCTCAGTGCTTTTAGTGCCTTTTAATTTAAATTAATTTTGTGGAGCTCTTAAATTGTAACTTACTAAAGGCAGGAACACGGGAAAGCAATATATTTGTTAAAACATGTGGACAGGTGGTGGCCTCAATTGTAAGACTTTGTTTTACTACACTGATTATGATTAAGACCTTTTCATACATATAGGGGATATCAAATAAATAACATTTAAATCTGAAACATTACTAATTTCACTACGATACCCAGTCTGCACTTGTGTTTTCTAACAATTTAACCAGAAATGCTAAAATGAGGAGTATTTCGAAGCATTAGACTGACAGTGTATGTCACCAAAAGGCATTTCTGAGTTTAGAAGCAAAACAAAAATGGGTTTTACAAACAAGAAAAACTCCCAAAACTATATCTTGGTTTTTAAAATGTTCACACTGAAAATGTAGTCTTCAGCGTGATCATCTGACTGTGACAAGTAAAGTGGACACTTGTGATGACGTCTTATACACACACTCCTGACATCTGAAACTGTATACAGTCATTTGAAAAAAGGGTTATGAAAAATGTTATCCTCTTAATTTGTTATTTTGGAAATGTGAGTCACGAGCCTTTCTAAAACATCAGCATCACTCGTGTAGTTAGAATTTCTGTCCCACATAGTGAGTTGTGCATCATGCATGCTTCGATGACGACAACTTACCCTGAATGATTCGTGTCTGTCGTATTATGCGTGAAACAAAAGCTCAGAAACCTTTTTCCTCGACGAGACCTTTTAGCCCCGAAGTGTTTGTGAGCTGAGGAGCTTGTCCTTCCAGATGTTTCCAGTCACTGCATGCAGCGCAGCGGCAGCTGGATCCTCCGGCCTGCGCCTCCTTAAGAGCAGCTGTGCCACGCTGTCCCAGACGCAACACATCATCCAGATGTGACTCGGATCTTTTCTGCAAGTGTACGTCGCGTGTAAACATTAATCAGTGATTGTGTTTAGTGTTTATATGAACATGTTGTTCTCTTTTCTCGACTTCGAGTGTTTCCTCCTCCAGACGTTTCTAATGAGGACTTATGTGTAATAAGTTGGTCAGTTACAGTTGTGTTACTGTCAGTGTAGAGCTGTGCAGCCACGTCTTGATCCTGAATTCATAAAAAGACAATAAAACCCAATAGAGCCAGCTCAAATTCCAATAAAACACATTACAAAATAGTTTAATCCAAATGGATCCACTCAACCTGTATAGTTTTTCAAACTTTATATTCTTCAAGTGCGCCTTTAAATTCACGGCAAGGCGGTTTCTCAAAGTGAGCTCATGCATTAATCATTAGATATATCAAGTGTTTGTAATTTAACATTTCCCTGTGTCATACGTCTGTGTAATGTAGATGGAAATCATCTTCAACAAGTCTGACTGCTGACATCATAAATATCACAAAATACATCCTCTCATCACAACATTCACTGAACAGAATTTAGGTAAATGATGTTATCTTGTACTTTCACTAGATGGTTTTTCCCAGCGTTCGCTCCAGTTACAGGTTAAAAAACGAATGTAAATCAAATGTGTGAGAGGATGAGAGTTGACAGCAGAGTCTCAGACCTGCTGGGAACAGCTGGGTAGGAAAGTGAGAGAGCCGGTTGTCTTCACTGGAGTGCCATTGAGCAAGGCAGTGAAGCACCAGCAGCTGAGCTTCTGTGTGGCTGACAGTAACAGTAAAGGACTGTAGTTGATGATTGTTCATAAATGAGTGATAAAAAACAACTAATAGCAGAAAATGGATTGAGCTCGATGGTGATGAACCCAAATAAAGTAAATCATGCTAGAAATGAATCCACGTCACATCTAAAATTTTAATTTTACAATAAAAATTTCTTTCTATGAATGAAGCTCCATGCAAGACATGTTTTCTGTGCCTCTTCAAGGTGGGAATGGGAGTTTATTTCTGAATTGTTGCGCCTTCAGTGTGAATATTTACATGATTTGGAGACTAAACAGGAACACAACAGGCTCAGATATCCTGCTGAGTACTTTTCTGTTACCTGTATATATTAGTGATGTCAAATGAATGAAGACCCATTTAAAATGTTCCATATTTAGTTGATTTAAAATGGTTTTTATGTGTATTCACATAGTCACTTCTAAAAATAATTAAAAGCTTCAGCTGATCATGGCTGGTTCAGGTCAGGTTTTTTTGATTATGTAACACCAGTATGTGGACGATGTACTGTAGCAGAAACATGTAATACACGTGTAATATTGTAAATATGGACGCCATTTGAGGGTCAACAAATTTGTGAAATAATGATTGTGTCCTGGTTGATTCTACGTCCTTTACGTACCCTTTAACAACGTAGAAATAAGAAATACACACACATACAGTTATTGTCTCATTGTAAACATTAATACTTTTATTGATTACATGAACTGCAGTAGAAACACTTGCATAGTACAGACATAGAGCACATTAACAGCAGCTCATGTGAAAATCATAGTGTATCGTCCTTCCCTCAAAATATTATTCAAACTGCATAAAATCTATTGCACATAGTCACAAGTTCTCCACGTTAGATCAAAACAAAATCCTATGCATTCAATATTACGTCATCAGAGGAGCTGATGTGACAAATAAAATGTGGAATAAATCCAGATTTCAGCCTCTGAGACTGACTGCAATTACTGATTAAACCAATGGAAAGACTTCATAATTTCAAATGTTTCAAATCAAACCTACTAAAAACACACACTTCAACAACTTCATAGCACACACATTGCACCTGTGCTCATATAGTGCACATTAATAAGACATCACAGTTCACCACATTTCTCTCAGACTGTGGACACAAACTCAACCCGTACATTTAGCTGCTAATGTGCAAACTCAACAACACAATTCATGTGCAAACACGAATACAAATAGTGCAAACTTCACAAAACCTCCTACTCATTTCTTTTGCATAGATTAAAAGTAAACTTACTGTAGTTTTCATTGCACACAAAAATGCTTCCTGCAGTGAACATATACGCTAAAAATAAAAACACTGATGTACACAAAATAAAAATCATTTTAAAACTGTGATGTACGTGATATGTACATCACATTATAAGAGCTGATTTAACCACCAAATAATTCAGCTTATTATAAATCATCTGGAAGAACAAAGGTTATACAGCCGTTAAACAATAACGTACAAAACACTCTAACATACACTTGATGATATACACAGATGATGATATGTGAAAAATGTACTGTATGTGTCTAAAAACAGTCAAATCATCTAAAGGATTGATATACAATTCTTAGTTGATGGATCAAGTCCATAAAACAATAATCATTTCAAATGTTTCAAGTAATCCAGTCACACAGATTGTCAACAATTTGATTGAGACATTTTAAGTTTTACATGAGACAAATTTATTTTTTACTTGAAATAATTAGAAACAAATAGGATTCAAAAGAAAAGTGAGAAGAAATATGCAAAAAAAATAAATTTAAAATCTAGATTTAAGATCTAAGATTAAATTCTCACCTTAAGGAGAATAAATCGTTAAACTAATGAATAATACTAATAACCCAAAACACCTCAGCAACTATTTTTGTCATCATCTAACCTTTTTTTTTTTCCTTCTTTTAAAAAAAATATTTTTAATCTGAAATGACTGTATGTGATAGAGAGAGGGAGATTTAGATAGAGTGATCTAAGCTCTGACCTACATCAAAATCTAGTGCAGATGTTTCCTGAACAGCTGTACAGAGCAGTTCCCAAGAACACAATGTACAACAACACACACACACACACACACTCTCTCTCACAGACGCACACACACAGAGTCCGATTTGTGACCTTTACTCTCTCAGTTTCAGCCTCATGACGGCCAAATGTCAGTTTGTCGACTTGTATCTTCCCGTTTGTTTCTGTCGTCATTCAGATGAAGATGCTCTGTTGTGACTCTTGTGTCCACTTTGAAGACCGGACAGTTTTAGCTGACCTCCGTCAGGTCGTTGGAGACGGCTGCTTTCACAGAATCCGTGTATTTCGTCCAGTACGTTAGCGGTTAAGTGATGTCGTCCTGTGTGAAACGAACATCACTGGACTCAAAAGTCACAGTCCAAAGAGCTGAGAGGTGAAGATCAGGTGATCAGATGAACTCCAGACTGATCAGAAACCTTAAAAGAGGAGACAGAGGAGACGTTAAAAACAAGTCTATTAAGACAAGATAAAGCACAACCACATTTATCTACAGTCTTCCAGACGTTGCATCTAGAAAGATGAAAAACATAATCATCACTATTTTATCTTTAAAGTCCTGATAAGACGCACAGTTTCTGGATTTGTTCCTCACTAATAATACATGTACAAATACAGTATGTGGAGCACCAGAATATATATATATATATATATATATATATATATATGTATGTGTGTGTGTGTGTGTGTGTGTGTGTGTGTGTGTGTGTGTGTGTGTGTATTTTTAATACTGTATTTTATTCAAATGATGTTGGTGAACCAGTTGGCTCAAATCCCTACAATTCCCCAGTTGCTCTGATTCTACTGTGAATGACTTCATCTACACATGCAATTAATAATCCAACACGTGTGTCCTGCATGACACACATATCTGATAAAGTGAAAAGTATAACTCTTGTATATATTTAGAAGCTCCTAAAGATGTTAAATATGTGGAATCATGTGCACAGACTCAAACGTTGGAGCTAAGCCGTAATTTATCACACAGCTACAGTTTACTGTATCACCTTCTACGGTAAATGGCCTTTACTGCCTTTTTTAACACTTTACTGTATGCTCCCATTCACAGCCCATAGATGGCACACTAATAACAGATCACACACACAATCAAGCCAGACAGACGAGGTGAAATATGCCCCCCCAACCCCCCCAAAAACACCAAACTCCAAAACAACCATGTCTGTATTTGCCAGTCTAGACACAAGCTGCTCTACCAATCACCAACATCACACCTCCTCTCCTTCTCCTCTCCTTCTCCTCTCCCCCTTCCTCCTCACCCCCACTATCATTGTCTGAGCCACCAAAGTGTTTTTTCCCACGCTTTATTTTTCCCCGTCCTGTTTGCAGCCAGGCTGGTGGAGGAGGAGGAGCAGGAGGAGGAGGAGGAGGAGGGGGTGGGGGGGAAAGGAGGGTAGGAACTGATGGGGTCGCCATGGCAACCCCACATTGGCATGCCCCTGATTGGACTATGTGGTGGCTAATTATTCAGTGCATATGCTTAAAAAAAACAATAAAGTAGGACGTATTGAAATGCAGAGCCGAGCATCGCATGGTGTGTGATTAACATATGAGCCCAGCGCCGCTTTTGAAGAAAGACGCCTCAGTTTCGTCGCTCCATGTAGAACTTAAATGTTACCGACTCAAATGTTAATATTCATAATCACATTTTATGTGCCACGTTAAATACAAGAAGACATATCTTTAGAATTTCTACTGTAATCTATTTTTAATATAAACTCACTGTTTTAGTTTGCGAAATGTGCAAACTTTTTGTCATGAACTTTATATTTTTGTTTGAAAATTCTATTTAAACTAATTTAATGTATCTATGAGAAAAATAATAATTCACATTTATGCCAATTTGCATCTGAGGATCAACCCAAACTTTACATTGAGGCTGAAACAAAAAAACAAGAGCAGCATGCTAATGGCAGGCCTCTGAGCACAGGCATGACAGACAAGTGTGTGTGTGTGTGTGTGTGTGTGTGTCAGAGGCAGTGGGGATGGAGGGTCTGCTGTGTGAAAGAAACCAGTGGGGTTGGGGTTTGTATGTGTGTGTGTGTGTGTGTGTGTGTGTGTGTGTGTGTGTGTGTGTGTGTGTGTGTGTGTGTGTGTGTGTGTGTGTGTGTGTGAGGAGGGGGGGGGTTACGTTAACAATGGCCGGCATTGTTTACCAATCTCCCTCGTCCATTAATCAGGACGATCCGGGTCTAATTGGAGTTTTGGTTAAGCTGGTCTCCAGACCCCCGTTCCCTCCACTGGCCTAAATAATGGCGTTACGCCACAAGTGCCGCCACACATTGAGGAGGACAATGTGTCGCTTGTCTGAGGGCCCAGGGTAGGATCCCCACCCTCTCCTCTTCCCCTCCTTTCTTAGCGCCCCCTGCACCCCCCAAAATAAACCTCACACAGAAACACAAAGAAGGCCTCTCACTATTGAGATCTCACTGTCGCGGGCTCCCTCTCCTCGTCTGTCTGCCCCCCTGTCCTCCTGCCCACCCTCCGTCCAGCCTTTCTCACTCATTCACTTTTCCCTCCCTGAGCTCATAGGTGGGTCCCTGGTTTCTGGCTGTCGTGGTGAGACTTGCAGGTTCAGTGGTCAGTTCGAAAAAACGCTTCTAAGGAGGGGACACTACTCACTTCTTAATTTAATGTTTTCACACTTTCTGAAGGATTGCATGCTTCTCTGAAAGTTAAGACATCTCTCAGACTTGAAAACCAAATGTCAAAGTGTCAAATGTAAGGCCAAAAAAAGATTGGCATGATGGTTTTCATTCAGGAACAAAATGAGAAGAAACAGTGTATTAAGTTAGGTTATTAATTTAGTTATTTCCAGTTAAATCCTAAACCAAGACATTTATTTGATCTCCTGGACTGTGAAACCATTTCAAAACCAAATGGGTAACCTGATCAATGCCTGATCATAAAGCTAAAAAAAGGTCTGAAACTTCGACCTGTTGGAGACACAAGGTTTTTCATTCAGCAGCAACAAAATAGGGAGAAGTGGTAGTATTTTTTTAGATGATTGAATTATATTTAATAATCTCAAAGTTTAAACGTTCCTCCAATTCAGAAATCAGTGAAAATTAATGATGCTGTGTCAAATAATCCATACGGCAACAAATATTCTTCTACCAGCCAAATAGGAAGTATATTGCACATGAGAGAAAACTAAGTGTGATAACAAGCAGGGATTTATGAAGACCACTATGTTGCTAATTACAGCTCCTTGTGGGTGTCACGGAGCTCATAGGTGTTTTTTTTCCTTTTTCTTCCGCATCATCAAACGAAGCTGTCTGCACACGCCTGCAGCGTAAATATCGTGTGAATGCTCCACATGCAGAAATAATGCCAGTAGAGCAAAATTGTAACTCTTTGTAATCAAAAAAACGGTTGGAATAATGTAATTAATGTCTCAGAAACCGAGCAATCGAGGGAAAAAAAGGGAGTTTTTAGAGTGTCTGTGGAAATCCACAAAATGGTCGATCGTCAGCGTCTGCAGCGTGACGGCGGGCACAACGAAAGCGACGCAGGAAGCGCAGCTGCCCTTAAAAATGCCAGCTTGCCGACACCCAAAAGCCACTGGCTCTACGGTTTCCTCCTATCTCATCCCTTCCCGCGGGTCTCTTGGGGCGATCTCTACAATTAACACACTGGCAGTAATTAACACTGTCTTGAGGCAACCAATGGCGCGGAAAGGATCGGGGGGCCAACATGAAGTGGGGGAAGGTGCAGCGCTGGCTATCCACGTTCCCCTTTTTCAGCTGCCATTTTGTGCCAGTCTTAACACCTAAGATGGTGGCAGGACTGTGACTTGCCGTGTGGGAGAGGAGGACAAACTGGCAAGGGAGGGGTCGGAGACGAGGAGGATTATGGGATTGAGGAGGGAGTCTCTTATTTTCATTCTTCTAGTCGGTACATTGCTGAACGGTTACCAAGACGGGGGAAAAGAGAGAGGCGGAGAGACAGAAAGAGGCATGATCGTCAGATTGCTGCCCTACATGCACCACACATAGAGGAAGAATTCTCCCACACATGGACACACAAAGACACACACACACACACTCACATGTCAGAGAGGAAGAACAAAGTGTTTATACAGTGTGGGCGTGAAACACAACACACTGTGATGGTCTGTTTGGGTAAAAAAAACAAAAAACGTGTAATTTACATGTGCTTAATATATGCCGCACACATACGAACACACACACACACACACACACACACACACACATGTGCCCATGCATGAACACACACACACACACACAAACAACCAACACAGCCGTTCTCATGGTATGGTCTGCCCCTGAGCATGCAAATGACATTCATTATGCAAATGCATACAAATCAGAACCAACCATCTGAGAATCCAAGCTGGGAAAAAAACGAAAAAGAATAAAATTAAATGAATGAGGGGAAAAGCAAAGAAAAGAAAGAAGAAGCATGTTGGGAAGAGTGTGTGGGGAAAGTACAGCGTCACTTTAACGTGCCAGAAGCGCGTGTGAACAGAAAAATGGCTTATAACCTATTTTTGTCCACCAAAGGTTTGAAAATATAAAGCTGGATAAATCTCAAATATAACAAATTAAGCCGCAACCTATAAACAGATGCTTGAATGGGAAGGAGTTTTAAGATAAATTACAGCCTTATTTTCACTGATTTAGGGGACTTCTCCAGATGAATGCACTTTGTGCTACTCTACAGTTGAGTGTTGATGGAGCTTAAGAGGTTTGTAGCCCATTTTTAAAGATGTTTTGTTCCTAGATAGTATTTATGCAACACTAAAGATGGGAGGTGGGATGACAAACGCACGCCATCTCTGCTCACTGCCTTGTTGTGCCCCACTGATGCCACTCTGTCCTTTTTGAGTTCTTCAGCAGGTAAAGCAGAAAATCAACAGCAGAGGAGCAGCAACTTGGAGTGGAGATGCTCCAAATGATGGCAAAGGGCCGCTAATTGCCTCTCGAGGTGCTCTTTGTTTAGTTTCACCTCTCTCGGCCCCGCTGCTTCTGTAGGATGAGCTCTCTAAAACCCCAGAAGAGCTACATGCACATTATCATCTTTTTATGAATCGACCAAAAATAGAGGAGATGGTCGTGTATTTGTGCTCTGCTTGGTTATTAATTTCTGTATTTACGTGGATGAAATACATACATAAAAATCCGCTTGCCAGTTACAGATGCCTCCATTTATCAGAGGTCTTAATGTAAGGGGCTACAGCTCCATGTCTCAACAATGTGTTGGGTTCACGCTTCATCCAACAACTACAACAAACTGATTTCCTCCTAAAAAAGGATTCAGGCAAGAAAACTGTGCTAAAACCAAAATTTAGCCAATTAACTGGCATCGATGAAAAAACAAAAAAGGCGGCTAATTAGAAACTACTTCTTCCCCCAAAAGAGGTGTAGTTAGACAAAGATAATCCTGAGTGTGCGGTATGTTTGTGTGTATGTATGGTTGTGCATTTGTGTGTGAGTGTGTGAGAAAGAGAGAGGCCTATGACAAAAGGGAAGGTTCAGGATTTTTGGGACTTTCTGACTCTTAAAATCAAATCAGTGTTTTTTTGTTTTTTAAGAGCATTTATCTCAAAATCCTATCCAAGCGCTTTGAAACTCTAAACTCCCTTCTTCTTCTTCTTCTTCTTCTTCTTCTTCTTCTCGAAATAACTGCAGCTCAGGCAAGCGAATTGCTTTATTCTTCACTGATTTGTGCTTGCAGCGGTAACACATTTTTCAGAAACAAAACCACCAAATCAAAGAGGTGAAGACTTTGTTAGTGTCCTCACAGGAGACCTGATTTGAGTTGATTTGTGATCAGTTGGAGAGGCCTCTAATCTAAAAAAAGACAAAGATGGGATACAACTAGATGAAGGCCATAAATCTGAGTAGAAAAGGATTATTCTCGGTGCACTGTGCCTCTGAGTGTAAAGTGCTGTAGTACTAGCAAGTCATTTCACAGTTTCTTTGTGACATAAGAAAAGTTTCAGTCAGTTTTGTGTGCTTTTCATACTGGACGCTGTCTGAAATGTCTAATTTGGCTGCACAGTTTGGTCTAATCTGGTACACCGAGCAGATTAAAACCCTGAGAACCAACATGAAAATGAGGCTGGCCCTCGAGTGTGTACGTCAGAGCAGAGAGCTTCAGCCCTGCATCCTGTCACTCACTAGAGAGACTCAGGAGAGGTTTAAAGTCACAGTGAAATTGATTTTCATTGCATTGTACTTTGTTAATTTGATGCATTTCCTCCTGAAGCGAGATGTTTGGACAGAATAGGAAAGGATTAACTCCAAGCTAGTGAAACAATGGGATGTCATTTATGGAGAGAAAGGCAGTTTACTTCATTTGAAGGGGTGGAGGCAACAACATGTCTCCCGAATCTGTGAGCGTACTATTGGTTGGAATATTTCTGTGTACAATAACAATTCTCTGTTTTTCAGGAGACAAAAGAACGTTTTGGATGTAAAAAATATCAGATTGTTTTGTCATTTTCCGCAATATATCTTTCAGTAGGAGCAGGTGTATATTTATTGTTAGCTACATCGGTCATTTTGCACTTAAATGTGACTTTAAGTGCATATTTGGGAAGGACAAAGTAAACTGAAATATTCAACTCATTCTTTTCATCCCTGTCGACCCCTTGATTCACAGTGTGTGCAATACCAGCGCTTTGTAATGAGCCGGCATGAGGAAATATTCACACACCATCATCCTGTCAACCAGCACAAGCTACACCCCACTACTGCAGTATTACTGTGGTTTGTATTTACAAAAAGCAGATTTTATGTATTTTCTGTTCAATTTCAGTTCAAATGTTAATTATTTGTGTCGCCTTGTGCACATTAGATCCTCTATGAGAGACCCCCCCCCCTCCCTTTCAGAATTACCCCTTATGTAACACAGCATCATACCGTCACGTCATCGGTTGGCAACGTCCATCGTCCGAGCCTGTTCCTCTCTGCTGCTTCTTTTTTTTATTTAGTTTTCTTCTTCCTGTGCAGGCGTGTAATGGGATTCTTGTTACTTTCGGTTATCTAGCTTTATGAAGAATGTACATCACTCATACAGCTAGATAACCAAAGATAACAGACAACCCCTCAGGCCTGCAAACACAGCTCTCTGCCAGCAACACAACCTCCGACACACCTGTGAGGACAAACAATGACAAAATACTTTTACTTTGTTTTGCACATAATCCAGAGGCGGAAATAATGACAATAATAGTCATAAATCTGGAGTGTTAATGCAGATGATTTATCACATGGTGTTAAAAACGCCTCAGTGAAATGAGATGAAAAACAAGCATGACTAAAGATTCACAAGGGATACTGCTGGGAAAACACATTTTCCAAGCTATTAAGTGTTTTTTATATGACTGAAATGTGAATGGGTTCTTATAGGAATTCAAAACAAACCAATATAGCCGACTATCCAGTGAACTAAAGACATCAACAATAAAGATCTTTATGAGGGGCATCCGACGCATGGGGATAAAATAGCACTGAGGGGAATCATTTACACAAATAGTGTAAATAGAAAATATTACAGCAGAATGCAAAGAGGAAGTCCCTTGAAAATGCAACACATTTTACAGTAGCGGTAAATACTCAATTACTATATAAGGGTATATAAAGGTATCCAGTCTATTTTAAAGTCCCATCTGGAATTATTTTAGCTGCACAGGCAGATGAAATGTACTTGTTCTTAAACATGTACATTTTTGTCTTCCTGTTGTTTTTGTACATCTTTAAATACTGCTCATTTCTCATTCTGAGTATTATTCTAATAGTATTAACATAAAACTTTCACATCCTCAAAATATTCCCTGCACATGCTGTAATGCTTTAAAAACACCATCTGTAAAGGAGTTAGTTTGATATATTTCTCAGAAAGACGTCTAAGTAACAAGAGACGCATATCTTCACCTAAATGTGCAAAAAAACTGATTAAATTAGAAAATGCATACAAGTAAATCAACACATTTGTGGCAGTTAATGTGGAGAGGTTTCTTTTATTAATTGAATTACATTGTGAAGCAATATTTGTAGATCCTGCCATATGTATTACATGTTTATTGAAAGAATTTGAACATGAGTAATATCCTTTTAGTTTATTTGGAGTTAAGTATCATATTTCTTTTTATTTGGACATAATTTCCATAAAACATAATTATGTGAAAATATTAAAATATTTAGACCCCCCTAGCCAAAATACATCAGTGTGTGTGTGTCTCAAAAATGATATTTTTAAAAGCCTTTCTCTATTCTCTTTTTGGGTTTTTTTCTATAAACTGCTTTTTTTTAATGGCTTTTGGCGAGAGAGGGGAGTGACGTCAGAGGTATCGCTGGCTTTCAATTAGTGTGTTAGCAGCGAGGTGTGATGCCTAATTAACACACACACACACACACACACACGCCATTATGGAGAGGATGTTCTTTCCTTACAGCATCGTGAAAATAGGCCACTGCTTCCCTCCACAGACACACTCACCGCTGAATGAACAGCCACAACAGTTAAAGCTGCAGGTTGTTTACAGAAAGCTGGAAAATGCAGATAAATATATTGTGCACATAATTGCAGGCTTTATATTTTATTTTACAGCTGCTTTCTGAAAGGTCTCCTATAAATCAGAGAGGGGTGAATTATACACAGGCTTTGGATTTTTGCCCAAAATTAAATCCATTAGTGGGGTGGATCACTTGGCTGCTTTACGTCTGCAGGCCGCGACACGCGTTTTAACACGAGTTCACGACTTCAAGGTTCACACTCACACCGACTGACGACTCTCTCGTTTATTAATGTATTTATTTCAGGCCTACAGCCTTTTGAATGTGTCTAGTTTTGTGCTTAATAGTGTTTTTCTTTCTTTTCCTGTCGTCTGTGTGTGTGTCTGTTGATATGTGTGGTGAGGACGCTGCATGTCCTCACAGGGATATATAAAGTCGTGTTGAATTGATCTGAATTATCTGGCTAAAGAAACTTGTACCGATCAAGCCTGTGTGTGTGTGTGTGTGTGTGTGTGTGTGTGCGTGTGCGTGCGTGCGTGTGTGTGTTTTGAGTCCTTAAAATGCTATAACTGGACTTTTTTTTTTAATAGGATGTCTGGACACGTAATCATTTTATATTACGTCGCGTGTGTATTTGTCTATCCCTCTAAATTGAATAAAACTGATAATAATTATTGCAACATTTTATTTTTTATTTTGTGTGTTATTCAGGTCTCTCTGGCAGGTCTTCATTTTAGCTTTTCATAAAACATTTGTGGTTTAAATCAAATAGTAAATACTGGACACTGCTGACTGTAAATTACTGTAAATTCAAATTGTATTTTTATTTTCTTTTAATTGATATCTGATGCATTTCCTGGATGCAGGCGGCGCAGCGACCAATACAGCAGAGGAAACAGTGACACGGTATATTAGCTATTGAAAACCTATTTGATAATACATAAGAAATGATACAGAAAGAAAAAAAGACATTAGTTATGTCCAAGCTGACTATAGGTGCCGCTGACCCTCAAGTCTCTGTAGAGAAATTACACTGAAGTTTTCTCAAAGTAACTTGGCAGCCATACAGTGAAAAATGTTCTACTTTAATAGATTGTCAAGACCATAAAAGCCTGTAAATGCTGCAAAACGTGAGCGGAACAGTCGCGTCCACAAAAAGGATCCAGAAAGGATTTTAAAATGATTTCCAGAAGTAATCGATTAGTTCCACACAGCGTGCTGCTGCTGCTGCGTAGTCGCTTCATTTTTCATATATATGTGTGTGTGTGTGTGTGTGTGTGTGTGTGTGTGTGTGTGTGGGAGGTGTGTGAGAGAGAGGAAGAAAGATGTTGTACTGTGTGGATTTTTCCTCATTTCCTTGCTCTGAGAGCTGTAAGGCAGTTTAAGTCACACGCAGAGTCATATTCACCTGGGAGTTGGAGGAAGACCTCATCTTCATTTCTGGTGCTTTTGGGCGGAAGTTCCTGGAATAAAAAAAGACAAGAATGAGTTGGGGATAGGAAGAAAAGTCCTCTAAAATGTCCCAGAAAGACATCTTTAAAATTAGGCTGAATAACACACGAACATTTAATCTCTCTCTCTCTCTGGAAAATTCCTGGAAAACACCCCTACATGGGAAATGTGCCTACTAGGTCACTGACAACCCCAAACGAGTCCAGTTTGCTCGGAGCTTTGCACCTGCAGCTCCACTGACTCTGCACCAGAGAGAGGCTCCAGAGATGCTGCTGCTGCAGACTCACAGCGGCCCCTCTTCAAATTAGATCATGTTATAGTGTCTCGCTGCGCAGCCTCAACATGTCTTCTAACTTCTGCTCCATTTACGTGTCTCCTGCATGACTTTAGGGGGACTTTAATGGGCGAGGTCAGTCACTGGGTCGTTTTTTTCCTACCTGGATTCACCTGCTCAGTCTAAGTGCAGAGTCATGTGTTACTGCACATGATTTATCCCCGATTCATATCTTCATTTTGGGGACTAATTTCGCCTTTGCGTCATCCGGCCTGGACCCTGCACGAGCGAATTATGCAGTTCAAGGCCTCAAAAATACAAAATACAGTAAGGAGCCCCTTGCACGTGGAAAATCTATGCTTCTCTATAATAAGACTGATGCACAGAGAAATCGTTTGCAATAGAAAGTCCAAAAATAAACTTCTCTATGGCGACACTTTGGCGCAGCAAGCATGAATACATTCACTGTAAATATACTCAATACTATAGAAAATGTTAAGTAATAGTTACAACAGAAATAAAGCTTACACGCATGAGAGGGAGGTCTGACTTCCCACTCACACAGATTAAACAGGCCTTATGTAAGAGCTCTCTGCTGGCACCGTACTGTATAATCCCGCATGCTGCTGAGTTCATGTACAATAATCACCTTTTGCTTTTTTACATGCCCCCCCCCCCCCCCCCCCCCTCCTTCTTAGCCTTTTCAGTGCGTAATCTGTTGACAGCAAACAGGCCAAACACAACACAACACTGTGCGGAGAGAGGTTGCACCGCCCGAGGCCCCTCTGACCACCACAGGCCGGCGTTACACATTAGACCCATGCAACATTATAATTACTCTTCAATGAAATCTACAACGAGACGCCTTATAGCTGCAGTTTGGGCACTAAACCCGTGGAAATTGTGCAACACGAAATTATGTAATACTAGAGATAATAACAACAGAGCATAAGGCTGATCCGGGGTCAGCATCACTGAAAAGATTCACACTGCACATTTGTTACCAAGGCCAAAAATAAACTGGCATTTTCTGGGAGTCACCTCCTATTCAAAATGTAGGTCGAATGGGAGAAGATGGGATTTCACTGGCAAATGCAGATCCTCATCCTCCTCATACGATATTAACAGAAATACCAATAAAGATGATGAAAACTAATCAAAAGGCCCCGAGGGAGACATGAGATCACCTCAGAGGAAAGGCCACTAAACTCAGTGCTGGAATTGCTGACTGCTGACATCTGACCATGGTAGTATGAAGTGAAACTCCCCTATATAGCATCTCGTGCCAAACAAAAGTGGCTGCAGCCACAAGTGAAACTACACGTCTGAGCTGCTGCCATCAGATGATGTTCAGCCTTTATTCTCAGATGCTGCTGCTGCGCACCACTCACACAGACCATAAACTGCTCTGAGAACAGAACAAGCACCACTAGGATAAAATGTAGAGGAGATTTAATCTTTAGTCGGCCTGTAGATCCGCACTTATTCCACAATAGGGTTAAACACATAACACAGTGTGTTGTAGCCTAAACGCGCCTTAGCTCGCCATGGAAACCCTCTCCTGCGCCGCTCCTGCAGCTTTTTGTTTAAACTCAGACTCATTTGCCACAAAACCACTCATAATACAAAACACGGTTCTTACTGTTTCCTCCTCGGACGCAGCAGTGTGGGCTGCACCGGGCTTGGATGAGCCCCTGGTAAGCAGCGGTCCCTCCGGACGTGCGGCATGCTGGGAGCCAAGTGAGCGCGTTCATGAGCGGCGTATTGAGCTTTGTGGCGACGGCGCATCGTGACGTCCCGCCGGCCCCGTCCATTTTCTCCAATCTAACGGGTCCTCTTGTTTTTTTCAGCGCGTATCGTCACACGGCTGTCCTCCACATCCACAGCCCCCGTCCTCCCCTCACCAAACAGGAGAGTTGGGGCTGTCCGCCTGGATGGCTACATCTCCACCACCGTTGTCTCCAAATGGTTTAACATCTCATTTGCCCAAAATCATATACGCCGTCCAAGGCCCACCCCCTCGTGAGTCAGTGAGGTAACACTGTTCCCACCCTCTGAGATTTTTGATATTATGCAAGACGGCCGATGTAATTATAATAAGGACCTATAGCAGCGCCTCTCACGCCCCCCAACAGACGCATGCAGAAGTGCACGGTGGCACCATCACTCATTCATCCACCAAATATCACTCCAAGTGCTGTAGGGGCTGTGTTTCATCTGCATCTGCAGTGTAGCATGTTATGTCAATATATGTCCACATAATACGGACTTACAGACAGTTGTCAAGGTGCCAGTAAAGAGACGTTTTATCATATTTCTACTCATATAGGAACGCAGCCTATTTGTAAGTCTAGTGTGATGATTAAAGTACCTGAGCATCATGAATATCTTGGTCCCACTTTCGGCTATTTTCAATGGATATTAAAGCCTATATTCTGTCCTACCTTTTTAAATTGATTGTAGGCAAAATACAGGGATTTATCCATGAATGTACTGTAGTGCAGACTTCACTATTACAGGAGAAAAGGTTCTATAATTTCCAGATGTTTAAATGTGAAAGTTCGTGTCTCTGCGTTTGGCTTCTCACCCAGAATTGACACATCTCAAAGATGTTGGTTGTCTGCAGCTGAAACGTGCAGAGACAGACTGGAGAGGCGCTCCTGGCTTGGCTAATTATCATGATAATCACACCAGAAATCTTTTGAGTCAATGAAAGACGAACCCTCTCAAACGTTATTGTATTAGGCCTCAGTCTTGTCTGTATGCATAAGCCACAGACGTGCTCATCATTTGCATTAAATAAAGTTAACTCAGTCATGTTGATCTGTCTAGACCACGTCGGTGTGTGGACATGCCTTCACACACAGGCCGCACACTGCACACACACATTCATGTCCTACAGTTACGCTTCAGATAGTAAATACACCTGTTTGGTACCACATGTTTTATAACGCATTTATAAGTTGTAACTAATGGTTCTATTAATGGTTAATAAATGAACAGAAGCTTTATGGATCAGTTGTGAACCATGAATAAAAACACATGATTGGGCGATGTGACCACTTACCTGCCAGTAAAAAGGTGGCAGAGGCTCTGGACCAAAATCTATTTATTAATAACTTATTAAGCATTTATTACCAACATTTATTACAACATTACTACATTATTAGATTTTTCACAACCTGGCAACCTGAAATCTTTATACCCATTAGTTGGCCGACTGTACAAGTTATAACTCTATTAAGTGTTGCTTATTAGTGGTAAGGTGAATCTATTTTATGTTTCATTAAATAAATAATCTCTCCTGTCTCAGTTTTGATATCTTTAGCTATCAAACAAGTTCCCTCTTAATCTGTTGTTAAGGTGTTGTGCGACATCTTGACTAAATGAAACCCGTGTCAGTCTGTTTGGCAGATTGTCTTAATAAATGAGGGACTGGCGGAGCTGAAAGACCCTCGGTGACCCGGGCAGAGCCTCCGGTAACGGACTGACGGATATTAACGTTCACTAAAGCACACACACACACACACACACACACACACACGTTTACTGAGCTTTGACGAGAAAACTCAAGTTCACCATCAACAGAGGCCCTCCGCCAACAAGCTCACAGAGGCGCGCGCACACCAACACCTGCGCGCGCCTCGTTGCCAGGAAACCGTTGTTAAGCATCGATGACTGTAAACCAACTGGCAAAAACGTGGTCATTTTTAATACAGGATGCTTTCCAGTGTAAAACGTCAATATTGCGCCAGTATTTGTAGGTACGTGCCAACACAACTGAGTTGGCCGAGTATAAAGTCCAGTAGATATGTTGGCCTGTTAATTTATTAGTCTTAAGTCAAGTTAGGTTTATTTAAATATCCCCAAATCCAGTGGTGGAATGTAACTAAGTAGGCTACATTTACTCAAGTACTGTAGGCCTACTTAAGTAGTACACATTTGAGGTAGGCTACTTGTAGGCTGCAAGTTTATATTTCTACTCCACTAAGCCTCAGAGGCAAATATTGTACTTTTTACTCCACTACATTTGCCTGACAACTTTTCAGATGTTTCATACCCTTCCTGTGAAAACCATTTGGTGATTTTGAAAAGATTAAGTTGCTCTATGGGCTCAGGAACTGTTTAAACTGGAAACTGGAAAATGCATCGTCACAAAGCTGAAAACAGGGCTGTAGATTAAACTACCAAACAGTATATAAAGTAGTTAAAATTAGCTCAACTGTTGTATTAGAGTATCACAGTGTGGTAATGAAGAGCAAGAGACGGGATTCCTCAACACTTGAGTCCACAGAAGAGACCGAAACATCAGTGGTAGAATTACAATATAGACAAAGAAGTAGCACAGAATAGCACAATTAAAGTAGCCTGTAGGCTGAAAGAACTGCAGAACATCAGAGCTAGCAGAATTACAATACTGGTGACTTATCCTAGCCTATGTTTTGTAGTAAAACCTACAACATTGGCCTCTGAGATATAGAAGTAGGCCTATAACGTTGTATGTATACAATGGAAATATTTAAGTAAAGTACAAGAAGGCTACCTCAAACTTGTACTTCAGTACAGTATTTTAGTAAATCCTACTTTTATTACATTTATCATAAGACAAAATAAAAGATTGGGGCTGTAACCTGGTGTGTGCCAAACTACATTAAGAAAGTGTTTAATTTATCTTCATTGTGACGTTTAGTTATGTTGCCATGGTAACGACAAGAGAATCCAACTTATGTCGCCATAGAGCTGTTTCTGAGAAAACGTACTATTTTATTTTTACACTTGATTTGGTTCCTACAAAGTCATAATAAAGGGGAAAAAATAATAGCTTGTTGCCCCGTTAGTTATTGTAACATGTTCCTCAGGCCGTGAGAAGCAGACAGTCTTTTGGCTGGTGGGTCACAGTCTGTCTCAGACCCTCCGACAGCAGTAAAGCACCCTCACCATCCCTCCATTGTTTTACTGCTGCCAGCCCAGACACCACGCAGGCTCCACTGAACAGAGAGGTGTCGAAAACACTGCGACAAAACCAGCTTTTATGCATGTTCAAGAACAACATGTCGGTGCAGTTGATATGTACAAAACCTCACCTGTTATTACTGTAAATATGAGTTGTAATACTTTTGCCTGACCACAAGGATTCAGTGTGCATAGTTGTGCCCTTGTATGCAGGGACCTGGCACCCTTTCACCCCCACGTCGCGCCAATATTCAAATTGGGAACCTCTGATTTGAATAGGAGCTTAATGAGACTTGGTGGTGTATAATAAATGAAAGAGGAGGGGGGACTTCATGAGATTGAAAGCAGAGTTATTTCAGAAATGTTACAAGCCTTTTTAGGAATTAGACATTTGCACACTAAAATACTTTAGAATAAAATAGTCTATGTAGAAGTACAAGAGAAGATATTTGCTGTTAAAATGCAATGCTTTACTGGTGGATTACTGTGAAGACCCTACTTATCATCTGACAGCCGAAGCTCTTCCCTATTTCCAACGGCAAGCTCCTCAGAGGATTGCTTTAAGTCAACTGGTGGTCTATGAAGAGGACCACCAGCAAGCTCTCCGTCACTCTCTGGGGTCAGAGGACTCCTTGTGTCAAATGCGTTGGAGATAATTTACATAATGTTCCTCTTGTGTTGCAGGACAGTCAAAGTCAACGCAGATCACGGTCATTCCTGTCGTGAGAAACTGGAGAACTGGGTGAGAATTTGTAAATTACAGGGACACTGAAGTTGCAGACCTCTAAGTATTTATTTATTTATTCAAAAGCGTTTGTACTCGTGTGAACTTTTAAATTCTAGAAAATACAATCTCCACAAACTCCAGTGGGTCTAATATCCAACCTCTCACTTTACATCCCAGCAACACGATGAACTTGTGATAAATGGAAGTGATGATTTTTCACAGATTGACTGAACTGTCAAGAACTGTTGGCGCTTCTACTGGACATCAGAGCAAGAGGTTGTAACTGTTTATGATGCCTCTCTCTCTCGCAGTCCCACCAATATAGTTTCAGAGAACATCTTGATGAACCATGAACATACTCACCTCCTCTTTGTTATTACTCACATGAGGGAATATGCAGTTTATTCTTATAATATAGTTACCAAAAAAACAAAAAAAAAAAGGAATGCAGAAATCAGCAAGTCTTCTCGGGGTCCACATGTAACTACAATGAACGTATAATACATTTAAATAAAATGCCAAACTAAGAGACCAATACATACACAAACAATATAAGTCCTTGACCTGTGAGAGTAACAAGGTTTGTCTGAAGTCTGGAAGTATGTTTTCAGACACATTTAGAAGGACTAGACTCTGATTATTCACCAGTCGGACGCTCACGATCTCCTGGGTGAATTGTTTAACTGATGCGACCACCACAGGCTTGTCTTGTTCTTTTAGTTGTGAACATTGCCGTAAGGTTTCTGTCGACTGAGTAGATGTTGGAGATAGACCGAGAGTCTACATTAGGGACCACCAGTGAGTTATAAATCCCACATTGTTTGACATTTTATTCTAAAAGACATTGGGGTTAGTGTTTGCATCAGTTTGGCCTACATGTGCATTTTAATGATTTGTAGGTTATAAACACTGTATAAATGTATGTGTACACAACTTTAATTCCATCATTAACCTCCAAAAAGAATAGAAGAAATGAAATAAGACAATGATTCTTGAGTTTTAAAAACTTTTTTTAAGTAATATGATATTTGAAAACATTTAGATTTTGTTTATTAGTTGTTCAATATTTCATAAACTCACTCTCTTCTCTTTTTTTTAAATGTAAAACCAACTTTCACTCCATCACAACAAGAGAACAAAAACGGGCCTAAATTGAATATATTATCGACAGATTAAAGACGGAATAAAATTAAATGTCCAGCTTCTTTATGATTGAGATTCAACAGGCTTTTTGTTTGGAGCTGGTGAGGAACGCTAACTGTGGGACACACAGGGTTAATGACATTTTTAAATCACGTCTGTGTGTCTGACTCCACTCTGAGACCAACAAGTGAACTTTAATCACAACTCAACTGGACAACTGCTGACTGATCAGATAAACACAAACGTTTTAATTGGCTGTATTGCGCGCGCTGTGCATAAACGACTTATCTAAAAATATCCTAAGATAAATACGTTTTGTGACAAATAGTTATTTCTGTGTACCTGGAAGGTTACAAGAGGATTTATTTCAAGATTTGATTTTTTAAAATCATTTCTCAGCATTCAGCAAATGACTGTCCTGTTTTTATTTTCTAATAAACAGTTTCATGTTCGGCCGCGTTTTCAACAACCGACCCTTTGAAATTTAATCTTCAATTCCAACTGAAAACACAAAAAATAGTATTTATTATTTTGCATTTTCAAGCTTTTTTTTTATTATTTGATGTTTTTCTAAAACAACATCTGGGATCGTCTGACTATTATTTAGATTTTATTTTGTATCGCTTTGATTTCTCGTCTCCGGACGTTCATGAAGTTACAACACAAAAAGGTCAAAACTCAATCAGGTGAATTGCAACACAATCAAAAAGGCTGCGTTCCCTTTATTCTATTTTTTTGTCTGAAATTGGAGACTTTAGCTCACACTGCAAATAGGAAGTGCTGAAATTCTTGGCATTAGTCATCATGTTTCTGACGGAAACTCACAGCTGCTAATTTTATAAACTAAAATATTGCTTGAATAAATATTAAGACACTTTATATAACATCATATATATAAATATTTGGAGCAGTTTTGAAATGAGTTTTTATCCTGTGCACAAGAGATCAGGGGGTGTTAGAAACAAAAGCATCATCAATTAAAACTCAAACTTATCGATCTCAAAAGGAATCCAGAACAGTATTTTCCATGTTAGGGTTCAAATTCAGCGCAAATCTTCTGGGACCTGCAGCAGCACAGATGCAGATGACACCTTTTTCTGGCGACGTAGTTTTAGATTTTTATGCACATGATTCACTGGATGTACAGTGTAGTCTGGTCTACTGACTGCGGTCTGAGGGTTTTATTCAGTTTATACAATAATGAAACAGGTAAAGACGTTTGAATCCTTCAATCCTCTGCCACAGTGTGTGATGTTCCTGCAGGTAAAATCAGACGGTTTAATACGTTTTTACTGAGGAATAAAAATTTCAGTGAGATATTTGTCCTCGTGGTTGTTTCAACGAGGTTATAATGCTGTTCCTGGAGCAGCTAGATGAGATCAGTGCAGTCAGACAATAACAGCAGGATGCGTGTCTCTCTGGTGTTTCTCTGCTCTCCTGCTGCCATCATGTGGACACTTTGTGTTTTACATCCACACCAGGAGGACTGCTGACTCCTGACTGTGAATCTGCTGCCCCACGTGGCCACTCAGCTTACAGCAAAGGCTTCAAGACGACATGGTTATGCAAACACCAGTGGTGTACCATTTTGAGGTACTTGAGTATTTCCATTTTGTGCTGCTTTATACTTCTACTCCACTACATTTCAGAGGGACATATTGTAATTTCACTGCACTACATTAATTTGACAACTGTAGTTACTTTTCAAATTAAGATTTTACATTAAAACATATGATCATCTTATAAAATACACATTTTAAAGCTTAAACTAGTAGCTGTTATAGTGTTGCCCCATTGTCATGTCTCAGATGTCTACGAGTATTTGATGAGACTTTCCCCCTTTAAACCTTTCTGATGGCTTCATTTGAATAACAGTTTGAATCCCAAAGAGATCTTTTTTTTAATTCTTAAATATGGAATGGAAAACAAAAGAGGGAAGACATGTTTCTCTTTAGTTTTAGTCCAGTACTGATTTTGCTTTGGCGTTGTTGTGATGTCTTCTGTAGCGGTGATTAGCTGATGTTCAGTAGTTGTCAGGTTAGATGTCACGGTCAGTCTGTCAGCAACACCTGGCAGCAGTTAAGTGATTTACTAGTGGATACTTGAGCAGTACGTTACACATTTACAGAGGAGTCATGAAGCTTTTACAGCGACTCTCGCGACTAATCACCAGTTCTTTTTATCTTAGTATTTCTGTCAAACACACATCAGCTCTTCCATAAACACCAAACCAGACTGTCGCTTTGCAGAGCATTTCTCATTCACAACGGAAACAAATGTTCTTTAATTGTGATTTATCACATAACAGGCTTGAATGGAGTAGGACACACCTGTATCGTGTACAGTAGAACTTCATACAGGATACCTTTTCCCATCGCCTCTCTTACTGTATATTCCTCTCATTATTTGATGTAATATGCCACCACCTCTCATTATGTGTGTCACAATTCAATTCATTTTTTCCTGCAATTCTTTTATTATAGTCGTTTCATGCAACAGTCTGTAACAGGCAGATGTGAAGAGAAAATCAGACACAACTTTTAAGTTAAATATACCTCAACGAGTCTTTATTATTCAAATTACATTTCATAAACATCTCTCATCATCATCTTTGTAAAGGTCCATATTCAAAATTTGTCAGTGGATTGAGCCAAACACGGCCGCTTTATCTTTGAAATCACGTTCAACTGAATTATGAGATTTCTCTCTTTGTAGGTCTGCACATTCATGGCCATGTGTATCAGTGAAAATACATTAATGAAAAATACAAACATCCCACAGAGTGTCATTTGTTGGAGCCTCATATGCTCACACAGGAGTGCAGGCGACAGTCCAGAAAAGGAAAAGCTACACAGGGACAGAGAGGAAATTTCAAATGTGCACGGCATTGTGTCAAGCTGCCTCCCTCTCTGAGAGCATTTTCATGTAAAACTGGTTTCTTGGCTTTGATCATGAATCTTATACGTTACCTGACGTCAGAGATTACTTTGGTCAAATTACTTTTTATTGTTTCTCAAACCAGTTTCTTTAAAGGTGACAATAAACATACAGTATTTCATTACACTGACCTTAAGGGTACATAAATAATCACTAATAAATGCATGCTGGAACAAGACTAGGAGTCTACAGCCATGCCATGCAGTCTTCATTGGCACCTGGAGTCTGCTCAGTTGTCATCGAGATGGATCTGTTGACATGCAAGCTCAATAGCTGTTACAATTTCATCCAAAGCCCTGAAAAAAGCTAGTAAGAGGACCTTCATTTGGGAGTGTTTTGTCGAAGTACTATTTCCAAGGTCAATCATTCAACCAGTTAATCACTTTATTTGTAACATAAAAGGCAATTGGTTGTGCAGCAGTGAAGCATAAAGAACACAAAAGACATACAGTACAAACACAAAAGACAAACAGACAAATAGTTTTAACAATAATACAAACATTTTAACATATTTAGAATTTGGGTGCTTAACACGCTCATATCACCAATTCCTCAACTTCCTCAAGAATGGACTTTCATGCTGAACTTATAAGTATTTCACTTTCTCTAAACTGTATGCATGAGATAAGTCATCACAAGTTGTTTTATTTAATATAACTTGTAGGTATATTGTAGCAAGGTATAGAATCAAGACTAACCTATTTATCGTAACAGAAATTGAATCCGTGTTAGAAAACACCCTCACGAGTAATAAGAGTGACAAGTAGCTCTCGTTTCCGCGATGAAATGAGATCATAAAAGAGTAACATGATGGCGGAGTGGAGTGCGTGTGGGAGGCAGCGTGGAGTGTGTGTGGGCAGCGGAGTGGGGTAGACCTGCATGGAGAGCACTCTGGCTTGTTTTTGTCATTACCACGGTGACTGTGAAGCGCATTTCCAGGCGTGCAGATGGGATACGATGACCGCTCAGGTTTGGTCGATCCTGAGGATGGAAACTCATTTGTCAAACAATATACTTGGTTGTTATGCTGCCCTTTGTTCAGGTTGTGAACAGGATGACTTGATGACTGAGTTTAATCATGGATAGTGATGTAAACTGGTGGAACTATAAAGATTATATATATATAGATATATAGATATATATCTATATATATATATGTAAGTCTTGTTTATTAAGAATACTATAATTATTTTCAGTTCATTCACCTCAGAGGCAAATATTGTACTTTTCACTCCACTACATTTACCTGGCAGCTTTAGTTACCAGTTACTTTGCAGATTACAAATGTTCATACTTTTACTTTTGATACTTTGAATGCAGGACTTTCACTTGTAGTTGAGTATTTTCACAGTGTGACCTGAATACTTCGTCCACCACTGATGGTTTTTAGAAAAATGGAAATGAAATAAGCTTCAGTTGAGAGAGAAAAGAGTCAGGGCTAAGTCTTTATTGAGTCATCCTTGACATTTTGTAGCTGTGTGTGATTCAGCATCCTTCAACGAAATTAAAGACTTGTCCGTGTCTTTTATTGGGTTAGATTTTCTGCTTTTTCACATCCTTTGTTTTACTTAATGCCATCTGGTGATAATTGTTTTTGAGCTGCCTCCTCTGTTTCCTGCTGGAAGGATCCTATCCCTTTGCAATTACAACATGTCACAGTTACAGTTTCTGCAGTTTAACTAGTTTAATAAGATTAAATTCATCTGGCAGACGCTTTCATCCACAATAAACCATGTGTATATTGATTGCAATGTGGGTTTTGGTGTCTTTTTAAAGGACACTTCAACAGAAGGGGCTCAAGGATCAAACCACCAACCTTGCAATTAACCTATTCTACCAACTGATCCACAGCCACCACACTAAACACTCCAAGCTATTCATCTGTAAACCTTTCCTCAGCTGGTGTAGGACATTTAACAGATGCCCACTCTGTTCTTTTGAGGAGCCGGAGGCCAATTCTTTCTGGAGTTTCTTCAGCTGAACTTTTCCTTCCTTTGCTAGCTGAACTGTCTGCCCTCTGTGCCCTGCATTTCATTTCCCATGTCTGCCTCTGGACACTATTATGCTACAGATTTTGAGTTCATTCAAATCACTTCTATGAACTTCTCAAAACTTCCAGGTCATCACAGGATTCATGCAATCTTTAGCTGCTTTTCTTGGGGGCATTTAGGTCCCTTTTAACATGGTTTCCTCCATCCACAAGAGCCGACCTGGCTCTTCTTGTCCTCTGCTGTTTAACTATTCTACTTCACTGTTCTCCTGGTCAATATTGATGTCCATGCCTGAGCTGGGTGTTGAGATCTGTCTATGACTCATCTTTATGCCTATTTGTAGCTTGTGAGTTTGAATTCAACAAATCAAACCAGCCTTTGATACTGTGTTTCTAATCCAAGATGTCCCTTATGAGGCATTTTTCCAAGATGTCATGTGTTTTATCTCCGTCAGCCTCTCTATTCCCAGTAGTCCGCAGCACTGGGTCTGATACAGCATTTGTTTTTAAACTAGGACACAAGTCTGCCTAGAAACCCAGAGGAAAGAAGAATAATGCAGCAGCACTTTACTAGAAATGCAACATTTTTAAAAGCGTTTTTTTAACTCTCTGGAGAGCCAGTGCACATCAATGTAGTCTCAGTTACAGGATGAATTGTGGGCAAATGGGCTCCAAGTGACCTGGTCTCACCTCCCCTATGTGCAATGTTTATGTACCTTGTCACCTCCCAATCCCCAATAGAGGAAATAGTTTAACATTTTGGGAAAAGTTAGTTGGATGAAAAGAGTCACTGCCCCGGCCAAGAAATAGTTTGAGCACATGAAACTCATCCCCATAAAAACAAATATTATCATTTTTACATTTCGGTTTTTGTAGGGATTAAACAAACAAAGGTATATCATGTCAATGAGTGAGCTTTAGAGGTGCTGGTAGACAGAGTCTTTTGTTACCTTTGGACAGAGTCAGGCCAGCTTTTCCCTCTTGTTTTCAGTCTTTTATGCTAAGCTAAGCTAAGCAACTGCTGGTTCTAGCTTTATGTTTAGCATACAAATATGACAGTGATATCGATTTTATCATGTAATTAGTACTTTTCCTAAATGTGGAACAGTTCCCTTTAGTACAGTGCAGATAATGGAAACAGACCATGGCAGCTTCATCAGAAACCAACCGGTACTCCTGTTGTGGAATAATACTACCTGTTCTCAGAGCTCTAACATTTCTGTTAAATTATGACTTTTCTGAGGGAATACATCACAATGTGTTAGTGTTTTCAATGCAGTAAACGTTTTCACATAAACCCCCCCCCCCCCCCCCCCCAATAGCGATAACTTGACAAGTATAGTACCACTAGGTTTCTCTTCACCAGGCATGCCACACTGTGAACTTCAAAGTGCCTGTCAGTGTTTCTCATTGAAAAGAGTGGGATGGATTCTGCTGGAACAAGCTACAGTTGCTCGCTGCCTTCACAACCCATTTGACTGAGATTGGGCACGATAATGAGATGTTTTTCGACTAACAAGGACGACACAGACAATTTTCAGTATTATATCACAAACTGCTTTGTTCGTTATGATCAAAACAACACATGTAAATGCAGTTTTCTCTTGACGTGAATGTGCCACATGCGTATATTCATAAATGAATCAATGCAGACCAAGAAACCTGCACGGCTTTATTGGCCAATTATGTTAACACATATACGAAATGTGGCTCCTGTTCTATACTCACATATAATGCAGAGAACACATTTACAGGAGGATACAAATACAGCTAAACAAATAAAAACAAACTTAAACCTATGGTACACCTACAGGCAAGAGCTGGACAGCAAACTATCTGTGTACAGGTGAGATTGTTATTATGGGCTAATGTATAAATAAATGGTATATGGAGCCTGAAGGCAACAGTTAGTGGTAATTTGATTAATTGAAAGTGTGTTTGGGAATATGCACCACTCAAGCACAATACAGCCTGAAATAATAGGCTAATGGCTCTAAGGTTGATGCTGCATTTTAGTGTGACCTTGAAGCCTTGTCTTGAGTTTGAACACTTTTTAATATATCAGTTGATATTATACTCACATGGTGCATATTCCAAATGAATCTGTGTGCAATCAAAATATTGAAAACTAATTCGGGAAGAGGATTATGGTGGGGTGGGTGGGTTTGAATAGGGAGGGCCCTTTAAGTGTGTTTATCCGGCCCTGTAATAGATTGTAAATTAGTCTGCATACAAAGGTGGTTTATAATATGTACAGTAGACCTATATACAATCAGAGAAGACTTTTATATGAAAAGAAAAGGATATTATGCACATGCTATTGCGTATGTTTGTTGCACTATAATATATATTATTATACATGATATGATAGTATTGCAATTTATTTCACAAGTTAGACCTCTCATAACTGATTTGACTGTTCACTCTACATATGCAAATTTTCACAAGGCGACATCCTGAAAAAAATCCGTGGACATTTCAGCAGGCTATTGTATGTCACGATGCCATAACGTGATAAAAGAAGGTCTGGGAGAACAATTTTAGACGAATAACACTCAACATTTCACTCTTTTGACAACCTTAACGAGCCTTAACGGTCGGTTATTCTTCGCTTACAAAGCTGTGGTGATTACAGGCGTGAAAAACAAACGGCCTAGCGGCTTCTTGTATGGAAATCAGGCAGGGCACAGTGGGGCTACAGTGACATTTTCCCCACATGCAAAATCATGCAAAAGGTAAATACTGAAGCGGAGGGATACAAACACTAGTGCAGAACATGGCCGTCACCTCCGTCATGTCCTCTCTCGCAGACCAGCCCACTTCGGCGACACTGCGCTCTGATTGGACGAGAGGCACGCACGTCAGCTTCTTATTGGATTTTCGACGGGTCAATCACGGGCTAATGTCAATGACGTTGTTCGTACACTGGGTACTGTATCGCCTGGGTGGACAGTATAGTTACTTCAACATTAAATGGAATAAAATGCCGCGGATTCATGTAAATAGAGACGTCACTTCAGCGTAATTAATTAAAAGCTTCTTACTTAAGACGGGTCACTTCTGGAGCGGGTGGCGGCAGGCCTATTTTCGGTTTTTATCAGCAATATTTCAGGGTAAGTGGAGTGATACATTTCCTTCCTGCGTCTTTTTTCCTCGCACAGGAGCAGACCTGCTTGCTTTTATTATTTAAATATAGCAAAGTAACAAGCAACACAGTACTGATTTTATATTACATAGAAGAACAGCCTTCATTTGAATATAAAAATGTCCGTAATGCGATTTAAAGTAGTGCGTGTGTGCTCGCGCTCGCATAGCCGAGTTATATGGAGTGTTAAGGAAGGTAATGGCTGTCCGTCGACTCGTAACGTTAACTTGAAAATTGTGAAATGGCCTGCTTAGCTAGCTCTTCTTTTACACTGTAAATCAGCCCCGGCTATGGCGTCTTAAAGGAGGGTTTTTGGTTTGGTAAAATCTGGACACACGATTTTGAAAGCAGCCTTAGCTTCCAACCTGTCAAATTAGATCCTGTAGGGTACCTGTCTGCCGTTAGTGGGCCTACTCAGTCTCCAGACTCCATCTGTCATCATGTTTGTAGGATACAGCTTTGAGTCCTGCTCTCACTTTGTTGAAAAAGAAAGTAATGTTAACCTCATGTGCACTCCACATACCAGATCTAACATGGTCAGTAGTTTAATGATAATAAGGAGAAAACACACTTAACTACACACATAAGAGACCTATTGTTCAAAGCTGTTCATCCAGATGCATTTTTTCCAGCTTCAGTCTTACAAGAGCCTCAAGAAAAATGATAACATTTTCCTGCACTGTTTTAAGTTTGTGTGTGCGTGCGCGCAGTGATGAGATTTTGGTGTTGGAGTAGCTTAGATTTTGTACAAAAGACACACAGATATTAATGATGCTGATGCCAGATGCCCAGCAGTGATGCTGAGGATAGGCAAAAGGAATTTGCATGGCTGTATTTACTCTATGTCTAACTGTATTCTTTAATATGTACCTTAAGAGCAACCCTAGTCAGACTCAGTCAAATTAGGGCTGATTATGGTTTAGCATGTGGCTGTGTGTATTTAACTGCGGGTCCATGCACTGGAAATCAGCAGCCATGATTTTCTGTGCCATCACAGGGTAGATACCAAAGCTGTTGGGCTAGAAGTAGGCCAGTTTGACAGAGTGATTCCACCACTGTGTGCCATCCCTGCAGATGGATTCATATCAACATCTGTACAAGGTAGCACAGCCCCAGTGATTGAGAGCATAGTTGACACATTTCATCAATCAATGTCTACCACCACCACTTTTACTGTAATGTCTAATATGTGTTTTGGATTTGGAGCTGAATCCTTATTTTTAGAAGTCAAAGCTAAGTTCTCAATGTCCCAAAATGTCACCTTTTATTGCTTGGATCACAGAGATTCCAAAGTCCTATTTCTCCTCTAGCAGGATCAACATATTGGCTGCCCAAAAACCTTGCTATCAACAACCGAATATATTATGAAAATGCTTGAAATAACAGCGTCATTGAAACTTGCAGTTCCTATGGGTCGGACTTTGAGCTGACAAAGCTGGGAGTGGTTGCCAAGATGAACAGAATTAAACCAACCAAGGGTTTCTCAAAGTCCACAGCAGCAATTCCCTAAGAAAGCATTCAGATTTCGAATTGTTAGCATCATTTGGGGTATGGGAATTTGAACTTTTGTCTCTCAGCTCAAATAAAGCCTAACAAGACATATAATAAATCAAACAACTTAATGATATTTGTTGTTTTAGCACTGATGTATGTAATAGCAATATGCATATTGTATTTTAAACAAAGAATGTATTTTATTTTGCAACTAATGTAAAAATATAAGAGAGGAGAAACCAGAATAGAATAGATTTGTAAGATGATTGAAATAGACATATAAGTATAAACTGAATGGAAACAGTATATACAGTAAATGTAGTGGCATCACTGACCAAGGTTCAATCCTCTGTGTTGGTTGAAATATTTTGGGCATGTCTAGAAAGTTGTAATTTATTTCATTGAGTCAGAAATTGAGTTCCTCTGAACTGCCCTCTTAAAAAAAGAAGGTGATAATTGATACAATTTTTCCATCCAAACATGTTAAAGATATGGCTCACAGGAACACCCCACTCAATGACGTCAGTGTCCAATCTCAGCAACAACGAGACACTGAACCTCCACCGGCTCACTTGGTATACGAGCAGATAAATGCCAAGAAATTTAAGTTAAATGCATCAAAATAATACATAACTCCTAAAAGATTCACCAGGACGATAAAGATTTACTTTCCTTATATCTCCTTTTGATTTATTCAAAGTGTGTAGAGCTGAAATTAATAGTTGGTTGATGAATCAATTAGTTGATTGACAGAAATCTAAACTATATGATAACTAAGTAATTTTTCAAACAGAAAATTCTCTGATTTCAGGTCCTGAGATGTGAGGTTTCTTTTTTTTTTTTTTTTTAGATGTCTATGAGAGTAAACTGAATATCTTTGGGTTTTGGACTGATGGTCGGACTAAACAAAAGGAATTTGAAGATGCCACCTTCGACATTTTATAAACAAAACTGTCTTGAAAATAATGAGCGTATTAAGTGATGATAAAAACAATAGTTACAGCTCTAATCGTGTGTAATGCTTGCAGGCGACATGAATGTATTCATCTTTCATCACTACATGTTCCTTTTTATTGTCAGGTTGATGCAAAGTCACAAGACTACGTGCACATTGACGCAGTCCATCTTTAGGGAGTGGAGACTGAGCCATTAAGGCCGTCCTAAACCCCTGTCTGAGAGCAGTAGATGGGCAAACCCCCTCTGCAAGTCACGTTTGAGGCTACGACCATTTATCTCAGGGCTTTGGCACATTTCATTGGCTAGCGTATAATCCGCTAAAGGTCACAGCCACTAATTACACTACTCCAAAACAGACAGATGCCTACCCTGAGCTTGATTGCGCTCTCCTCCATCAGAGGAATATTCAGGGGTTGCATAACCATCACTTGGATGATTCGAATAACATGTGCGTGGCTCACTTTTCACTACATTGACCAAATGTCTGCCCTCTTAAGATAATGAGGCGAACCTGGCCCAGCCAAAAGTCATTCATTTTCCACCATTATACACTCCTATCTAGTGTTTTCCGATGTGTCTTCAGATTGACTTGTGAACTGTCTTCTGCTTCCTTGGCTTCCCGTATGTCACCGAGCATTGAGCATAGTTTGGCTGGACACAGGGCTCAGTTTTAGTCAAGTGGTGACCTCATTATCTTTGGCGTCCAATCAGTCCTCCGGCCAGTTCCTAATTGAGCCATCAGCGCCTTAAGGGGGAAGAGGAGGGATGAACGTGTCAATTACAGTAATGAGGGGGCAGCCATGCAGAGGGCAGACAGGGAGAAGGAGGCTAGACCGAAGCCTTGCAGTGTAGCCCCATTCTGGTCAATTCACGGCTAATCAAAGATAATATTGTAGCTCGACGGTGGCAAAGTTAGTAGAGTCAGTAGGGAAGAGCAGTTTTTAATCATTTTTCCCTCGAGCAGTGGGAGATTTCTACATGTCTTGTTGTGGTAATTGTTTAGAGTTGGTGCCTTACAGTTACAGCTAATGAATGATCTATGATGATGTCCAGCACTGCTGTGAATACAGATATAATGTATGAAAACCTTCATCTAGGCACAGCACAAACCACATTATACATTATTCTTTCTTCTGAGTTTTGCAGGCTATCCAAATTAATTGCTAGTCTGTATATAATGTTGTTTGAGAATGGACATCATTAAGGGGGGTTTGTATAAACGTTTTACAGCATTTGGTATCTCAGATATAAACATACTTTTTTGACATTATTATGTTGTTAATACATTTGCCAGGTAGGTCCTTCTACAGCATCTGAACATGCTTGTATTTCCACAGTTATTAGGGGGGTACCTGGAAAAATTATAGAGTAGCCAAAGAGTCCCTCATTCCAGCTTCTCAAATGTGAGGATTTGCAGCTTTTCTGTTTTATATCACTGCAAATTGAATATCTTTTGGATTTCTGACTGTTGGTCAGACAAAACTACACTTTTGAAGACGTCACATTGGGCTCTGGGACATTGTGATGGACATTTGTCACTTTTTTGTAACAATATATAGACAAAAAATGAATGCTTTGGACCATGAACTGTCAAAAAAATAGTGTAAAAAAAGCCAATAACAACTTTGCAAGTTTTCAAAGGTCTTGTTTAGACTGCCCAAAGTTATTCCTTTTACTAATATATATGACAAAAAGAGGCAGCAAATCCTACCATTTAAGAAACTGGAACCTGAAAATGCTTTGCATCTTTTCACAATTTTTGCTTGAAAAACGATTATTAAATAAACAATTATTCAATTATCAAAGTAGTTGCTGAAGATTACAATAACCAGTAACGTTCCAGCTACGATAGTCCGACTTCACAGGAAACGCCTCAGTTTTCAACCAACCTGAGTCAGTTGTAACACCTTAACACCAAATGTTGCCACTGAGATTGTTTTTTATAATGACAATGACAAAGAAACCATATTTGTTGTGGGTCGGTCACCACTTGGCCAACACTCCATCCGTTTAATTTGGTCAGTATTGGTGCTGATAACAATCCTGCGTATCAAATTGATGCAACCATAGTGAAAACTAGTTAGCAAGCAGGCACAAAGTCAAAATGGATTGCTAAAAGTAATGGATAAATGGTTGATACAAAAGGCTGAAGTTGCATATGCTACTGTTGACGCAATACATGGCACTGATAAATGAAACTGAGATTTTTAGAGTTGAACCTATTATGCTGGATTTTATTACAGCTTCTGATTAATTCTCAAGCTGGACACTGAAGTGTTGAAATGTGGTTTGTGGAGGCCCCATGTGCACTCCACTGGTTTTCATTTTTTCCGTCTGGCCTAACAACAATCCCACAGGAAAGCATGGACATGGAGGGTCACGGCTGGAGGGAAAACTTAACACAGTTGTGACAGGGCTGAGCCTATATGTAGGAAGGAGAGTTTTAGGGACGGTATTTATTTAAAAGATGTAGGTTGGAACTGATATTGGTTGGGAGTTGAATTGGTTGATGTTGAAAATGTGTAAAGATTCATTCAGTTATTCTTTGATCTGTGTTATTCAGGTGTTTTTGTTTCACTACAGCAGTGAAACTTGGAGAATTTAGCTTTGGGATCCAATCACTGTCACTGTCTCATTTTCACTTCTAGAGGTGTGTTCACCCCATCAAACCAGTTCATGTTCCTCTCCCTTGATCAAGGATTTTAAACACACTGAAACAAGACGATAACAATAACGTCAAGCATGAAATCAAATAAAATGATCCCAAACGTTGGTGAAGATTGGTCAGACAGTTCTTATGTGAATAGCACTGCAGCTAATGGTTATTTTCATCAACAATTATTCTGACAATTATAGTCTCGATTAATAGTTTTGTCAATAAAATGCCCGTTATAAGGTCCCGGAGCCCAAAACGGTAGATTCAAATTCCTCACATTTGAGAAGCAGAAACTAGGTCATGTTTTGCAATTCCTTTTTTTCCCCTTAATTGGCGATGAATCGACAATTCCTTTCAGCTCCAGGGAGCCCTTGATTTAATGCACCAGAGCAGCCACCTTAAATGCAAAGTATCTGCATCAGCATCACACCTGACCAAGTTTAATTAATTGTTGAAGCTAGAATTGTGATTATTGCTGTATGTGATTAACTGTGCAGTACCGTAAACTAAAATCACGTGACTCTCAGGAAGGATAGAGTATGTGCAGCTGTATATATTACTGTTAATCAATTAGTAACTAATGTGTAATTCTAGATACAGTCAAATGCGTAGGCTGCAGTGTATAATGATATTGATGTCACAGTTCACAACTAAGCAAAGGGAAAGTGACAAACTGTTCATTTCTAGATATTCATCCATGCCACCATTGATACATTAAAATTTTCTTGAATGAATCGTTTGACTCTAACTGCCCAGGTCGTGTGTAACATGACCAAGAGAGTGATCAGTTTCTTCAGCCTCAAATCTGCAGCTCATGCAGAGGTGGCCGAGTTCTCAAGGCTTTCGTATTCCTCATTTGTTCATGATTTTTATTTCCTATTCATGACTGTGTGAGACCTTCATGGTTAGGTAATATTTCAAAGTATGACCAATATATAAAGAATACCAAACAGTGATTCAGCCTGCACACAACGACTCGCCAACCTATAGCCTAGAAAGATGTGTGAAGCCCTTACAGTCGTTAATATGCTACCTATATGATGACATAGAACCTTTGAAGAAAAATGTAATTGATTATTGAACGTTTTAACATTCAACATTTTATAGGCTAAATGATTCATTACCTAAAGTGACATCTTAAAATGGCTTTTGTAGCTTAAGCTTGTTATGTAATTATAAATGAAGTTTGGTGTTGGACATTAAATATAGTAGTCCACTAGTTAGTATGTAGGGAGTGATTTTGGATCTCCTCACATTTTCATTGTTAGGACTGTTATTGATTTGGCATGTATATCCACAACTTTTGATTGTGATCCATAAGAATAACTCTCTTCTGCAGTACACATGTGCAAGATACTAATGCTAACTTCTCCTGACAGTCACTATGAAGGCCAAATGAAAACGTCTCATTCAAATCTCAAAGCCTCAGATCAAATCCAAACTCAGTTTAATTAAGTGCCTTTCCACCTTCACACGTTTGTTGCCTTAATTGTGAGGGTTAGAATTAACTAAAACCTGTCTTTGGCAAAACTTATTGCACTTTATCAGTTCTTTCATGCCATGCAATGCTTTGAACAGCTTTATAAGCCAGTGTATTTAACCTGTGGCTCTGGTACAAAGTGTTGGCTAGATGGATGCCTTAATTGTCCTCGACCCTCTGCCCTCGTAAAGTTAATTTGACTGAACAGCACAGATTACCTTGTCACTTAATTCAAATTTTCTCACACAACAAGAATATGATAATTTATGGATTTATGCGTGCATGATCTTCATCCTCGGATATCACGTCCAGTCTTGTTTTGATGTTTGTAAGAAGTTATATAACCGAGGGACGTTTGAGTAACCTTTCTGTCTGTCTCTGTCTCGTGCAGGAGAGGAGCGACGTCCTCCTCACCACAGCAGCTGCAGGGAAGTTGAACAAACGATGAACTGACAACCTCCACTCCTTTAACGCCACTCATCTCCGCAGCATCCACTCTTCACTCTCGCTGCCCGTCAGTAAAAGCAGTCGACGACGTTGCCTCACCGCACCTGGGCAGAGAAATGTGTGTGTGCGTGTGTCCTCGGATGCATGACTGTGTCTGAGTGTTTTTGGGCTGAAGTAAGAGGTAGCAGGCTGCACTCCCTCTCTCACCCTCTGAGAGGCACGTCTCCACTTGACTGACTACGACATTTGTCTCCACAACTGCAAAGCAACATGGGTAGGAAAAAGATTCAGATTCAACGGATCACCGATGAAAGGAACAAGCAGGTGAGTCTTAAATTTACATCAATCGTTATTATGGATGAGGGCTGCAACCAACAAAGGTTTTAATAATTAATTATTATTCTCCTGGTTAATCAGATAAAAAAAATACAATTCAATACCATCGTATATGGCAGGGCATTGCACCTCAATACTTTAAATAATCTGATTTTGTCTATTTGTTCTTTAGCTTATGATTTCAATTCAAAATGTTGCCAATTTTAGCCTCTTCTATTCAGATAAATGGCTGCTTGTTTTTAGACAACATTTAACATTTGAGAACTTTAATATGTTATGGTTTTCTAACCAAACCAAAGCTCAGCTTCTGATCTCTCTTTAAGGATTTATTTGCTCAAAAATTGAGATTATATTTTGTATGGCACTTAGAATAAATTATTAAAAATTTGTATTTTTTCCACAAGTAAGTGCAGCAATATGGAGCAATAATACAGATGATATGTTTCCATTGTAAGCTGACTTTCAAGTAAAATGATGTGCACAGTTCTGCATAGGTTTACATGAACACTACAATTAAGATGGAAGCACCAATAATCCCTTTTGCGTTTTCTTTTTGTAAAATCACAGTTTATGTGTTCTTAATACTGCTAAACTTAATTTTATTGATTGAATCAGAGTACTGTGCCAAGAGAGTCTTGATTTAGAAATTGAGTCTTTCGTATTTTTTGGTATTCTTTGGTAAGAAAAATGTAATGATGTTGTACATTTCATCAAGATATTTCCTTCATTTTCTTTCAAGTGCTTTTAAAAACTACAAAGTGGTATTCCCTAGGCAGTACAGTGTAAATATTGATTTTATGATTAAATTAATTCCATGAATAAAATACAATTTACGGCCGTGTACATTATAAAGCACTGTTATCGTTCAAATATATTTGAAAAAAAAGTTCATCTTCATGAAAATGCTCGGAGATGAAAAGAAACTGACCGCCAACACATTAAAGGAATGTGTGCGGTTTACTGTGTAATTTTTGGTACGGAGGTCCAGAGGATTTTGTTATCTTTCCCCACCAGCCTGAGGCACCAGGCAGATTTTAGATGGGTAACACAGCTGGAGGTCACTTGCAGATTTTGTATGAGAGTCAAGTCATGGCCTTGGTCTGATCCTGCACTGTTCTCCTTCTGAAGCTGCTCTGTTGTTGAATTGGCTTTATGCCTGTATCATTGTCCCGTTCAAATATACACATTTGCTGCAGTGAAAGGTCTCAGGTACTCCAAAGCAGGCTGTCCTCAGGAATTTGCCTTTTTCAGCTCCATTTGTTGTCTCTTTTCTCCTCGCTGCATGAGGCTGCCACCCCTCCTCACAGCAGGGATGGTGTTGGACGTGTGATGAGATGAGTCTGCCAAACAAAGTGCTTTGTATTGCTGCTGAAAAGTTCAATTATGGTTGCATCACACCACAGAGTATTTTGCCTCATGCTCTCAGTGCTCCACATATTTATTTTCAATATCTAAGTACGCTGTCGTGTGTCTCTTTCACGAGTGTCTTTCTTTTGGCCCTTCTGCCATGCAGCCCAGATTTGTCAATTGCTGCATTGATTATTGTTCTTTTAGATCGATCCACAGTCACAGCTAGGAGCTCTTCAGCTCCTTCAGAGCGGCTCTTGGGCTCCTTCCTGACCAAGGTCTGTGTTGTTTTCACAGTTGAGTTAGATGAGTAGTTGTTCAAAAATGTTTAATTTGGGATTTTTAGGGGTTTTCCCTGTTATCACTGTTTTTCTAAACCACCAAGATTTTTTTGTTTGTTTAGTTTTAGTTCCAAGTCCATCTCTTCACAGCTCTGACCTTAAACTCTGCTGACGGATCCTGGTGTATCCTGGTTAAATAGTGAACATGCTCCAATTTCAATCATCACTTAAATTGTTGTGACATAAGATAAGAATTTGTATGCAGCATAATTAAGGTGACAGTGTCACTGAAACATGGTTAAATTGCTCAAAACAATTGTTAATCTGTGTTAACATGATAACATTGATGCTGAAAATGGACTCCAGGGTGTTTCGGTGAATGTTCTGGCAGCCAAAGAGCACCAAAAAAAATACCACCCATATATTCTTTGTTACCCGATGTGACTGCATGTATTGTTTTTATTATTAAGCACCTGAAAGATTATTCACAGGTCATCAACATCAACTTCGAATTGAGAATTTCATTTTGAGTCTAGACCTCTTTGTGTGTGGACCTATGCAAAGGAAAAATGTGCATTATCTCAAAAGCAATGTGTTCACCTTGAGAGACTGGAAAATAGAGAAACTTGATCAGATTAAGTTTTACACAGAAATTCAAGGTGTATGCTTGAATTTCTGACCTTCAGTGAGTTTTAGTAAAGGGTATGTGGCAATACTCAAAATAATACCAAATAGTCCCCTTAACCCAAACTCACATGCATTTCTGTTTTTTCCTCCCTCCCCATCTTTCTCTGTTGTTTCCTCCCAGGTGACATTTACAAAGCGAAAGTTTGGCTTGATGAAGAAAGCCTACGAGCTGAGCGTATTGTGTGACTGCGAGATCGCTCTGATCATCTTCAACCATGCGAACAAGCTGTTCCAGTATGCCAGCACTGACATGGACAAGGTCTTGCTCAAATACACAGAGTACAACGAGCCTCACGAGAGCCGGACCAATGCAGACATTATTGAGGTAAATCCATCACATTGGCAGCGTTTGGGTACAAGTGAGCTAGATAAGACTGACTGTTATCGTTACTTGAGTTTTAGAACACCTAAAAAATGTTGTTCCTGTGTTTCCACATGTATTACATACAATACAGGGAGACTTTACCCTTAAACAACTTCATATTTTTGGATCAAGTAGCTTGACGTTAGAAGGCTACAGCTGCTATTTTAATGTGTCAGATACATAATTAATCAACATTTAGGTAAATATAAGTATCAGATCAGACTCTATGTTGGAGATACCCAATATTGAAGGACTCTAATCGAGATCAGGGACAAAAAAACTTAATTGGGACATCCCTAGTTTCGAGCAACTGATTTTACACTTCTCTCACTCATTTTCTTTCGTTTTTACTTTCATAGACTTTGAGAAAGAAAGGCTTCAACGGTTGTGACAGTCCAGAGCCGGACGGTGAAGACTCCATTGACCAAAGTCCCCTAAATGATGACAAGTACCGTAAGACTACAGAGGACCTGGATGTTCTCTTCAAACGCTACGGAGTAAGTCATGTAACCTGCACTTCATTAGCTAATGTGCATTCATTTCATACAGTGTGTGAGTGTATAGTAATAAAAAAACAGTAATTACTGTTTGTTCTGCTTCCCTCTTGATCTTCGACTTGACCAGGAACCAGCTACTAGTATGAAGTTCCTCTAACTGGTTATTATTTCACTGGGTTTTGATCAGCATAGTATGCATATCTGGCCATAGTTCTTAAGGCAAATTTTAAGCGCCTAAGGAGACTGCGTTATATTTTAAAGTCTTACCAACTCAAGAGTATTAGTCATGACGCATCAGAGCATTTTGTTTCAGCCTCAACGACAGCTGTTTTCCCATTATGCTGTTTTCTCCATTTCTGGCCCTGTACAGCTTTTGTTTTAAGTCTACTTGTTCTAAGACTACTGCTGCGGCTTTACTTTTACTACTATATGCTGATGATACTCACCTATAACTTTCACTAAAATCAAACTGCCCCAGTGGCATTAAATCATTGCTGCACTTTATGTCAACAACCTCCTCCAACTAGTGAAGGGGATTTGATGATCAAGAAACAAGAAATTTGTGTCGCTTACCTGTAATAAGAATCCAACAGTTACATCATGTTGGATGATATATATACAGTAAAAATAATGTAATAAGCTACAATTGTCTTAAATAGCAAATGTGTGCATTTATGCCAAAAACCAACAAGAAATTGCAGTGCATAAATGCCAAAGATATGTTTGAGTCAATTTAGAGTTTAGTGAGTTTTAGTACAAATTCGTTTATTTTTCAAATATAAAATGACCTGCTCATTAAGTATCTTAGTCACTAATTCTTTACTAGCCCAATTTAAGGGTTTCTCATCAGAAATGTATTTGTTGTGTGTTTATATTTAAGTGTTAATGTTCTACACCACGCCACTCAGCAAATACTCAGTTTATTTAGGTTAACAAATAGTTGAAGACAGAATCTAAACCAAAATACTTAAGAGATATCATTCATTGGTCTCAATAGTGAGCTCTCTCAGCAGCAGCAGCTCTCTGGACTGACTTGCTGTTTGGCAATCAATCAAAATTATTTTTTTTAGCTCTCAAATATCGATATCTGTGTCAGCCTTGAAAATGTGCACCAGTTACCAGTAATGTCGCCTTCAAGAGCAAGAAAACCGCTTGAAGCTTGAGCTGCATCAGGCTGTTAGAACCAAATCCCCACATAATATCTTACCTCCCACATGAAACAATACTGATTAAATCTGAGATCTCTCTCTAAAAAGCAATATCAGAATGATTTACATAAGTAAATAAATGACAAATATTTGTCATTTGATTACATATGCCATTTTGCAAGCAAGTAGCCATGGTATATGCGGAATTGTGCATTGCATTGGGTGGTTTATTACAGTCATGGAGCGTACAGCTTGTCTGGTTTTATCTATTGATATATTATCCAAGTGTCCAGGACAGAAATTGATGTACTCGCATAACAGTTTTTATTATCAGATTATATTATCTTTTGGCGTTTTTGCTGTTATTAGGTGGTTTTATTAGATGGTTTGGACAGCAAACATACTGGGGATTTTGCGGATATATGGTGTGAGTCTTAACCACTATAACACCAGGATGTCTGAGACTCACATAAAACTTATATATGTGAAATCCGTACATACTTTGGTCTTGAACTTGGTGTAGCAGAGAGGAAGCGGTGAGTCGTCGTTGTGCGATTAAGGCTAAAAGTGAAATTCTTCTTCTTCCCACTTTGCAGCAGTCAACAGCTCCGCCCCAGACGTTCTCTATGCCAGTCACAGTCCAGTCGTCCAATCAAAGCACACTGCAATTCAGTAACCCTGGCAACGCACTGGTAACTACCTCCTATGTAACATCATCGTCGCTCACGGATACCCACCTCCTGTCGCCACAGCAACCGGCCCTTCAGAGAAATACGGTGTCTCCTGGGTTGCCACAGCGACCAGCCAGTGCAGGTGAGCGAGCGATATCCTGCTGAGCGTTGCAAGACTGAAGTCGTCAGTCGACTAATAAATACCAGCAGCAGTGGGCTGTAAATCACTGATCAGCCTCTTCCTCACATTTCTGACATGAAGAAACAAAGAACACTTCTAAAGTAGTCATTATTTTTCTACTTCTACACTATCTGCTCTTCCTTAAAATCCTCCTCATGTTTACCTTCTAAAGTATCACATAATAATGTTTGTGTCCACTGGCATCAGTTGTTATTCTGTCTTGGACCTACAGTGGATATTGTATGTATTTCCTTATCATTACATGTAAAGAGCTTCTTAGTTCCCCAGGGAGTAGTGCACATTCCTCTGCACTCCTCCAAAAGGTTTTACTTTTGCATTACCTTTTTAAATGATTAGTTTATAGCTGTATCGACCAAATATTAAGCATGGGAAAACTGAAGTCAATAAGTGTGGCTTCTAATTACCTTGGGACCCATTTACACTTATTTCAAGGGTTTTATCTGAATGAAATCCAGAATGTTGTGTTCTTAATTCACATGCCTTCTGTCCTTTTTCAAAAGGTGCTCTTCTCGGAGGCGACCTGAATAATTCAAATGGAGGATGCCCAAGTCCAGTCCGTGAGTACTCCTGTATTTGTTCAGATCATGAGTTTGCTTGTGTTCTTCTGGTATCTGGTCTGTATTGGAGTGTTTATCCCAAAATCCTTTCCAAGGTTCCTCCTCTTCTTTCCTCCTCTGCACCATCTGTGATTGTGCCTTGGAGGGATCAGGGGATGCCACCAGTAACATCAACAGACATGCATGGGATTCCCAGCACATCCCCTCGGACATGCAGTCTGCTCTGTAGATCACTGTTTAACATTATGTCACTATTAAGGTCCATTTATTTTTCTCAGATCTGTAGTTTAAATGTTTGCACTGGAGAATTTTTGTATACTTAATTTTCATCTGATATTTAGAGGAAAAATGAGACGCCTTTTGAAGTCTTTTTGGCTCCAAAACCATATTTAATATCTGAGGAAATGTTGACATTTCAAAGAAGACGTTGCATAAGATTTTAGTAGAAGGAATACATTTGTCTTGACATCATGTCCAATAATCACCAACACAAAGAGATTCTGAAATCATCTTTTCAGTTGTTGTGAGATTAGATTTTTACTCTGGTTGACGTGACGTTTGCTTTACAAACAGCTTTATTCTGTCGACGTTGATGTGTCTTAGAGCATCTCAGAATAGAAAAACAGTTTGAAAAAGAAAGCTTTGGAGGATTATTTTAACACACCTTTGAGTGCACACGCTGTCCATACCCCGCTGTCTGCATTCACCTGTTTGATATTTCCCTATTGATTTCTGTCCATTCGCACCTCTATCACCCCGCAGCTAATGGATACACCAGTGCCAGGGCCTCCCCAGGTCTCCTCACCGTTTCCAACGGCAACAGTCTGGGGAAAGTAGTTCTGGCCAAGTCTCCACCCCCACCTCCCAGCCCCCAGATGGTCAACAGCCGCAAGCCAGACCTCCGAGTCATCACCTCACAGGGCGGAAAGAGCCTCATGCAGATGGTGAGCTTAACCAAGCCGAACTTGTGCTGTCTGGGTCCTTTCAGTTAACATTTCAACTTTATGCAATGAGAAAATGGCACTTTATACCTCTGTAAACACACATACTTACTTGGGATAATAAAAAGTAAGGATCTTACAAACAATAACAAAACCAAGACACCACCACCTGAAATCTGAAACGCAGAAGATTTGTTAAGGGACATGAGGGGATAGAAATTATTTTCATTTTATCTCAGAAAAGCATGCCATCACCAGCCAGTGAATGAGATGGAAAACTATACAAAAACATGGGGAATTTATATTGATGTATCAAATGGAATCAAGGAATTAGATTGAAGATAAACAGTCTGTTCGACTTTTGTGTTTTTAGTAAAGACCTGGGAGCAGAGATGTATGCTCTCCATTCTGTGCTCACCATCTCATTATTTACTCTGGCAAAGTTAGTAAAGTCTTGGATGAATCAGCCAACTCCCACTGACATACCGATGAGATTTCTCATAACCTTTCAACTACACATGCACCCGCTTAGTTTATAGCCAACATGTTTGACAGTACATGCTAACTGCCAGCAGGTCCATGTAATAGCTGTTCTGATCACATGCCTACTTGTATGAGAAACGGGTCACTCGTAGTGACAGACCCACAGAGAATTATAACCTGCACTTCCTCTCAGGTCTACAGAGCATTTTAGCATCTCTCAGCTCAGTTGGTGGAGACCAAAACAAAGCTAAAAGGAAAGTTAAAATCGGGCTTATAATTGTCAGGTGACCAGAAACACAACTCCAAATGAATGCTAATGTTTCTCTGTACCTGCTAGCTCCATAAATAGGCATCCGTTTGCTAACATATTCACCATGTCAACTTTATAGGGTGAAAATATGCCAGTGTTGTGTTATTTCAGGTTTAAGGACTTGTTGTGTATGCTGGCTTAAAAGTTGAGATTGCTTATTTATTCTTGACGTTGGAAACAGTAGAAAACTGGTGAGGAAGATCTTGTGATATGATCAAAAGAGGTACAGTACAGAGTTACAGAACAGCTACTAAATGGACCTAGTGGTTAGATTGTTTTATCAAGTCTTTCATTTAGGCTGATGGTTGGAAGTGGGCAGAGTGACGGCACCTTCTGTGATTCCAGGTCCCACACATTTACTGTAACAACTAGCCTACATTGATTTATTTCATGGGTAACTTTGCTGAACAAGCCAGTAATATTAAAGTAGTCTGATGAACTACAGTAAGTAGTTTATAATTATTTATGTATTTTCTAATTACTCTATTCACTTTTAGTTACTAATATGAACCAGAGTTGTAACTCTCTCTGTTACCACCCTTTGCAGACAGAGGATGAGCTGGAATTGGTAAACGAGGTGATTTTCTCCACGTCAGTCACTCGCATGAGTCGATGGATATCGACTGTCCGCACATTATTAGCATGGTTACAATACTGAAAAGAATTTCTCATTCCACTGACATTTCTTGGGACTTAGCTTGTGTTTCTCACCTGACTGCATGCGGTTCAGGGCTCATGGTTGTGTTGTTCCAGCATTTTTATAGTTTATGTATATATGTATGTATATATATATATATATATATATATATATATAGTGAGGATCATGATATTCTCAGTGATTATTTAGAAACACCTCCACAGTAGTAAATGCACAGTACTGTAGCAGAATTGTCCTTTGAACCAGGCCCATTTACTTCATCATATGATCCACCACAAGCATGGGTGTCTTTTCACTTGGCATTGTGGTGCGAAGCGCCGCAGAGCATGTTCCCTGGTCACTGACACTGACTCTCATTTTCACCTTCCACCAAAACTGTCAATTAGAGTTAACTGACATTACATTAAAGGCATTTCACTCAAATGTTACTCACGTCTTTATATGTAGCTTCAAAGCATTTGCACTAAAAACTTGAAACTTTAAAACTTTAAGTGCTTTAATATTTCAGGATTGTGTGCCTCCTAATCTTTAGTTGCATTTTATTTTGAAACCAAATGATACATTTTCAAACAATTTTAAAAACTTAATCTGCAACTATTTTTCAAGCAAAAATTACAAATATTTTCTGATTTCAGCTTCTCAAATGTGAGGATTTGATGCTCACATCCATCATATATGAGAATGAACTAAATATCTTTGGGTTTACACTGTTGGTCAGACAAAACAGGTATTTTTCACAGACATTTTATAGACGATGAACAGATTAATCCCTAAAATAATGGACCAATTATTCAGTAATGAAAATAGTTGCAGCCCTACAGATGATAGTAAATATTATTTATAATGAAAAATATAAAAGTAAAAAGAGAAATAACTTATATTATTATATACACCAAAACTAATTTTAAAAATGTAGGTACAATTTTCTGATTGAGAAAAACTTGTTATCCTGTAAAATCCCTTTTTAATTGAAGCTGAATTTACTCAGAGAGAGGGGTGGTGGCTGCTGCTGGTGCTGATTGCCAGTCCCTACTTTACAATTCCTCTCAAAGGTGATGGGCAAGAATCTCATTTTCCAGAGGATAGTGATTCATTTTCATCACTCTCACCCTGCCGCCCCTCCTCACTTCTTCACAAAGGCAGTTAATTGAATCAGGCCCCTCTCTCCGGTCTATCTCCTCTCTCTCTCTATAAATTCAGTGCTACAGTCATAACTCTGGCCGAATGTTTCCTCTCAGGATCATCTGCATTCACAAGGTCTCACAATTCAGAAGAGTAATTCCAGACCAGAATTATTGCATCTTTGGCTTTTTGTATACAGACCTTTTTTATTATTTTTCTCTCTTACAAAGGACCTTTTGCTTTTATCTGTGCAATAATTCAGCTGAACCAGACTCGAGAGTGTCGTGCCACTTCAGAGATTTGTGCCTTTCAGCGCAGTTTCACAGATCTAACGGCATTCTGCATGCTGAATGTTTTGTCATCTAAATGTCTGACTTGATGTACAAACACTGAGCAAGCAGGAGGTTTGTACCCTGTTAGCCTCCTCTAAAAATGAAAACTGTTGTCACTAAAAGGCCTTTAGTGACATCCACTGGAGAAGCATGAGATGAGCTGCACATTCAAAGTCAAACAACATCTGGGTCACGAAAGTAGCAGATAACTTCCAGTGCTTGTTTTAATCTGCAAGGACAACAACTCTGCAGTATAATATAATTTACTAGTCACTCTTCAGATAATTAATCTGCAGCAATTGTAATAAACAATAATAATAAATCTAAAATTCACTGGTTCCAGCTTCTTAAATGTGAATATTTGTTGGTTTTGTTAAATATCTATAAGTTGTGAACTGTTGCTCAGACAAAACAAGGAATTCTTGTGAGAGGCCTTTTACTATTTTCTGACATTTTATAGACCAAACGATTAATTGATTAATCAAGAAAATAATGGGCAGATTAATTGATAATGAAAGTAATGGTTAGTTGCAGCTCCAGATAGTGTTATATAGTCTTATGTATGATGAGAAACTTACAAATTTCATGTGAAATTATGGAAGTTGTAGAAAAATTATAGATTTAAAAAAAAAAATGTTAATTTGAAGTCTAATTTTCAGTTATCTCTTCACTGTTGCTATTTAATAAAGGCATAAATTGCCCCAAAAATATTTTTTTTAAAAACCCACCCTTATACATAATTGTGATGATTGAATAAATTGCCTTTAATGTAATACGTCTGTTTATGACACTATGAAACGGTTTTTGATGCAAGTCATCAAAAGCCTTCTGATAGTAAATCCACTTGATTTTGAGATTTACTCAGTACATCATTACGAATCCAGCCACATCGTCATTCCAAGCATGTCCGGGTTTACATTATTGAACTGAGTCCTTTAGCTTGAGGCCACGTGAAAGTTGGTTCCTTGTTTCTGCTGAGTCTAACATGTCAGTGTCCGGTGTCTTCTGGCAGAACGCCCAGCGGCTGGCAGCAGGTGCCCAGGTGGCTCAAACCCTCACCACACCGGTGGTCTCTGTGGCCACACCGAGCCTGCTGGCCCAGGGGCTGCCCTTCTCCGCCATGCCCACAGCGTACAACACAGGTGAACTACACACACCAGCTCACACCAGAAAATATCCTTTTAGGTTAGGGAGAAAGCAACAGGTTGCTATAAAAAATTGTATTTTACCTCCATAGTTCGGTAAAGAAAACAAATTTAAAAACTGACAGAATTCACAATATACACCAGGAATGAAATTAAGAAAATGTGAGCTTCAGATTGTGACTTTATCCTTTGTCCTCTCTCAGAGTACCAGCTGACCAGTGCAGACATCACTGCTTTACACGCTCTGGCGTCACCTGCCGGTTTGTTGCCAACCAGTGTGTCCACATGGCAACAGCAGCAGGCTGTTTCCCAGCAACCACAGCAGCAACAGCAGCAACAACAACAACAACAGCAGCAGCAGCAGCAGCAACAACAACAACAGCAGCAGCAGCAACAACAACAACTTAATCTTGCATCACTCAGCAACCTGGTGTAAGTTTCTTCTTAATTTTCTCATCGGCGCTGCGTCTTTCTTTTAAACCTGGTTTCCAAAAAGCTCCTCCATCACTCGCATCCAGTGTCGGCCTGGTAAAGTCTGGTGTCAAAGCTCTCAGTCGACTGATAACCCTCATAATACTGAAATACTTTACTACTACCTTTCCAGTCAGCTTGCATGATATCCATACCATGACCTTTATATGCAAGCAGTTCACATTCCTTTTCAGTGAGTTGGTCTCTCACCAGCATCTCACCATCTCAGCCTCTTCATAACATCAGTCTGAATATCTGCTATTCAGTTCTTCTGTGATGCACTTCAGCAGCATTTGGAGGGAGATAACTATTTAACTGTAGTTAAGATAATTTATTAATAACTAAATGGGAATCGTTTATTAATGTCTTACCCTGAATAATTCTCCTGCAACAGATATTACTCAACCTGGCAACCCAAAAGTAGTACTTATTATTGGCTTATATATGATCTATAAAGCATTAGTAAATGATGTATTAACAATTAATTAAGCCATTATTTACTTATATATGGAATAGAGGGAGCCTTTTAAAAAAAGTGTTACCAAAATATACAAGCTGTGTAACATAAACTAGAACTGACCGATATAATCTCAAATCAGAATAATTGCACATATATATCCTTATAATGATAAATAAGCACTTTGTTCATCAATTTGTTTGACAGTTAAGGCTCCTTAACTAATAAAACATTCCCCTTTTTCCCCCTTTATATAGTATAATATTTTCATATGCTAAACAATTGAGATATTTTGAAATAAAAACAGCGCATTGCACCTCATTCTATCTCAAAGCACTGCAAAGAAATAAAATGAATCATTTATGTAAACACATTTTAAAACAGTGACTTCCACTAAACCTCTGCACTGCTGCATCAGGTTGACAAAGTGATACACCGAGACAAGTGTTTCATCTCCTTGTTCCTACTTAGATGTGAAATGATTATCAGGTTTAATTTAAAGGTGTTTTAATAAATAATGTAAACTAGATATTTAGGAGAAACACGAACACACTTTAGTGTATTGACCTTGTGCCTTGTTGCCGTCACAGTTACTGTAAACACAACTTTGTTCAGTCATGATGATATTCAGAGTCAAACTCAGAATTAAAATGTAGCTTTTCTTTGAAGAAGATTCTGCCAGCGGTGTAATAATTTCACTTGATTTTAATGTAATTTGCTCTAAGTATCAAGTAAATGGAACGAGATTTGAAGAAGTTCTTTTTTTGGAAACAGCCTCGGCAGATTTTTTTCACTTTTTCCTCCCTTATATAAGATATCAATATTTAATAAAGAAGAACACTGAGGAGCCTCTGTTTTAGATTAGAGGACGCGAGCTGAGCGCTGCAGGGCTCGTGTTGGGTTTTTTGGTAGCATGAACACCAGATCCTTGAAGTGTGTTCTCTCCTCTTGTCCACAGCATGTGGGGCGTGGACAAACAGAGCAGCGAGCTGTCTAGCCAGGTGTCCAGTCTGGCTGCCAATCTGAGGTGAACAGCCACTACTAGTGTGTGTGAAATGTCATGACCTTGTCTGTAAGGGAGGTTTGTAGTCCACTTTGCATTTGAGGGGCTTTCATAGTTTTGTTTTAGACAAAAGCCCTTCAAATGTTGCCATAAAAACAGCCATACATTTATTTTATTAACTCATAACGCAGAACTGGACTTAAAAATAAACTTTTTGAACCTTTAACTCTTAAAAATATGAAGGTTAGAATAGAATAGGAGAATAGGGATTTCAAGTAAGGGCTGTTTTTTATTATGTTATTCTGAGTTATGATGTGAAACAGATAAAACTAGTTTACTCGAGAAAGCAGCCTAAAAATGCAGTTCTCCATCTTTGGAAATGTAGCTACTATATTTTACTGAATTACTTGTCACAAATAAGCATTTTAGTGTAACAGTTTTTGTTTTTTTTCAATACCAGTAAAGTTGTAATTGAGCTTTTGATGCAAGTAATCCAAGAAGTTGGGAGGTAGTTTACTACATTTGATAATTTCAACCTTTTAAATGTAAGATACAAACTGTGCTATTATATTAATTTATTTACTTTAAGCTCTGAGCAGACAGTGTCCTACTTTTGTAAAGAAACTTGGCTGTATAAAAACAACAAGATGCATTTTTTATTTATTGTTACTTTTATTTAGCCAGCAGCACAAATAACAAAAAGCAGGAAGTTAATGCCGTAAATATCCAGTTTGTTTTCTGCAGCCAAACTGTTGAATCATAACATTGTAACATGGCAGAAGAGGTTCATTATTTGCAAAAAAATGTTAAGAACAAATAATTGTAAGTCCCGGCTTTGAGAAATCAAACCGACAATTTCCTTGTATTGTCCGCTCCTATTTTATGCTGCTGCCCTGGAACACCCACAAATACAGTGGCCTCTAAGGACCAAACACAAGCAAGAGTGAAAGCGCTGCACTCAAAATCATGAAATGCCAAAATGCATACACAAACATTAAGAGTGATGCACTCCAAAGTTTGCAATGCAAATATCAGAACTATCAAAGCAAAAATAATACTTAATTTAACCATGAAAGCACTTACTAAAGGTGAAAAGTCTGGCCAAGTTTTTATATTCACTCTTGTGAGCACTTTTGTCCTTAAGGGCCACCGTACACACTCTGTAGTAAGGCAAAAGTGCAGAGAGCATCACTGTCCTGATTAACACATGTATTCTTGTGTAGATGCTCCATGCACTGTTTGTAGATCAGAAAACAAGATTTTCAGTCTGAATTTTTATGTGTGCTGAGACATTATTAACATTATTGCTGTTGTTGAAGAAACCTCGCTCGCAATAATGTTTCACACTTTTCTTCACACATGCCTTCTAATCCACCTCTTACCTTTTTGGTTTGGGCTCCAACATTTTGTTTTCTCCCCACAGTGTTGGCTCTCCGTCCAACCTGCTCTTGGGTAGAGATGAGTGGTTGGGCCGGTACTGTATCACACTTCCTTTTTCCTGTGTGTCTGTGCGCTTTTGGCTGGCTCCCCCCTAAGCATGTCTGGTGCTGTCTGCAGTCAAACAGGAAAGAGACATAGTTCCGGTTTCCACCATGTTCTCTAACCCGAGATTATTTTCTGTTTGTCATCTGTAGTTTCTCCACATCATAGCTGACTCACTGCGAACCACCCTGTCACACGAATCATTTCATGCTTCCTGGGCTGTTCTGTTGATCTTTTAGGAGAAGTGGGGGTGTTACTTCTGCTTTGAAGGCTCACAATTGATTGGATTATTGATTAATCGAGTGTGGCTTTTCCCTGTTGGTGCTGTGCCTTGTAATGTGGGTTTTTGTCTTGATGCGAGTGACCTTCCAGTTTCTCGTACGCCTTTGTCAAGTAGCTAATCGTTTGTTTGTTTTTTCCGCCTTCCTTCTTTGTTCTGTCCCTTTATCTTCCATTGTCTTCCTCTCTCTGTCCTCTGTGACCCTGTTCTCAGGCCTGTGACGCATATACCTCAAGGCGCCATGCTGACCATCAACACAAACTCCAGCGTGAGCATCAAGTCGGAGCCCGTCTCACCCGGCCGGGATCGCAGCACCCCTTGCCCTCCTCCATCTTCCAACACGCCGTCCTCGACCTCAGGAGGAGCCATCCTGACCGCACCGCCGCAGTACCCGGGCTCCCTGTTGTGCCTGGAGCCCCCGACCGGCCGCTCGCCTGCAGACAGCGTGAGCAGCAACGCCAGCTCCTTTGAAGGCAGCGATCGTGATGACACCGGAGCAGCTGGCGGCGGCGGTGGCAGCGGGGGTGGAGGCGGTGGTGGTGCTACAGGAAGCGCCGGTCCCGCCAGCCGGTCCATGCCGCCTGACTTCAGCCCCTCGGCCGAGCTCCTCAGGGCATCAAACGAACCAGACCAGGAGGGAGGAAACATCAAGCGCATGAGATTGGACACCTGGGTCACATAGAGTCGCTTGCGGCACCCCTCTGCACCCACAGCCAAGTTTTGGTGACACTTAAACACCCACAACACACACCCACACCCATCCTTAAACCCCCCCCACTGCCCCGACCCCACTGCCATGCCACGTGACACTGTCATCACACACTGCCTCTGTCCAAAATTATACAACTCAGCTGTGTCACCCAGACTTATGAGGCTTTGCCAAAAAACATTAAAGAAAAAAAATCCTTTGGGGGGTCACGCTCTGAGAGAGGAGAGGATGGCTTAGTGCTCAGCTGGATATTTTGTCCCGGGTAGGCCCGTGAATAGAGGGACATTAGATTTTTAAAGCCTTCTTGCTTGAATGGACTCCCGTATAGTAGTTTCTTTTGGTAGAAATGAGGTGTTAAACCTTTTTGCAATCTGACGAAACCATAAAAACATTTCTCTTTCACATGGTTTCTGCATAACCTTCATGTATTTACATCGAGCTCTGCTACATCGTTCACAATGTGATTGGTGGCTTGTCGACGTTATGGGACTTCTGCCGTTATGACTCACCACTTCCTGCTCTTTGAAGTCCGACGTCGCTTGGATTGTGTGCTGTCCATTCTTCCATAAGTCACTTCCAAACTGCACTTTTGGATATAACTTAATCTGGACAAGTTTGAGGACTGAGCATTTCTCTGGCACTGAGCAAGCAGACTCAAACAGGGTCTTGTAGGTAAGGACACTTCACCGTGAATGGTTCTTTCCGCCGCCACATTGACCGACCTCAGCCTAACAGCCCTCAGGTGGCACTCTGCGGCTGTGGAGTCGAGGACCTTGCCAGAGTGCCAATATCAACCTCTTCAACAACAAAAAAATGCCAAATGCCTCTCGCACTCGGTGCAGGGACACTGACGAATTATCACTCGCACTGTCACGGAAACGAGAACTAGAAACTGTTGATGCTTTTCAGGCTTTGAATTCGCCGCCGCTCTCTCCTCAGACTGGGTGCTCCTCCCGTCCGCTCACCTCATCTCCTCTGGAACTTGGATGGAAATTGTTGCACCAGAAATCCAGCCAGTCACTCAGCTTATTAACCAGGAGTAGATGCCATCCAGTTTAATGCTTAAGAGTTTTTTGAGCCTCTGGTGGCTTTTTGGGGATAGGGAAGTATTTGGTTCCTTCAATCCAAGTGTTCTTTATCTGTTGGTATTTTAAAAAAAGAAAATCTGTTTTGAAGGTCCGTTAGTTGTCCAGGAGTAGGAATTCTGACTTTGTATAAAAATCACTCCTTATACAAAAGCTTTGATGTCCTCTTTAGCTCTCTCTAGCTCTCCTTAGCTCTTTGCCGTGTTTCAAAAAGTGAAAGGAAAAAGACATTTTCTATATTTCTACCGCTTCAGTTGGCGACAAAGTAAAATAGCTTTTCAGCTTCAACGACTTGTATGTACATATGAATATATTTGCATAGACTTTGCTAGGTATCCCTAAAAACAAGCAATGTGTTGATTCTCAGTGGATCTGTTTGCATATATGAGTGTGAATTTGATATGTTTCGAGCTACGGTGCAGGGGTTACGCCACACTAGGTAGTGCTGGTGGATCGGACTCGTTCAGTAAACCTATTTTATGCTAGTGTTGATGGTGTGTGTGCACTTTCTGTCCCTCACTCACAGAGGCCTGCTTGGTTGTGGTGTCATCATATTCTCCTACCACACATTTTAAAAACCCACGATCAAAGTAACAATGTCCATAACCACCGTAACATTAAACGATTAGGACACTGCCATTCACTTATAGTGTAGTTAAGAGATGAAACGCACTTCTTTGACGCATATTTTAACAGAATCATGTAAATTCTTTGCCACATATAGCAGACACAGATTATGCCTTGTTTTCACTTTGAAATTAAGTCAAGAAATTGGCTACCAAGTGCTGTGTTTGTAGTTTAATTGTATGTTTTCTAGTACAAATTAGTTTTGTCTGAACCATTTCAAGTTTGTGTATGAGTGTGTGTTTATAGCCTACAAATAGGAAGTTTCTCCTGATTGCTTGACCTTTTGTTTTCCTTGAGACGATGCTCAAAGTGCAGACTGGTGTTGTTGACTGTTTAGTATCTTCTTAAACAATCCTACACTTTTAAGTCAGTGCAGTTGATGTGGACGCAGCTGCTCTTATGAATTGATGGCGTTTGATGTGATTAGTCACAGCAGAGTGAAACAGAGACACTGTGGGTTTGTGGCGAGCGTCAGGAAAAAACATCCTCGCACTGTGTGAAGCTTTCACACCAGTGCTGATGGTGTTTTTCCATGATCAGGTCATTTTTCCGTCCCCCATTCGACAGTGCGGTGGGTAGCTTTTCACTCTGCTCATTTCAGGTTAGCGCTGTTTTCTTCTTTCAAATCACCCTTGCTAAACAATTTAACATCCAACACTTTCAATAAACTCATGTTGGAGAACATTTGCCTCTTAAACCATTAAAAGGAATAGTTCTACATTTTGGGAATATCGATATTCACCGTGTTTGTGCGGTAAATTTGAAGCTACAGCCAGCAGCCGGTTAGCTATATATATCGTTTAGACTGGAATTGCGAACAATCACAAGTTGGAATTCTGAGTCAGAAGCCAAGTTTAACGTATATTTTAGATGAATTTCCAGAAAATCAGCAAAAGAAAATGTGAATGTGCATGTTTCCATCCACTACCATTATGCGAATATTAGGAGTTGATTGCATTGAGATAAACATCTGGTGGCGCTAATTCTCCCATTGTGTGCCATTAAAACATTGCAGAGGTGTTTCCACTCAGGTCTTGATGCTCAAATTTAAAATGTGGATTTAGATTAGACAAGCAAGATATAATGCGTTAATTAGTGAGTTAGAGGTGCTGGTAGGCCAATCTTTTTACCTATGGACAGACCAGGCTAGCTGCTGTCACCTTGTTTCCAGTCTTTATGCTAAGCTAAGCTAAGCGCTATCAATCTTCCCATCTAACGCCCATGAAGAAGGTGAATGAGCGTATTTCCCAAAATGTCGAACTGTGCTACAATAAAGATCCAGCTGATGAGCGGTACCAGCCTTTAGACAGAGCTAATGAGCTCCTATTTTATTACACTCATCTCCATTTAAAAAAACAACAACAATTTCCTTGGAAACCCGTTGTGTTTGTGGGCACAGCAGATTACGCTGATGGTTGACTGAAATGTGACACCACACCGATTGGCTTCAGCATCCTGCCTCGTGCAGGTTTGTTCATGTACAAAAAGGTTCTCTGTCCAATCTATCAGTGTAGTCACAAGACAATCTATATGAGAAATGAAAACGTGCACCCCTGTTACTTGTTGTGTACAATGTTTTTTAGAATCTCACTATTTTTGGATTAATTTGTGCTGGTGACAGTTCCATTGTCTATTATTATGATGATACTATTATGGAGCTTTTATTTTATTGCTATTTTGTGTAGGATAGTAAACAGTTTTTTATTTTCTGTTATTTTCTCTTTCTTATCATAAACATATATTACTGGGTTTCCTTTTTTTTTTTTAAAAACAACTTGCTGAAAATTGCACGATCAGTTATTGTGGTATTAGCAAATGCAATGAAGGAAATACCAGTTAAATGCTGCAATTTTAATTAAGATATAGAATATATTTATAAAAACGGGAAACAACTGAAATTAGTAATTCATGAAATTTGAAAAATGTAAATGCATGGGATACAGGTAACAACAGGTTACGTACAGTAATGATAAAGGACATGCATCACAAATGAGTTTTAAAACAACTCAGAATAATGTAGCATATGATATACTAAAGATGAAATTTATAGCTAATATATTGTGTTGAGCTAGTCTGCTTTGGGTTTTTGTTGTAAAGAAAATATTTCTTTTTGTTGTTTTTTTGAGAATGATATACAGTTTGTGTATATTTTCATATACAAAGTATGCACTGATATGTTATTGAAATTCTATACCGCTTTTACAAAAAAGTGTTTGTTGTACCAAAGTATCCAAGTCCCTTGAGACCTTACCCTTTTTGCGTATGTTTTACCGTATTTTATATATTAAATAGACAAACTGAGTGAAATGAACTTGCGTCTGGTTTATTTTCTGTTTTACTGTTTATGTGTAATGAAGCAAAAGTGCCTCTAAAATAATTCCTGAAGACTAAAATCAGGAACATTTGGTGCGAGTAAAATCTCCAGAAATCATTTTAAATTCACAGAAAATGCAATTCAGTCCATTTCAGAGATGCATTCGAGTGTTTGTCCTCTTTATCATCTGTTTTTTTTTTCCTTTCCTCTTCATCCTCTGCTCATTGTCACAGTTACAAACACGTGCGATGAAGCTTTATTTCTCACATTCAGTGATAACTAGACGGCTAAATTTAGCTGATCTCTCATGACCTCCTGTGAGCGAGTCAACAACAGCGTCTGATACAGTGAGATTAAACAATAATTTAACGCTATAGCAATAAAAATCACACTTTCATTCATGTGATCTTTTACCTAACTTTAATATTATGATGTTTTTGTCTGGTGTCGTCTTTTTAGCTTTTAATAGCAATACTATGATGCAAAAATACTGGATTATTTGGAAAAGCCCTGTATTGAAAGTACAGAAGGATTGGTCAAAAAATGTACTTAATGTATCAATAGTAAAAGTACTTATTATGCAGAAAAGTGCTAAATAAGGCAAAAGGGCCCACATTTGCCCATAACAGTGTTGGAAGTATTCCGTTCTCTAAAAAAGTACTAGTACCACAAGGTAAAAATACTCCATTATAAGTAAAAGCCCTGCATTGAAAATGTTACTCAAGTAAAGATCATATATTTTTCATGTTAAAACTTGTATTATTCTGTCCTTGTTCTGCTGATGAGTCCTGGTCTACATGGAGACAGGCTGATGAAGAAGGTGTAGCTCTTCATTGGTATCTGGTGGTTTTAACCCATTTCGTGAAACAAATGGACTATTTTTGACTGTTAGACCGTTGCAGTGAATTTGAATGTGAAGTTTTCAAAGATTTAGAACATTTTCAGACTGTTTTAGAGGAAGGGATATACCATATTTTGGCGTTGAGGCTGTGTATTGTACCTGGATTATGCGTATGACAGGCCGCTTTTTAAAAAAATGACTACAACAACCGACAAGCCATGTTTTGGGTTTCTCCAAAACTAAACCTGTCTAACAGTAAAGAAACATTAACAGATCCTCGCTCTGTGAAAGTAACGCACAATGATTTCTGTCTATTTGTGGTATGGTGGTCTGTCTTCACCTGTGCAGTTCACCCACATTAGTTGCTCTTCAAGACTGGCCGCATTTTTCAGGTTTTGATTTTGGGAACTGACTATTTGGTCTAGTTGAAACTTCTCATGAATCATAATCACAGAGGACCCACATTTACAAACTTGCCATTTCAGTGTTATTTGTAATCATGATTTTGCTTGTCTGGACAGATAATCAATGAAAAGCAATGTGTTTCATTTAGATCTGAATAATCAGCTGCTGCACAATGTTGAGTGTCATATTTTGTTAATACAGCTTTATTGAACTCAACCCAAATATTGATCAGATTTACTTTAAGTACTCTTTCACTCATACAATGAAAAACAATACCTTTCAAAAGAAAGAAGAGAGACTGTCCACAAATAGCCCAACAGCTAATGCTGCTATGAAGAAAAGCCTTTGATCAATAAAACAAAAACATTTTTAAAAGTTTTCAGAAAGACAGTTTTCAGGTTTCATGTCTTATTTTTCTGTCTTCATTTTGCTGCATCACATCCAAACACTGGATGTCTCATACTGAAACTGTTCGGCCTCAAAAACCTGATTTTATCAGCTCAAGACGAAAAGGTCCAGTCAGTATAAAGTATAAAGATCAGTAAAATTAGTAAACAAAATGTAAAAAGAACCCTTCTTCAGACCACATCTCTGCAGAGTTTTAATTTACAAGCAAATAAGAGCTTTGTTGGTGTATGAAAACTTTTTCAACTTCCTTTCTTAATGACCAATGTGAATATTGTTGAATTTCTGCATTTTATTTTGTAAATAAGATTCAAGATTGAAGCTACAAATGAAACCACAACCTGCTTCATGTCATTGATTTCTTTGTGAATTAAGGCCAAAGAAATTGTCAAATACTAAAAGTTATAATCCTTGAGATTTTCATGATATCAAACTCTATTTATATTAGGCATTTTCTCTGTAGTGACGGAGTCCGCCATTCCCGCACTGGCTTCAGATTGTCTGAGTGTTGTTGTGTCATGATATTAAAAAGGTGTTTACAGTTGTTTGTCACTTAACTCCTCACTGCTTTTTTGGACGTTACCATTTAACCCCACCAGCGCTGTCTGGGAGGAGGAGCCATCGTGGGCGGTTCGACGTCGAAGACCGCCCCTTGTCCGACTGACGAGCAGATGTAGTACAGGTTGGCGCCCAGCATGACCAGTATGGGGAAGAAGGAGAAGCCGAAGCCGAGGCCCCTGATGCTGCTGCCCAGAGAGAGGCAGAGCCAGTAGATCAGCCTGCGGCACAGAGAATAACACAAATCATAAGTTACAGAGGCAGATGAGATGGAGGTGCTCAGACTTGGATCCCTTGTTTCTTGTTTGATGTAGATTTATAATCAGCTTGATTCGGATAAATGACAAAAATGATGCGTTCACGACCCACATATATCGTACACCCACTCTCTCTTTTCAGCAGGAACATTAGACGGCTTAGCTCTTTCATGCCTTTCATCAGTTTTTGTGTCAAGTGCTTGATGACTCAAAGGATCTGGATTAATAACTTAATAGATGCTTTTTTACTCGCTCTAATTTTCCCTCATCCTGTCTTTGATTGTGCCGGAGATTTTTTCATTTTTTTTTTTCAGAGCCCACAGTCACAACTAAAACTTCATGCTGAAATGCAAAAATGCATCCGGAGTCTGGTTTGTACAACTCAGCATTAGATCTTTGAGGTCTTGTTGTTTTTCAATAGATGACTGGTTACTTTAATTATTCAAATGTAAAACGTATGGAAAGAATCGCAGTTATGTTAAGTGTTATTAATTATGATCTGAGGAGCTTAAAAGGGAAAAGAAAAGAAAAGAGTCTGGTTTGTAAACTTGTAAACAGACTTGCACAGCGGTGAATAAATTCATGGGACATGCAGCAGAACAACAAGACAAATCTTGCAGCTTGACATTTTTAACTCATTCATTCATTGAACTGAGGAGGGAACTCAGAAAGACTGCAGAAACAACAGTGTGTCTCTTACTGACTTGTCTGTTTTGTAAGTTCAGGCAGGAACCGGTTTGGTTTTTGGTTTCACTTTGGTTCATGAAGGAAATGTGTGAGGGAAATAAACTGTGGGTCTTCAGATATTAAATAGCTGTCGATCTGAAAGCATCCTGTTCACACTGGCTAACCTTGCTGTGGTCCAAACTGATTATAGCATCAAGCAGCAATTCAGTCATGACAGAGAAGACATTTAAAACTTTTACAATTAACTGTTGTAGACTTAAAACTCATTTGAAAATACAAATAAAAAGCGTTTATTTTATCCATAAAGATAAATATATATATAATTAAAATCTGATATGAACACATCAGTTTTGTGGTGATCCATCAATGATGGCCTAAAACCTGCAGAACTAATTCCAATCAGCTTCAGCTGTACTTTGTGTTTAGCGCTTATTAGCAATATTAGCATGCGAACATGCTAAACTAAGCTGGTGAACATGGTAAACATTATACCTGCCAAACATCAGCATGTTAGCATTGTTTAGCATTGTTATTGTGAGTATGTTAGCATGCTGACATCAGCATTTAGGTCAAAAGTACAGCCTCACAGAGCCGCTAGCATGGCTGTAGAATCTTAGTCTTGTTAGGTCTTCACATTAGTGGCTTTTCAAAAACCAAACTAAAACTAGAACAGCTGCATTACACTGGAGTAGTCAAAAAAAACTTTAAGCTGCATTAATAGTATCACTCAGTAGAGATTTAATAAGCAGTAAGCAATCATAAGCATCATCTATCCCTTCACCCGACCCTGCTTTGGATCCTAAACATTTAACGAGCACACATACCTGCCGAAAACAAATATGATGGTGAGCAGCGGCACCAACTTCACCAGGTCCTGGCTGATGTAGGTTGCCATGACAGCGAGCTGCAGAAAGTAGAAGAGGAAGAGGGCCAGCGAGTCGTTGACGTAGTGCCAGTGCACCTCCACCTCTCTGTTCACCAGTTTACTCTGATAGAGGGGCTTCAGGGCGCTGTAGCGCAGCCGGGCCACGCCCTGCACTATCACACCTGCAGAGAAACAAGGGTCAATATTACCTGGTTTTATTCTGTGTGGAGCTTTATTTTGTTTATGGCTTACAGTGATAAACATACTGAGGTCTTACCGAGCAGGATGGGGATGGTGGCGAAGAAGGAGCAGCGTAGTGTGTACACCACCCTGAGGGGGGTGCTCTCAAGCAGCGGTGAGTCAAAGGGAAGGAGGGCGTAACCTCCCCACACCAGGAGAGGGAAGAGGATCCCTGCAGCCACCATGGCCAGAGCCAGCTTCAGTTTTTCAGTGCACAGGTTCTCACACAGGTCTGAGGAAGGAAGAGTGTAGAAAATCAGTATCTACAACTGTCTATGTTGGGACAGGACAGTGACAGCGAGACAAAGAGGATGAGACTGAGACTGAAGGCATAGCATGATTCATCTCAAGACATGTCATTTTATCTGGTTAAGGAGAAAAGAGATCAGCATGCTGCGCTACGAGACTCAAGAGTGCAGTGACTCACTTACTTACTGAGTGAAAGTGTGCTTTAGAAAGTACTTCAACCTGCCAGGATTAGAACAAACACAGCAACCTGACATGTGACCAGTTCATCACATCAAAGTTGTTTGTTGATCACTTTGGTTATACTAAATCTAAATGGTGTAAAATCCACAGCGCAGCTCTGATGTTCCTCAAGTTTGGAGACAAGGAAATTATGTGTCCTCTCTTCTTCTCAAGAGGATTTAAAGTGACAGAGTAGTTTGTGAGCATGTCTTAATGATAATCTTACTTAATCTGGCCTTCTTTTGATTTAATAGCTGTTGAAAGAGGATATTTGGGGCCAGAAATAACTAAATAGTTAGCAAGGAAGGATTAGGGGATTAAAAAATCTGATGCTTGGGACACCCTGGTAGCCCAGGGGTTTAAGGCAACAATCATGAACAGCAACGTCTCTGGTTTGAGTCCAGCCAGACAACTTTGTCATTCCCTATCTCTCTCTCTCCCCTCATTTCCTGTCAGCTCTCTACTGTCTCACAATAAGGCTTAAAACGCCCCAGACCTAATTAATAATTGGCCTTTTTCACAGTGGACATTTTGATTTGTCATTAGAGGAAACTTAATGACATTATGGCTCCGTTTTATTCAAGCGTCCCAGTAAGCCATGACAGTGAGCCAACATGCACAATACCAGGACCCTTGAATGGAAGTCAGCAATCATTCGTTGTATTATTTACAACTGTGCTTTTCCTGCTGTGACATGTCAAAATGTCTTCTGTGAAAAAGAATGCATTTGCTAGAAGGGAATACTTTGAAAACTCTTGTTGGTGTGTTCAAAGAAGCTCCAACAGCTGAGAGTTAAGATTCAGCTGCCAAAAAGCATTAAAATCACAAGCCACAAACCTGAAAGACAGTAGGCAGACTTGAATACCGTGAAAAAGATAATGCCAATTTGGTCGTTTCTAGCAACAAAAAGTTGGGACATGGGGTTTTCCACAAGCACTTGAACACACCATCAGGTACACAACAGTCCTCACTTTGAGCTGCATTACCATGTATGTAACACATACGTGACCAAAAGTAAATCAAACTAAATGGATTACAATGCATTTGCTATCAAAAGCTACTTGTACAGTCTTCTGAAGCAAGAAAACCGTACAAGTAGCTTTTGATAGCACAGTGAAATTAATGAAAACCAATGGCAGCCTGGAAGAAGGTATTCAATTTAAAAACCTGCAATGCTCTTTGGTGTGAGTGTAAGTATAAGTGATTTGTAATGAATGGGCTAAAATGTGCAAAAGTTGCTACTGCTTCCTTGAGAACTATTGGTGGTTTATTTACTATATGGTTTATTGGTTTTACATTTATAGAGGGTGCAAACAACAAGAATAAAACTGGCATTGATTTGGTTTCACCTACATGCCTCTTCATTGTCTGATCTTGTCAAAACTAACCTCTCCTTATTTTATTTTATTTCTCTGATGCACCTGAATTTCTTTCCTCCTCCAGTCTGTTTTTCTTTTTGTTTCTATTTCAGCCAATTTTAAACAATGGACAATGTGCAGATGTAGGGTAAATCCTTGTCTCTGATTGGCTGTTCCTGCTCAGGGCAAACATATGCCCAATGATGTGATGACTCTTAAATGTTACTCAAATGTATCTAATTGCTCAGACTTTGTTTTAACTCCTTAAATATAATTCTTCAGATGCAGTGAAGTCTAGATGCGTCTAACACTCACAGTACTTGTCGTCCTGCTCTGTCCACTCGGGGTAGAACTGCTCCGCTGAGTCAGGATCCATCTGTGGCTCCGTCTTGTCGTCCTTCTCTATGAAGAGCCTGCTCTCCTCAGGAAGCTCTTTGCTGGTCGGACTCACTATCGTGACTCGTGGAGTGAAACTCTGAGCAGCTTTCTCTGAGATCCAATTCGAGTCTTCTTCCTCATCTTCCTCAGCTTCATCGTCTGCCAGTGAGCTGTCCCCTTTATCGTCCCGCTGCACCTCGATCTCATCATCCCTCCACCTCTCGCCCTCAGGCATGCTCTCCCTCCACTTGGCTTTGCCTTTCCTGTCGCTCTCTGTCTGGCTCTGCACCTCTGACAGATCCTGGCTTCCTCCACTGATCCCCGTGTCCCTCTCTTCAGGCTCCGAAACTCGTTTCTCTGACCAGTCTCCATCATCGATGTCCATCTGAGGCCTCTTGTCTTTGTCTCCTGGCCATGGCAGAGTGCTCGGCTCCAGAAGAGCAGAGCTGGTCATTTCCTCTTCCTCCTCATTTAAATCGTCTGAAATCTCCCTTCTTTCCTCCAAGCTGTTGCTCTCTTGTGGCTTTTTGCTTCCTGCTGTTTGTGGCTCTGCAGTTGGACCACCAGGTGAAAGTGGGATTAAATCGCCAAGGCCAGACATTCTTGAGTTTTTAAATTCAAGTTTCTCTCTTTTCAGTCAATACCTGTTGCACTGCCAAGAGTCTGGCTGTTAGCAAAGCTTCTTCCAGTTGCTGAAAGTCATTTTTGGCCACATTTGTTGATTTCTCTGTGAGGGGGGGGGGGGGGGAGTTACAACCATGTTTAAAACAATGTCCTGCACCGCCTTAAAAAAAGAAAATCAAAGTTCACTGTTTATCATGGGTGTCGCCCTATATGCCTCATCCTCCCCCCGCACAGACCAACACAGTGTAAAGAGCAAGTTTGAGTTTGTGCAGCTGTCAGTCCTGTTTGAGCGTATGTAAGAAAATAAGGCCAGAAGTTTAAAATACCAACATTGATGCCCCAAGCTGTAACATTTGCAGAGGGAATATTTTACAATTCAGAACTGATAACAAAGTGGTGCTTATTTACTAAAACAAACAACTCCCATGCTTTCAGGCCAGCCATGCTACACAAACTACTAAATCAAAATTAAAATTCACTTGTACATTTAAATATTAAAGGAGGCCCAAGCGTGTCACACCAAGCTAAATCCAACTTTGTGATATCTGTAAGGCCAATTATTAACAGAAAACACTGATCAACTATAAAGTCAGTAACAAACTATATAAACACAGCTGAATTCCTGCTCTCTGAAAACACAGGAAACAGCATGGACTTTGCCTGTCTGCTACAGTCCAACTACATACAGTCGACTGCAACAACCGCAGCTTTGAAATTAAATTGTTGTGTTGTTGAGACTGTGAGATGAAGGTGTAAACCACGGCTGGTTCTGTAATACAATTCTGAACTCTAAGATTTTGAGGTTTCTATTTTTAATCCCCCCAAAAGGGCTCTGTCAAGTCTAATCACGGTTTGAGTCTGGTTTCAGGAGAGATCTGCTCATGTGTAAAAATATTATTGCAGCATACTCAATTTACCTGCAGGAAATATTTACTTGTGTACTGTATTTCCTTTACTTTAATTGTTTTCATTCCGTTCTTACTGTTTTAATAAGTCCTACATTAATGCCACACAATGCTTCACAAACACTCCTCAGTGAAAGCTGCTGCTAAGAAAACACTTTCAGCTGGTTACAGTCTGAACTGTCAACACAGCCTATTGTTTCACTTAAGCACAGATCTTTATAACAACTTTATGGTCCAGTTTGTTGTGAGGAGTGTTAAAAAGCTTTTTCAATCCTGTGTATACATTGAGGTGTACCTAATTAGGCCTGGAGCGGAGCAGTGAGGAATGTAGTTTCAAGCTAAAGCTAAAACTTGTTTAGCAACTCTGTATTTACGGCCGAGTCTTGCGATACTTTAAACAGATAAAACTACTGAACGTTAACGGTTGACGTACCTGTTTTTAATGCGGTCACATCACCGAAACAGTCCGTGACTTCGTCTACAAGTGGCGACCTCACTAGTTTAGCTTTTTCTCACTGGTGAAGTCAGAAGTTACCTGGCAGGTGTGACCAGGTGCTCACTCCATTCTTTAACCAAAGAGGAGGAAACAGTAGTGAGGTATCACTCTGCGTCTACTCCCACGCGCAGAAAACGTCACCGCAAAGACCGGCACGCCTGTTGTCGAATTTGACGTCATTCCGTCGTTGCAGTCCCAACGGTCGCCTCCGACTTTTCAAACCCCAAAAGTCTCTTTAACGGGGCCGGAAGGTGTCATGGAGGAAATAAATGACTAATTAGTGCTCTTATAGCAGAAATTCGTGTTATACATTTGACAGTTTGTGCTCTTGATTTAATAGTTTGAGCTCTCCATTTAATAATTTGTACTCTCGACCTGGTCATTTGTGCTCTCCACTTAATAATTCATGCACTTCATTTAATAATTGGTACTCTCAAATTAGTAATTCACATGCACAAATCAGTATGTTTCAATAACAACTCCCTTTTCAGCCTGAATCATTAACTCAAGGTCCATTAACTTGTTTGTTTCTACAATTGACTGACTGAAAATTGTGTTTTTGAAACAGTAAGATGACAAGATTGTATGGTATAGATTTATAGATCTTATGTTGGACACAAACGCTATAATAAACATCTAATGGCTGCCTATGTATTTGCCTACATCATTACGTTATGAAAACTGTCTGGAGGTAAATAATGGCATAAAAAATAAAAAATAAACAGGAAAAGAAAGGGACGTTGAGTCATACCTGATCCAAACATCACACCACACTGTGCAAAATAAAACGGCAAGATCAACATTTTATTTCAAGAGCATAATCTCACAAATTATCGACTTCTTGTTCAAAACACACAAAATCCAAATATGTCCACTTAAAAAGGATTTGACTTCACAGAGCCAGATCGAATTTTAATGTGATTTTTTTTTAAAACCTCCATTTCCGTCCTCATCTCACATTCTTTTCACATATAACTGGACACACAGAAGCACAATTTGGCATTTAGAAACTTCCATTGTTTGACCCAACCATAAGGGTGTTATAATATCAGTATACAAGTCATGTCACACAATCTTTACACAAGGTGCTCCTCAAAAACAAGTGAATGAATGTTTGTGAAATTGATCCAATCACTTGAATTTAATCTCATGACAGTCCCAGGTTATAACATAAAAAACAGACAAAAGGCTTCACAGCTACTTGTAAACATTTAGAAAAACTCGATAACAGCTGAAACTAAAAAAGGAAACGGTACAAGTGGAGGAGGAAATCTTCAGGGCGACTGTGAGCGGCGGGAAGGCATTTGATACAGAGCTTTTCATCCTGTCTTGGAATGCATGTAACAAAAGTTGAGAGGCTGATCTGTGCAAGACAACTCATTGATTTAAGGAACGGTAACTGATGGTACATTCAAAGCTTTGGCAATTAAGGCAAAACAAATATGAAGACATGATCAACTGTGAAATGCCATTGAGAAAATTATGACATCATTTAGACATATTTTGTCTCACAAGCCCCCAAAGTCTCCTCAGCCTAAGTGAAACTGCAACTTCCAGGTTTTGTTCCAGAAGCAAGAAAAAACTCATTCAGAATGACATCGACATTATGAATAACACAAATGAGTAAAAGTCCAGCCATAGACCAATAGTTCTCAAACTAGGGGGCGTGGATGTTGAGCATGTGGTGACATAAACAAACAAAAGTGCTCTGATGCTAGCAAGGATATTTTGCTAGCCTGAATCTTTTGTTTATGTCAATCGTCGGCATTGTTAATGATTGATAAAAATGAAATCCACTTTTGGTGGGGTGGAGCGGCATGAACTTTCGGCTTCTGAAGGGGGGCATGACAGAAAAAGTTTGAGAACCGCTGCTATACCATTGTGGCTTAAACCTGCAATAACATTTTTGGCCACTTGAGGGCAGCGGAAACAAGTTGTGAACACGACATAATAATCTCCTTTGAAGGTGATCAAGCGAATTTAGCCAACAGTGGCTAATTTACACATTCAGCAGTTCCAGAGCAACACTTATCTTTCCTTTGAAGTCGTGCTTCTGGCCACCTGACGAATTTAAATCCAATATTCACTGCTAAATGCTCCACTATGTTCACCAGCTAGTCGCTAACTGTATCTGGCTGTCGTTTGGTGCTGAGCAGGGAGTGCACAGTGGGCTTTTAAGAGGTTAATAAGCCGCCTGCTGAGCCCCAAAAAGACACAATGAGAGCTGTGAGTTGAGGGGAGCCGCAGATTCTGGAAAAAAAAAAAAACAACATAAAACATTTGCCTATCTTTAACTTCATTTCAAGTCTTGTTATATGGCAAATATAGGTTTAAAAAATCTTAAAAAGAATTCAAAGAATGTGATTGAGCCCTGTATCGCTCTGTATTTCGTATTAGTCCTAGAATATGGAAACTAAACCCCATGAACACATTTACTTTTCAGAAAGAGTTATGGAAGAAATGCTGAATGAAAGTTTTGAGTTACAGAAGCTAGTGGAGCAGAGGCCAGCCCCGATGTGACATCAGGAGTTCAGGTCTCTAGTTTCACTGTTCTTTTTTTTTTTACCCCCTCATCTCTCCATCATTTGTTTGGACTTTTTTTCCCATCCAAGTCATTCATCAGCAAATGTTTTACAGTTACAGTTAAACTGACAAACACTACATCTGAAAGCTAAATGAAAACTGGAACAATCAGTCTATAATAATAAACTCTACATGCCAGTTCTAGCAAGATTATTAGTACTACTGCTTAGTCAGATGACAGAAATCATGTATTTAAAAAAAAAAAAAAATCAAGCACAATAAAACATGAAACAAGTTAGTCAGGAAAACAGAAGAGCTGCTGAATATCTAGCCTACCCGACTGACAAAATGTTAAAAACATGTGTTTTCATTGACAAGATTGTGTTCAATGTTTTAAACAGCAACTACTGCAGCTACTTTTGGTCAGACCAGGATCGTTCATCAAGCCTGGTTACTAACTTCAAAGCTTGCATCCTGATCCATGAGCGTTTCGTCAGTTTCGCCTCCGTGCTCGACAGGCATCGTCTCTGTTTCGTGCTCCAGCTCCTCTTCTGCCGGCTCTCCTCCAGGTTCCACCCCAACAGCAGATAAATCACTCTTTGAATGGTTGGGGAGTGCGTTGTCAAGTTGTGTTTCACTTCTGGCTTTGTTTTTGTTGACTGAACCTTTAGGGCGGCCCCTTTTCCGTGGGGTTTGCTCGTCAGTTTTAGCAGTACTTGGCGGACGGCCCCTTTTTCTCTGGGATCCGTCATTGGGGTCGCGTGGCGAGGATGGCGTAGTGGGCAAACTCTTGCGTAAGTGAGCGCCCTTCTTGGACTCTGACTTTCGGGGCCGACCACGACTTCGCCGAGGGGCTGGAGGAGCTCCCTCTGGAGAATCAACACGTGGGTATTTCCTCGGCCTTCCCAACGGCTTCCATACTTTTGGCCTTTTCAACTCCTCAGGTGACGGCAGAGGGTATTTCCTTGGCCTTCCCCTTTTAGCTGGTTGTTTTCTTGGTCGACCGCGCTTCCCTTTTGCGGGCGGGACGTGTACTCTCCGAGGCCGGCCTACCTTACCGTGCACCTTTTTGTTTAAAGAGCCTTTAGGTCGGCCTCTTCCCCTCTTAGCTGGCTGGGAGCCATCTGTGACCAGTTCTTGTTGATGTCCGCTCTTCTGTTGAATGCTTTTTCTCGGCCTTCCCCTCCCTCTCCGAGGCGTCTTTGAGATGCCATTCGATGTATCCTGCGTCGACTCTCCTGTGTTATTCACCACCACCTTCCTGAGCCGACCCCTCCCCCTTGTCAGTGAGTTCAGGCTTCCATCAGCGTCCGCCTCCCCCTCACTGCTCACCTCCCTCTCCAGCCTGGGTGTATTATTGAGAGAGCCTTTCGGTCGACCTCTTTTCCTAGGCGTTATGGAACTGCCTTCATTCTCTTCACCACTTGTTAAGCTTTCTGACTTGCGCTTCGTAGATCCTTTTGGACGACCCCTTCCCGGTTTTGCCGTATCAGAGGCACCATTCTGTAATTCTTCAGCATCAGCCTTCTCAAGGGTGCTTTTGCCGAAATACTTTCTTGGCCTGCCTCTTTTCTTAGGACTATGGTCTGTGATAGGACTGTCTTCATCACTGGCCTGTTCCTTGGACCCTTTCGGGCTCCCTTGATCCCGAGATGTTTCCACAGAATCATCAGCATGATCGTCCCCTGGTCTTTGCTGTTCTGTGTGTTTTGTGTCAGAGAGTTTTGGACGACCTCTTCCCCTTGGGGGCTGTGTGGACCCACCATTGGAAATGCCTGAAACCAGTTCCATTAGGTTAACGTCTGTAACACAAACCTTCAACTTCTTTGAACCTTGTGGCCTCCCCCTTCCCCTTTTAGTTGGACTGTTGTTGGACATGTTTACACTGGGCTCTCCCTCATTGCTCGCAGCCTCTCCTCGTTCTGTCTCCGCCGTCTTTATTTCTTCTTCCATACTGTTGCCGTCAGCTTGGACTGCCTCTGTTAGGTTTGCACCTGTAAGTTAAACATTGAAAAGCACTATTAATATTCAGTTAATATGTACATAAAACTATTTAATATTGATTATATAACTGTGTCATTGAGCAGAACTTCGGTGCTCTGGATTTTACTTTTCATGTAAAGCAGAACAAATCACAAAACATGGACAGAACAATAGTAAAGTCATGCAGTGTTACAATGAGATGTGTTTGTTTAACTAGAGCTGCAACAATTAGACGATTAATCAATCGAAATAAAATGAATCTATTATTCATTTAAGTCGCGTGATGCTTCCAGGTTCTACAATTTGAGAATTTGCTGCTTTTGTTGGTCTTATTTATGACAAATTTTATATTTTGTGGGTTTGGACTGTTGGTCGGACAAAATAAGACATTTGATGAAGTCGCCTTGTGCTCCAGGACAGATAGAATAACCAGAGAAAGATTATATGTCAAACCTAAATAAAGTGATATATAGAAATAACTACAAAAATATGTCTTTAAAACATGAAAAGTATCTTGTTACAATGTTAAAGTCTTGCGAAAACAAAAAAAACATTTCACTGAGCAAATTATCTTTTTTTATAGTTTTTTTGGCTATTGTTATTCAATCATTAAAAATTAAATAATTTTGTTTTATGTCTCATAAATTTGAGACATGATGCAATTTGCCATTCTTGAACTGTGACACCTGATTAAAAGGTAATATAAATCATATTAACAATGCAAAGCTATACACCCATTTTAATATGGTGAAATAATATGTTAAAGTATACATTTTAAAATGTGCATCTGTATCTAATGTGACACTCACGATTATCTAATGCACTTATAATGTAATTATGGATAGTCATTTAAACATATTTATTTATTCTCTCTGATTGATGACCCTTGTATCAACACAATGATTATTTATAATTAGAAGCAATAACAATATTTGTATATTCTATTTATAAGTCTGCATGTTGTTTATATCTAAGGATTATACTTGTCAAATGCTTTACTGATCCACTCTTAGCAGCTTAATACGTTCTTCATGTCATAAAAACTATTACTGAAAAAAAATGTTTTTTGCTATAAAATATTTTCAATGTTTTTGCTACAAAATATTTTCAATGTTTTGCTGTAAACAAAAAGCAGAGGGAACAAATACAACTTACATAAAGTAATTAGTCTGCAGAGTAAGACAGCATTTTTATTATTATTCGGAAAGCAATTAATAAATGTTTACATATTTATGTTACTATTTAAAAGGTGGGTTTTGCACGGCTATGTCTATTTTCTGGTCTGCAATCTTGCAACGGCGGGAAGGTGTACCGACGGTCAAGTGCTTAGGAAGCTAGCAATAACATGTGTACTATTAATATCGCTGCATGCAAATGCTTATAATTTTGGGTCCTTAGGCCGCATATTCACAGATAGAAACATATGCAATTTATTTAAAAAAATCATACAAGCCCCATGCATGCTGAAATGTAACTGAAGGGAAATTAATTTGGTCACATTTAGGACCTTAAACAATCGCTGTGACTGTGGACCAGATTGTTTTCCAGGCAATAGTCAGCTTCAAAATCGATGGCGATGGAAAGAGTAGCTAGCGGCGTGAAGCAGATAAAATACTGTAAATAACAGAGTGGGTGTCTCACCTTAACGAAATCCTCGGTAGGAATTTAGCTTAATTTTCCATAAATTATTGATTCATCAGACAGCCCGTAAAGTGAAAATACGCGTTTATTGTTGCTGTGATGGCTGTTTAAATTTGCGACCGCTTCCGGGTGTCCGTGAGGTTTAAGAGGCTCTGAAGGAAACTGCACTGCAGAGTTTGAGTTCCGCCTCAGCATCCCTGCTGACTCCCAGACTGTTACTGTGATTGTTCACATATACTGTAACCCACATACAGTATTGATACCCACGTTTGCTTTGGCACTTCTTTAATCCTTTCACATTGCTCACAGACCCAAGATGTTTTACACACCACCCAATTTCATTCCCTGCAGACATCATGTGCTGTAGAAGCCACATTGAAGAGGATGACATCCTTGAAAAAGCACAATTCTCCAAGTACAGAACTGACCAGAAATGACCAATTTCTCTAATCATGAGAGATAATCAAGATCCGTTGGAAATGCTATGAGGCTATGAGGAAAATTAACAATTTTACAGCCAAATTTCTGACTTTATGGTGAGTAAAATCAAATTTCTTTTTCATTTTGAAACCTCATACTGATGTCACTCTACAAGACTAGTTAGGCTTGTTTCAGAAACTGTTGCACTGATATTTAAATGTCCACTTCATCAACATCTGATATATGTTACATTTTACCTGTGTGTTGTCACATTTATACAGGATGTGAGGTACAATAGTCCTTTTTGTGAATCACAGTAGGTTGATACCACTCTGATTTGTAAAAGACATATGTACAATGTTACACGACTGTAGTGCAGTGAGAAATGTAAAAAGTATTTCAACTACCTCTTGGCTCCTGATGTTTTGAAATATTTTAATGTGGTGGTGCAGCAACTGTTTATAATGCTGCCTTACAACATATTTTTTCAGAAGCAAACTACCTACAGCTGTCAGATAAACTACAATATTTTCCTCTGAAATGTACAGTCGTGGAGTAAATGGTACCACAAAGTGGATATACTCATATGAAGTAATTCAAATGTATTCATTATTAATTCTTATTTATTTTTAAGTATTTTGGTAAATATGTTGCCACCTCAACCAACCACTGTGACTGTGGGACAGTAGCTCAGCAATGCCCCCCACAGACTAATTTGTTTGGTGTAAATAATTATTGGACAGTAGTGATATCATTATGAACAGCGCACAGAGGGACAAAATATGATGTATGGCATCTGCAGTGCTGGAGGAAAGAAACAAAACTGTAGAAATACAAAGAATGGATTTAAAGTCTGTGTTAAATTCAGTTACACCAACATTAATTATAGAAACAGGCGGGTTTAATGTTTTTCCTGAAGAGAAAATACTTTGTGTAATTCAAGTAAAACTGAAGACTGAGAGTTAATTTTATTGCTCATTATTTGATGATTTCTGGGCTATACTTTTCAGTAAAATGTCCATCATTTCTGATCAGTTCTTCTAGTTGGAAGATTATAAAAAAACTTGTGTTTTTGAGTTGTGTTCAAGGAAGGAAATCTTCATGGCAGATCTTTGGGAGACAAAAACTGCATAGGCATTTCTTGGTGTTTCATAAGTTCGAGTGTGCTGAGCATGTGTATGTGCAGGACACAATAAACAACAACATATTCAGGGACGTATATATATATCTTATATATTTCAGTTCAAAGAAGCATTTTATTTGCATATTTGGTTTAAAGTGAGACGATGTAACTTTTGAAAGACAAAATTACACATTCTTCTTCTTACAAATAAATGTTTAATTCATAATTAATAAAATGCACTCTTGCGTAATTCAATATACTTGAATATATAAAATATATACTTTTGCTGCTACATCCTTACTTGGTCTAGTGTGATCTGTATCTTATTACCAAACTTTATTATGAACTTTACAGATATTACTGTGTAACTGACATTAGAGTCAGCTCACTGACTTTACTTACCATTATCCTGTCATCGCCACTAGAGGCCACAGTGGCTGTGGTTCAGCAAAATGTACATAGCTGCGCTATAAGTTAAAAAGTCTAAAATGGAAACATGGAAATACTCGAAGTACAAGTACCTTAATTCCTGAGTAAAAACACATACAGTGGTTACTTTCCAACATTTCCATGATAAGATTAAAAGTTCTTAACATGTTGATATGATTGAGGACACTCATCAGCTCATCTGTCCTCCTTCGGTGTCATCCGAGTTTATTCCACATTCTCACATTGTTTTATTTCCCGCTTGTCTTTTCTGTGCCTCTCCACAGAGGGGAACCGTATCGACAATGGGGGGAAAAAAGAGCTAGAAAAAAGGCAAATTAGAGAGAGGCAGATTATGTTGCACAGGGTAGTTGGATAAGGGGGTGGAGTATGAGGTAAGGGCAGATTGATGAGGTCAGCATCAGTAAGAAGAAGGTGAAAGCAAGAGAAAAGAAAGAAATATGCAAATTGTGTTTATATGTGTGTGAGGAGGAGAGAGACAGCGAGAGAGAGAGAGCTGTCATTTCAAAAGAGGGAGAGAGAGGCTGAGAGAAAATGACAGACGTGGCCGGAGGAAAGGAAAGGAGCGTTTGAGAAAGACAACCCCTGAGAGACTGCGTGCTGAACCCGCTGCCCCGTCTCAACCCTCCTCCTCCTCCTCCTCCTCCTCCCTCCCTGTGTGCTTTGCCATGGTTACCAGACAGGGCTCCCAATGCAGCCAGTTAATGTGTTTTTCAGCGGCAGGAGCGAGCTGGGTACTAATGTGTCTCAGTCTGTCTCCTGCACAATCAATGTCAACTGTCCTGGGATGCACAAACACATGGAGGGGCTGAGAGCCAGGGAACACCGAGCCACCCTGGCCGAGTGTCAGGGCGAGCGTCTGAAAGAGGACCACGTCACCTTCATTTATTCACCTGAAAACTGCAGAGCTCCGGCACTAAGGAGTCAGAAAACTGTGACAGTGAATAAGTTTTTCTTTGTGTCCACATCACGTTGATCATTACTACGTTGATCTGAAATGTTTATCTGATTAAATTCCTGACTCGGGGAGCAAAAATGTATCTGACGCTGCTCACAAAATACCAGCAAGGTCAAGACAAGAACACAACTGATTATGTTTTGAAAAAATCCTTCTCAGTATTTATTGGATTGTTATTAAACAAAAACAACACAACAAGTTTTCACCATTTCTTTAATTTTATTGTCATATTTTCAGTTACACAAAAACAGAACAATACATAATTAAGATTCATTAATTAATTAGTTGATGGACAGAAAATGAATCGGCTACTATTTTGATTTTCAGTTAATTCAGTTGTGTTGATTTGCTGCTTTTCTTATCTGATAGTACACTTAATATATTTTAGTTGTTCGTTGCAGCCCTATGAAGACTGTATTTTCTTCAAAGTCTAAAAATAACAAATATTTTGAGTTGCCGTGAGGAGCTTTTATTTCTCTAAGGATCAAAGTGTTCCCTGTCTCTTGACTTCAGGTCTTGAATGTTGTAGTTTTCAGTGTCTGTGAACATCCCGTGTGAATCATATATCGGGGTCATGAACCTTGGCTGTCTTTTTATTGAACCGTGTAAGTGCTCAGCACACAAAGCCGGCCCAAAGGTTCTGCCCCCTCCAGAGAACCACGTTGTCTCTTCTTGGCTTTCCATGATGTCTGGAAAGTTTGGGGAATTCTCTCCAGATGAGTTCATGCAGTTGAAAAAACATCTTATTCTGCTCTGTTATTACTCTGATCTGTGATACAGCTCTGTCATTTGTTTTCATTTCAGGATTTAAAAAAGTACACAACTTGTTTTCTGGCATTGTAAGAAGTTTTCTCTCAGTCTAACGAAAGGAAATGTTGTCCAGATGCAGCTGCATGCAACTTTGTTCCCAAGGACCTCACCTGTGACCTTTCACATCATCACAGGTTAAGGGTCTCAGGGACAATGAAGCACGCCGACAGACACGGCTGGTCTGAAAAGGCAGCGGTCAGCTGTTCCATCAGCCTCGTCCGCAGGTATCCAACACAATGTCTCGAATATTACTGCAAGCCGTGACAATTTAACACGAAAAAATATATTTCTGTGACGTATGTTAACTCTGTATGTTGTTCGAGTTAGTATGATGTTATGTAAGCTGCGTGAGATTAACTTTTGTCATTAAACCAGCATATAAATACTATATAAATAACTACTGATAGATGCATAGCATCTTATATTATAACAAAAATAGATTCTAAAATGAGAGACAGTTTATACGCCATATTGGATGGTTACCGTTGTTCTTTATCGATGCCGACGCAGAACGACATGAAGTGTTTCGTCTTGACACGTCTGCACAAAATGGACTGGATCTCATCCTGCAAAAAGAGAAAGGTTTAGTTCGAGAACATTGTTCGACATATAAATATCAATTCTCGCAGCGTTATTTATCTGTTCGTTTGGTTTTCAGGGCCCTTTTACTGTGTTTCCTCCTGACATAGCCAGCGCCTGTTTGTCAGTGCAGGTCTGTGCAGTAAGACATTCAAACAAAATGCCCCCTGCTGGCAGACAGATAGACAAAGCATCTGAAGACAGACACACATACGCAGAGGAAAATCCTCAAATTTAATGTATGAATTGGGATTTGCATATGGGATGAACATACTGCCACCCGGCCTGTATGAGCGTTAAGCTCCAACAGAGCGGTCATACAGTTCACACACACACACACACACACACACACACAACTCTTTGCCTGTGCACATGCATGAAACATCCACAGACAGCTGTGCCTGGAGCCGCAGACAACACTGTCGTCTTATATTTCCTACAGGCCCTGTGATCTCACAGGATTATGCAATCACTCCCCCATGACAAAGATGCTCAGCCTCGAGGGAGTTACACTGATTTACTCTTCTGCAGACAAAATAAATGTCATACAAGCCTGACACTGCAGATGCCACATGAAGAATATGAGCCAGGGTCCAAACAACTGGCACACAGCTGAAAAGCTCTATTTGCATCTCATGTCTGTGCAGACAACAGCTTTATCGCCTGCCAACAATCCAGGACACGTCTCCAACTTACAAAATCTTTGTGTGGCCAGGTGCACACACATGCAGACAAACATGCGACTCCACAAAGGCGCACAGAACATGAAGCCTTTTGCTGCCAGTGTGAGAAATTAGACTGCCTCTCTCTGTTTCCTCTTTGTCTCTGAGATATTTTCCTCTGTCCCAGTTTTCTCCTCTGCTGCTCTCAAAAGCACGAGAGACAAAGACCGGAGGATGAAAACCAGAAGCTAGAGGGAGGATGAAATGAAATATTCTCGTGTAAAAAAATTACCTATGTCAAAAAGAATGAACATGAAGGTGGATACAAATGGAGGGAAGATGGCGGGTGGACGTGGTCAGTCAGATTGCCTGTCTCGATGTGTTAGCCGGCCCGTTTAAGTCAATCTCAACTCACCATTTGCCTTTGCCTGGTGTTCCTTACATGAACATACACACGCATTTGTACTCATGACCGTGCACACATGCATACAAGTGCATGTACATAAAACAGGTACGAGCGCACACACACAAACACATATAACACAACGCACTCTTTTTCGATGAGTTATTGATCCGTTTTCCCCTTGAGAGAGAAAAAAAAGCAACAATTAATCCAGTGGTAAAGAAAATGACTCTTGATAAAACCTATCCTGCCCCATCTTCACAGGCTTCCTTTTCTCTGAGCGCTGTACGCGGCGGCGAACAGAAAAGCTATTCCCCTCTCGCTACCCCTCCATCTCTCGCTCTCCTTTTTGTCTCTTCCTCTATCCCTCTCTCAGGCGCTGTTTTGTGCCTGTTTCCCTCTGCCAAGTCACATCACTAATTCTCCAGGCGATTAGAGTCCGAGCAGGCAATGTCTATGAGGCAGGTACACTACACACACACACACACACACAGTAAAACACACACAGATTGCATTGATTCCATTATCTGGTGCTGTACCAACACCCCCACTTCCCCCAACCCCCAACAACCACCAACAGCGCCTCCATCTATGACCCTCTCCTTTCATAAATCTGTGTCACCTACATACATCACACACAAATACACACACACACTCAGACACTTATGCAAGCATGCAGTATCTCCAGCTATCGCTCTTTCTTCTTCTCTTGCCTGAACACTCTCTATCACTCTGTCCCCGCCTCCCCCCTGCTCTGTCTCAGCCCTTCCCCTCATTTTCATCCTTCCCTCCTCGTCTCTCCCCCTCTCCCTCTCCCTCTCCCTCTCTCTCCCACTAACCCCTTACATTTTTTCCAGGCGTGACGTCCCGTCTTGCCCATCTTGCAGTCTACGTTCACGCGATGCCGTGTCTCTAAATGGGTGTCTATTACTCTGTGTTTGTTTGTGTGTGTGTTTGAACTTGCGCTGCTACGCTCGTGCATCTGGAGGAGAGAGAGAGTCAACGCGTTCGGGAGGGAGGCGCATGTGTGTGAGGTTGTGTGTACGTGCGTGTCCTTGTGCACCGCTGTGCACACATGCATCTGTGTGAGAGGGACGTGTGTGTGTGTGTGTGTGTGTGAGGAAGGGAGGGAACAAGGGGGGAAGAGAGGCGGTGGAGGAAGCTCACAGACAGAGGCAGTGGATTTTACACAGCATGAGGATCAAAGACACAGCAAGCCCAAAGGTGATTAACCTCCCAGCCGTTGTGACCACAACACTGCTGCTCTTCTTCCATATTTCATTAACATTACAGTCTACTATCTGCACGATTCCTTTGTTGCACAAATTCCCAAATATCCACTTTCGTATGGTGAGCGATAAAGAAGCCAACAGAAATTGTGAAACCACATAGCTGAACTTCTCTTACATGTTTCACAGGAAAAACTCCCAAAATTAGACTTAATTTGCATGAGAATTAAAAATTTGTTGTTGTTTTTAAAATAAAAAAGGTGTGAGGTGATAAAACAGGATATAATACGTTAAACTTAAGAGGAATTAACAAGAAAACAGAGCTGTTAATAGGAAAAAAGAACAACAATATGTATGACAACAATATTATTCATGAAATGTCAGTATTAAATGTGAAACAAATGCAGGAACTGGCCATATTTTATAAAATAGTGAGTGGCATACGGCTCTATTGTGGCAGCCGTATTTCCTCTTGAGTTGGAACATGCTGGGGAGTCGTTTCTTTGTGTGCGTACAGAAAAGAGCAGTGCTCGGCAGAGATTGCTGATATATGCTCTTTTTTCCCCTCCTCGCTGGAGCACTGCAACGCAATGCGGATACTGAGTGTCTGAGCCACTAGCCAGACACACTGGGGGACAGAGGGGGGTGGGGTGGGGGTGGTGGGGAGCGAGGGGGGGGGGATGGGGGGGCGCAAGGAGGAGAAGTGAAGTAGAAAAAGGAGGCGGAGGCGGTAAGCAAGTTCACATACAGCCAAGTGCTTCAGGACACAGTGATACTAACGTCTGGGCTCACTGTCATTATCTACAGTGACTGCAGAGAGCAGCAGGCGTGTACAGATAGTTAACTTTGGAGATTTTTATGTCGACCGAATGAATGCACACGGAGGGGAAACATTTTGCCATAAAATGCGTCATATTTGTGTTACATGTGATTAAACCATTAAGAGTTCAATAAAAATCCAAGGCTGTAACATACTGCAGTTTATATTTTATATTTTCAGTGTTCACTGTTGAAATCATGGTGAGTGGATCCAAACCTGATCTACAAAATGAACAGATTAACACGGTTTTACTTCACCCCTGACCCACGATAAAGTAATTTCAAATATGAGTCCTCTAAAGCTTTTTTTCCCTGTTTTCCTGGTTTTAACATTCCCGATCACATTCCAGCATAATGTAGCCTGACGAGATGTTCTGTGTTTTTCTGCACGGCATGCGAAGAAAGCACCGAAACAAACAGCTATTGAAAGTTGGCTCTATACTCCATTGGACTGCACCAAATAACAAATCAAAGAGCACTGCAGAGCAAGGTGGGTATATTGATGTCTGGATTAGCTGGACCTCCACAGCAAAACCTGATTAGTATTTCAGATGTATTAGATTTAAAGTCGGTGCAGAAACAGCTTTGCAGCTTGTTTTCGTGTCATTATAATTACGGGCTTGAAATCAAATTTGTTGAAGGAGAAATGTTGAATTATTTTAGATTTGATAATGGATGTGATCTATATGGTGGTGACTGCATCTCTTTTGCAAAAGACATCCACCAGACCTTCACACACAGACCATGAAAAAGTAAAAGAGTTAAAAGAAATAGGTTTCAAATGTATGAGACACATACAAACAGAGAATATACTCTTTTACACCTAAATAAAATTAGGATATCTTAAATTTATCTGCAGCCCTAAAACTCTTTGACATCCTTTCCTTTATTGCTTTGTCATGTTTGATATGAATTGTACTGGTTAAATAATTAAAAATGATAAATAAAATGAAAAGGAAGTTGACTTTACAACTTTCTGTCCTTTTTCAGGTCAGTCTTCGTACTTACCACTCCAAGAGACATGAAGATGATGATGACGGCATTCTCGTGAAGTCTGGGTGACACCGCAGGGAAAGCTAGAAGGTTGTACAGTTATCTCCAGGCTGTTTATTATGCGAAACCATACAACCAACTACCTCACACTGCAGAGCACCAGAGTGGGGTCAGCTCTGGAGTCTCTTCTTCTTCTTCTTCTTCCATTCAGACTCTTCTGGTCTTTTACTTGTGTCTGTCTTTGTCTGTCTGTCTGTTTCTGTCATCTGTCCCTCCCTTCGTCTCGTTTCACATATCTATGATAAAGCTATGTTTCATATGAACACAAGCATTATGTATATTTTAAAATAAAACTTAAAAAGATAAGGAAAAAAACTTTTGGTTACAAGATTCAAGGTTCATATTGTGACACTGTTGGAACTGAGAGGAATAATAGCTGAGACTGGCTAACTAACTGGAATCAATGCATTTTTGTGGACTTGTCTCCCTCTTGTGGGTAGACGCAGTACACAGCTCCCCCACCCCCCCACCTGAGGCCAAGGCAGATCTTCACTGTCTCTGAATACAAAGACGAGCACTTAACCTGCAGTTGCTTACTGTAGGCGTCTGCCTGACCTACTTCTGCAAGTGGAGCTGGAGGAATCTTCCTTATCCTCAAAGACTCGATTCAGCACTACTGAGCTCACTTCATTGTCATTCTGAGGTTAAAGTCGAATACTCCTCTTCTGTTTTCATTTCACTGAACCAATAGTTAGATTCCAGTACTGTCATGGTGTCTGAAGAAGCCTGATATTAGATATTATATCTCCAGCTCATTAAAGGAACAATGTTTCTCTTTGTTGTGTGGATTCTTTACTTGTCTATGGTGGTATACTAACTCAAGATGTATCAAGATTTTATGATATTTTAAAGCTGCAACTTATTATTTCTCATTATCGTTAAATCTGTGGTTTTGTCCAACCAACTTTCCAACACTCAAAGATTTTAGTACAATATCATATGTCAACTTCTTTTGAACATAGTCCATCCATTTTGAAGTATCTGATAAAAACATCCATGTGAATAATTATATACTAATTCTTATATACTTTTTCTCAGGTTTAGCATTTATTGATAGCAAAGTTGTAAAACTATAGTTATTAGGGTCCTCACATCTCATTTAGTTAAGGTGCCACCATGTAAATGCCTCAATATGCCTCTGCGCCAACATCTCTGAAAACTTAACGTCTGCTCAAACTCGGTTCTCTTAAAACAAGGCTTGAAACTTTTCTGTTTTCCACGGCCTTTTAATAAATTCATTTTGAGACAATTCATTGATATCTCTCACTGCACTGTAACTGCAATATAATTTGTAATGCCATCATTTTTTTTATTCAATTTTTGCTTATTTTTTATCTTTTCTCTATTCTCTCATATTTATATATAACAATAATAATAAACTTTATTTATTTATATACAGCACAAAACAAAGTTACAAAGTGCCTTACATGGTTAAACAAGGATTAAAACATTCAATAAAACAGAATAAAACCATACTATATATGTGTCTGTCTATATTGTGTTTCTTTTATATCTTGTCTTAATGCCTCTTTATGTCTTGTGTAAAGTACTTTGAATTACCTTGTTGTTGAAAGGTGCTCTAAAAATAAACCTGCCTTCCCTTGCCTATAAATGAAGTGACTGTTGGATTGTCTGAAACACAATTTCCAACGGACAGACAACAGACAATCCAACAATCACGAACACGTGGCAGAGCTGTGAAAGGGTTTGAACTTCTCTCTCACGTTTTTTTTTAATCCCTCTTTAGGTTTGTACAACTGAGCACAACACATGAATGCCTTCGATAAGAGACTGACCGAAAGTGTGCTCCATTATCCCCATTTGTACGATTATCGTGCCTCACCCCTCTCTGAGACAACAGGCTTTTCAACCCACCATCGAGTGTGGTCGTGGAACAGGTATGAACACTTTTGCCTGTTATACGACTTTCACCAAGTTTACGACATGCAATCTGCGATTTGAAAACAAACTCCACCCATGCATGAGCACGTGGGATCCCTGTAGGGCTTGCAAATTTGTCTGCAAATTGCAATCAACATAATTTGTGAAACGTGACTCTGCTGTTTGTGATTTGCTTGCTTGCAAATAGCTTTTCTGAAACAGGCCCGTGGTTCCTTTGAAGCATTTTGAGACCTTAATCCTAAACCCTTTTAGCATGTTATCTCACTCTCTGTCTCTCTCCACTGTGACTATCACACAAAGGTAAAAATATTCATCAAAAAGCCATGGGTACTTCAAAAGGCAAAACTGACCTTCGGAGGGGGGTATATTATCTTTAAGTGTCACCTAACAGAATAGCAACAGTAGTGAGAAACATGTCACTGCCATCAGGTCTTAATATTAATAAGGGCAAACAGTGTCACATATGTGAAGCACCCTACAGAGTTCAGCAAGGCTGCAGAGAGGCCAGTTAATAATACTGAGTGTCACCAGTAGAAATGGCCATGCCTCCTTTTAGCCACAGAGAGGGCCAAATATGAGTGAGTGCATGAACGAATGTTACATATTCTGACAGATAAACGTAGTATTTTATCTAGATAGTGTCCACTAAATGTTTACCAGTGAGTTTATTCACATTTCCCTTCACCAGAATCTCAGGAATGGTGTCAGACATCTCGACACATTAAAACATTATAAGCTGATTTTCACTGTTTAATCAGGTACATTCAGGGTAATGCAGGAATTGTTGCATTGTAGAGCAGTTTTCAATGAAACAAATAGAATCTAATGGATGAGTAATTGGATGACAATTTGGAGTAACAGCACTATCAAGTCTCTCTCATACTCCATACATAATGGGGCGCACCCACACATTCGACATCTCACTGAGGTGATCTCCTGCAAAAGCAGCAAATTGGCTGTTGTTGGCAGTCAATGACTGTGTTTTGACACTTCTCCTGTGTGCCTCAAGGACTCATTGATTACTTGATAGGTGCTGTGCAGCTGAGTTGCTAGGCCTCCTATTCAGCTTCGTCAATGCACCAAAAATACAACCTTGAAGTCTTGGACGATTAGGGCCTCACAGACAAAGCTGGATTCAAACACAAAAGTGGTTTATCGGTGATTCCTCAAAAGGTAACTCACCCTATTGCCTGCCAGGACTAAACCTGCATAATAACATGAGTATAAGAAGATGAATGGCTGTGTTGGGTCTTGTTTAATTACATTACAGGGATAAAAGCCATTTGTAATAAGTCTCAACTTGTAATTGTGCTAAAGATTCAACATTTAACCATTATCAAATGAAAAATGAGCCAACTAAGTGTTAACTTCAAAAGGTACGGCAGCACCATATGCTTAATAGAGACATAGATTGGTTTTTTTTATTGGCCAGCTTCCAAATGCAAACCCATTCACCTCGCCTCTCTCCGCTGCCCTCTGCCATGCTAAAAGCCCACCCTCCGCCTACCCTTCATTTTCTTTCTTTGGCCATCCTCCTGCCTCTCTACGTGCCTCTTATTTGTCCTTCATCACTGAACATTTCAGGCCTCAAAATCTTTTACAACTTTTTTTTCTTTTCTTTTTTCTCAGACAATCTCTCTGTTCATACCAACTAAGTCTCCCCCCTTGATCCCCTTGATTCTGCTCCTCCCCTTTTTAAACCTCTCTCACCGACTCATTCGCAGTCGGATCACGCATGAATGCGGCATGGTTGTGCCAATGCCAGCTCTTTGCCAATCTGCCTGGATGTGTTTGTGTGCCAATATGAGTCTGGTGGGAAGCCCCTGCACTGGAGGCCAGGGTGGTGTACAAGCCCGAACCCCGGCTGTTGTCGGGTCAGGTGAAGCTTTGTGGGGATTACAGTTCGGCCTCTTGAGCAAAAACAAATTAATCATGTTGAGCCAAAATTTATATCTAGCTACGCCTAAAAAAAACAAAACGTAAATGTGTTACCAGTGCATTACAATAATCCAAAAAATATTTATACAGTGACATTATTTCAACCCAAATGTGACGTTTTACACCTCATGAAAGCTTGTGGCTAAAGCAAACATTAGTTAGCAACTCAGTAATCACTTATGACAACATTGTTTTTGACGACATAAAGATTTCGCCCAAGGAGCGACAAAATAATGCCATTGCTTAACTAACTAGCTAATAACAAGATGGCCACAAGAAGAAGGGTTAGTGGTATAACAGAATACTGAAAAAACATTTGATGCTAAGCACAACATATGAATATATGTATTTTTATGAAGCCAGCCAAAAATGCGTTGTTTTAAGTGGCTAATGTCCCAAAAAAGCTAATTACAGCCAGTTTTACATCATGTTTGAAACAGAGTTTATGTAAACCTCTCAAATTAAATTTTGTGATAATTCAGTTTGTTAATTTAATCTAAATTGTTCACATCCAATAATGACTCTAGGTGTATGGATTATCACGCACATGACCACCATGTGTTAATCTAACAGCTAACAACAGCTGAGACAATACTGAGCGATAACATATTGTGTTTCAGTCATTACTGCTAAAATAATTAAACTCTTGTTTAGAAGGAATATCCATTGCATAAATGTTACGTTTTGTATGAAAACTCTCAGCCAAGGCTCATCCATTAAGACGACTAGAAAATCTGTCTACTTTGATAGGTTTAAGAATAGATTCATCTATTGAACTGACAGTTAAGGCACATCATTTATGATAAACATATTCAAGAAAGAATATAGTTAATTTATTTGTTGCAAATGAACAGGAATTTGTTTCAATTTATAGTTTACAAATTAGCAATTCTACAGAAATACTACAGATTAAATTCTGAAATCTTGATGCTTGTTTTCACCTAAACTAAACGTAAATTTATGGCCATATTGCTTTTTTTTTGACACAATCAATCTCAGGATTTTGAGAAGTGGTGACATTAAACAAGAATCATTCTGGTCTTCATTCTTCAAAAATGAATATTAAATACATGAAATTTGTCAACAACAGTGGACAGACAGAGAGGAAAGACCTCGTGGTATTTTATAGAAATGTGACCGAAAACAAAAGCGATAACTGACTAACTGGAGAAATAATTAATGAGAGCAGATTACTGAAATCAAGCACACATCTGTCTCGCAACAAGACATTTCTGTTAATTAATTTGAATTTGAAAACAAAAATACACAATAAAACGTTTGGGCTCTGTTGCCAAAGATAAAACAAAGACTTCAGGTGACTCTCCACCACTCATTGCCTTTGAGAAGTGACGCACAGAGACTATGGCACCACCCAAACAATGTAGGGGCACGGAGGAGCGAAATCTGCCCAGTGACAGCAAATAAACTGTTACCCGCAGCTATGAATCGTCTGGCAAGTGCCAGCTCAACAGGAATGCAGGCCTCAGACAGCGGTTCTCAAACTCAGGGCCAAGGACCGCTGACGGTCCACTTGATTTTGCAAAAGGGCACATGCTATTTAGGGAAACATAATTGTTTCTTAAATCATTCAATTAAAAAAATCATGAAACAAACTTAAACTAGGCTGACTGACTATATGGTGACAGAAAACTAATATATGGACAAACAACTAGATAAATACACAAATACATGAATAATTGAAATATTCTCAGAAAACGTGTCCAAAATGCACATTTAACTTCACTAGAGCCTACAGCAGTGTGACCACCTCCTTCCCAATTCTATTCATAAGAAATAAGTCATTTAGAGACCAGGGAAGAAATCTAAGATTGCATGCTTCTGCCCTATCCCCCTCAAGTCTGGATCTGACCCTGTGTAGCGAAGACCTGAGATTCCCGTCGATGCTAATGCACCTCTTCAGTCAGATGGCAGCTTGGTGCAGGGCCAGGATAAGTATCTGCTACTCACAAACTATAAATTATTAGCTCTCTCAAGATAGAATGAGATTCTGTGGTGCAATTTCTCCCAAACCCCCCTTTTTTTCGCCCTCCTCGTACCTTATTTACAAAGGCAGAAAACGTTACCATGGGAACACAATACCAGGCAACCTCAGTGGCTTGGCATGATGCCCAATGGTTGCTAGGGCACTGTTGTCAACGGCTATTGGGTAGTGTCGGCCAGTCTCCTATGAGTAGGAGAGGAGAAAGTGTGTGTATATTTGAGTGTGCGTGTTCACAAATGTGCACAATGCACACAGCACATCTAAACTTAAAAAAATGTACCCTAACAATTGAATGTACTTATTCCAAAATGAGGGTTTTTATATGCTTACAATATGTAATTATTTTAAATAATATGTACCATTTTGAATTGGTTTTCTTTTTGCTGGTTTGACTCTGTGGGTGACAATTGATGGGAGGCAGCCTTTTGTTGGCTCATACACTCTAATAATTCTTCTTAGTAGAGAGTGTTTGTCAAAGAAAAAGAGAGAGCACAATCATGCAAGCAGTTATGTGAGGTCTTATATGCAATTGTGTTAATTAACATACATTATGGCTCCCTGATTTAGTCTTCTTTCAGCAGGTTTGATTGTATGATGGTGAACAGTTGGGACGTAGTCTGTCAATAGTGGCGTTATAACAATTTTGCTTCAATACACAATGTCACGAAGAACAAATTTGTTTTATGATGAGGGTAAAAATAAAAGGTACAGGAGGAGACAGACAGAGACTGATTGACTGAGAAGAAAAGGAAGCTTAGAGACATGGAAATGTTAGTGGATCTCTGTTAACTTGGAGCTGATGTTCTCCATCACTAGCTCTGATCTCTCAAGCTGTTTGCTCTCTCTTTCATTTCAGTCAGATTCAAGGAATCTTTGTTGGTGTAAACGGGAAGAAACAGATGTTGCCAAAGCATTTACCTCACAACCGGGATCTAGTTTGAGGTTTTTCCCATGGCTTTCTTCTCACTGGGGAGCTTCTATGGTTGACCATGGCATTCCTGAAATCAGCAGAGCATCATGCAGATTATTAGCATACCACAGGATAGGAAGGGGAACATCAACAAACACTGAGCCATGAAGTTGGGATAAGTAAATAAATAAAAGTCAGCCACCCAGACACAACCTTATCTGGGCTTTTATCCAGGCCACATAGTCTAATAGTGCCGCTTTCAGCAAAAACCACCCTGGACGCAATCATGAAAGAATACTACGAGATAATTAAATCATAATGGACCAATCCCTGATTAGAGACGAAGCACTCGGCAGCACAAAGAACTGAATAGAAACGCAAGCATTTATGACAGAGGAGGCTTCAAACATCGTGTGCAGAGTATGAAATTGATTAACAAAGTGAGAGATAATGGTGAAAATGAATACTGCGCCATCAACAAAGCGTGTACAAAAATACACGTACAGCGGAGACAGTTAAAGTCAATGGTGATGAATAATACATTAATAATGCTGAAAACTACAGTCCGACATCATATATTAAACAGCAGTGAGCCAAACAAATGCAATAATTATGACACTGCAACACAATGAAAGACAACAGAGACAGAGATGTGCGGCTTTTGTGTTGGTGTGCGCTCATTAATTCCCACATGTGTACGTATATATAGGTCTGTGTGTTCCTGCCTGCATGCACTTAGGGAGAGCGAATACTGCCTGTGGTGCATCTTATCTAATATTACCGAGAGGAAACACAGCCTCTCCCCCAAGCTTCTTTTCCCCCCGGCCCTTTGAACTCAAGCCGCTGCTGGAGATGCAGTCTGACTAAGCACAGCATGTCCTGAAAGGAGGTCAGAGGGCAGGAAAAACAGTCTGGTGTCATAGCAACTTGATGCCACCAACCAAAAATTTGGAGTGGCTGGTGGGGCCGCTGTAAAAAGGTTGGTCAACCTGTCACAGCTTACTGAAGTTATCCACTCGGATAACTGAATTAAACATTGAGCCTTAAAGGATAAAGTGTTTCCGTTGTAGCTAAAGCCTGATATATTTTTTCTTCTGTGTCATGGAGCTCCATTGTTGTCCATAAACTATTAAAAACACATCAGTGAGCCGCACTGTTGAACTGCGTGACATGTTCCTTCATTACCATGAATATGACCACTGTTGTTCATTTTGAGTGATCCCCACATACACCATCATGGTAGCTTAAATACTCACTAGCACATTCTGCAGCTGAAAAGAGTCTCTAACAAACGCACTATTTATTTAGTGTTTGTGACCCATTTTTAAAGATTTATGTCTTTAGAAGGATCCAATGTGCTTCGGGCCAAACACCCAGAGTAGAGAAGTACTGAGAGATACTAAAGCAGTGTCCAGGCCGACTTTAGCTCTGTGCGAAAAAATGCAGCCCCCTCATTCATTTTGCAGCAGGGTTGCCAATGCAGGGGGATACAACAAAAAAAATGCAAGGGTCATATGGCAAAAAAGTCGAACCTGGCCAAATGTTTGACGGACCGCAACGTCATCCCGCAAAACGTTGCAGTGGCCAATCACATACATGCAAGCGTACATTCCTGGTAAATTACTTTGTAATGTGAACGCCGATTCCTACTGTTTAACTCAGTTGCAGTATTTTGAGTGTTGTCAGATGAGCCTTCAAAGTTACAGATCCCAGACCAAAGTTTTAAGGCAGGGCTATTTTTGGTCTAAATTTGTCGATTTTTCGATTTTATATTGGATTTGTCAACGGTAAAAAAAATATGGAATGTATTCAACACATGTTCATATATTACATTTTGCTCTTGCTCCCATCAATGAACGTAGTGAAGTCTTAAACCTTTGACTTAATGGGATAATTTTGACAGGTTTTCAGGAAATGCACAATTACTGTCACAAAGGACTGCTTGACTCACCTACCTCTCTGAACAATTGCCACCAAACTGAATTCCTCTCATTTGTTGGACTAATGACTCTGAGTACTATTCAGCAAACCTGAGAAATGAACTGCAGCCGTAATTGTGTCGGCTGCCGTTGCCAGCCATAAACTGCCTGTGTTTTCATCTCACTCCTGAGGTGTTGAATCAATATGGAATCCAGGTTCCTTTGTATGTCATTAGCTTGTTTGATGCTTGAGCTGAGACCTCTCCAAACCTTCATGTTTTCAGCCTCTGAAATCTCACAGATGAAGAGTGTGATTGCAGGAGTGTCTGTCTGCAGTGTGTGTGTGTGCATATTAACCTTGAAATCAGTTTGCGTATAACAGGTTTGTAAATGGGCGTTTTGTGTGTGTGTGCGTGTGCATGTGTGACGCTTGTACGAGATGCGCGTGTGCTGCATCTGTTCGGGTGCGTGTATGAGGCTTGTGTGTGCATGGTGTGTGTCCTTGTGTTTGTTCAATGCGGCAGAGAGTGGAGTGGCAGATCAATAGGAAACAAATGAATTCAGATCAATATTAAGCCAGCGAGTGAAGGAGAGAGAAGGAGAGACTGAAAGCGAGTGAGTGGGGTGATGCACCACAGAGGAGGGGGAGGAGGAGGAGGAGGAGGAGGAGGAGGAGGAGGAGGAGGAGGGGTGGGTTGGGAGGGGGTGATGTGTTACCAGCAGCACAGCGACTAACTGTACACTTGGGAAAGACCACTCATTTCTACAGCCCAAACCTCAGCGCTTTGAGGTCATTGACGGTTAAAATGGATGGTTAAGCGAGGTAGAGAGAAAACAGAGAGAGAGACAAGACAGCAGCATTCCAGCATCACAGGTGGTGTTCTGTTTTAATGTACGGTAGCAGTGAAATGAAACTGGACAGTGTTTCTTTTTCTTCATATTTCTAAATAAATAAAGTTACATATGTGTTCTCTTTATTTAACTTAGTTATAGTGCCTTTTTTTAATCCACCCCTCATGTTTCATGCTTGTAAAGGTTTTTGTAGCTGATCATCAACAATCATCAAAATGTTTCTATTACAGCATTTCAGTATTACATTCTGTGAAACTGCCATTTTTTGTTCCAGACCAATCTGTTGATGAGGTGAGAGGGTCATGGCTGAAAATAAACAAACCTTGATCTGAGATCTCAACACAGCAACATCTGCCACTGTCTGCACACAGCAGCCGTAGTCACCCTGAACTTTGACCCTTTTACTTCTATTTCGTGCCTAAATAACACATTTCCTTCTCACCAAGCATGATCTGATTAAAATAGCTCAGACTAGCGAGGATTTAATTTCGACCTTTCAACTTAAACTCCCAGTTGTAGCTTGACATTTACAGGCACACCTGTAAGGACCTTCAGACTTCTCACATCCAATTTCTCAATGTTTTACTGAAAGGTTTGGAAAGCAGTACTAAGATTTAATATTTTTGTTCCAACAAAACTACAAAACAATCTTATCAATGTTATTTTCATTTTTTATTAATCTGTTGATTCTTTTTTCTGTTAATCAATTCCATTTTGTCTATAAAATGTCAGAAAATAGAAAATAAAAATCCTATAATAGTTTCTGTGAGCTCAAGGTGACACCTTTAAATTGCTTCTTTTTAAGTTGGATTTTGACTTTTACTCGACTGAAGCTGTATTTCTGTCTAACAGCACATGTAAGGTCCTCTGCTGAAATATGGTACACCGGTCGACTATATTTGTCTAGACTGCGACGGAGAAATCACCAGAGATTTGATCGAGTATCATATTTCTATTGTTGAGAATATTATTTTGAGCTGAGCAATACATAGATGATGGATTGCAGCAGTATCGATATCATCCTCTTGGACTTTTACCTTTATGAGTGTTGTTAAGTATTTGTGGTATTTATAGTTACGTGGGTTTACAATTTTTGCCACATTTACTGTATATTCACATCATTCATTATCCTAGTTTAATCAGCGTTTATTTATTGGTGTGATACATCATAAAAATATTTAAGATTCTTTTTCTTCAGAGTATCGCTTTGAAATTGCAAACAGGATTGCTCCGCTTTGAGTATCTGCTCATCTCTTGGCCGTGAGATCAAAGAACCACGAGCCATTTGGGAGTCGGAATTGAATGAGACTTTGAAGTGATAGTGGCGAAAACAAACACATGGATGCTGAGTGCTTGTGAACGGGCACTCTCCACTTCCAGCTCAAGGTGCTTCGGCTCTTGAGATGGATTTCAATGATAAATGCCTCAGTTAGCTTTAAGTGCACTGTCTCGGATGCCTTAGAGAAAATACTGTATGCTCTAAGCGGTATTGTTTAATTGAAGAGGATACCTATAGCAATGGATTCCCTACTCACTATTTGGCCTTGGAAGAGAAGTGTGAATGCCCTACTGAATACTATCACACCATTTCTAATTAAGTTATTATATTAGTTATTGTAATGTGCGTACTGTATAGATTTGGAGACAGCCACTTTCATTTTACCCTAAACTATGATCTGATTAGGTTTGATCATTTACAGTATGACCAGCTAAGTGCCCATTGTGTGCAATACAGGTTCTAATTTTTACTATACGAGTGAAAAATCTGCCTCTACTGATAATCTACATAGTAAAATAACACAAAAATGTGTGAGGGACGGCTGAATAAGCAGGTGCAACCCTGCAATATTGGCATTGTAACACCGAAAGCATTTTACATTGTTGACATCCGTTGACATATGATGCAGTTCTCATCATTGCAATAATCTTAATAATCATTAAGTGTGATTAACCAAACTAGGACTGCAACTAACAATTATTTTCATTTTCAGTTAGTCATGTGGTCTCTAAAATGTCAAAAAGTAGTAAAAAATGTTTCCCAGAGTGCAAAATGATGAGCTCAAGTAACTTGTTTCGTCCAGCCAACGGTCCAAAATCCAAAGTTATTCAATTTAATATTATAGAAGACGAAGAAAATCCCCAAATATTCACATTTGAGAAGCTGGAACCAGTGATTTTTTTGGCATTTTACATAAACAATTAATACAATTAATTTTTTTTCAACTGACTAATCAAATAGTAGCTCTGTATTTAATGATAGTATAATACCTTCTAATCATCATCAATAAAGCCATATAATCTGGATACCCATCAAAGCAACTACTCCTCTGTCAGCCAGGTTTCAGATCATACATCACATTGTCTTTCAATATGTTTATGTGCTACATAAATGCTGCCATCGCTTCATATGAATCATCATAAATTGCATATTTTGTAGCACCCGATGGACCCAGTGGAGCAAAGGAGGGACTGGGTGTGAGGAGTTGCAGCATGCGACAGCTGCCTTCGGAGTCAATCTATCAGACTTGCCTGGAGAATAATGTCTGAAGCAGCGAGCTCAGCAGTCCTTCAACTGCATCACTGTCGCTCATTTCACCCTTGTTGAACTCACACTGCCATTTTCAACTTTGGCAATTTTGCACCGCGAGTAAAGTTGATAGACAGTGACCATGGATACAAACGAGATAAAGAGGGACACAGAGAGAGAGATAGATAGACGCTGCAGATAAAATGTGAAATGTGTGTGTATGTGTGTGTCTGTCAAAAAAAAAAACATTAGAGAGGAAACGAAATAGAGAGATCTTACATAGGACTGCAACTGAAGTTTATTTTGATCATTGACTACTTTGTTATGTTTTTCATGAATCGCTTAATCCTTTGGTCTATAAAGTGTCAGAAAATAATTGAAACATTCCCATCACAAGCTCAAGATAACGCCTTCAAATGGCTTCTTTTGTCCGACCAACTGTGTAAAACTAAAGAGATTCCATTGACAATGATATCAAAAAGAGAAAAGCTGAAATTCCTCATGTTTGATAAGCTGGAACCGGCAAATGTTTGGCATTTTTCCTTGATATATCACTTAAACCATTGATCGATTATCAAAATTCTTGTCTACTAGTTTTCTGACTTCCGTTGTTTCTTCTTTTCATGCAAAGACTCATTTAGCATTTTAACTTAAGTGAAAACCGACAGAGAGCTAAAGACAGAGAGAGAGAGAGAGAGAGAGAGAGAGAGAGAGAGAGCGACAGTGAGAGATACCTGAGGCAGTGATGTAGAACATCAACTCCAACCAGACAGTCTGCTAAAAAAAAATTAAAAAAAAAAAAAGCATGGCGAGGCAAACATCGCCATGTCTCTCAGCTTTTCTTCCTCTCTCTCCTCTTTAATCTGACAGCCCCCCCCCCCTCTCTTTCTGTCTCTCTTTCTCCCTCTTTGTCTCTCTGTCTCTCTCTCTGTCCCCCTGAGCTGTGTTCTGTGTGTTCCATCCCCGCCTCCCTCCATCTCCCTGCCTCTAATGTGCTTTGGCGTGTGTTACCCACGGGTGCTTGCGCGCTGCTGCCGCCATCCTAAAGCCGGGTCAGGGGGGCAGCTGAAGCGGCGCGATGCTGTCTGTGACATCATCAGTCACTGCTATTACTCACGTCTCACCTCCCCTCACTGTCTGAAACTGCCAGGGCTTTAGGTGCTTGGTGGCGGGCCGGGCAAACACACACACACAAACACGCATTCAGATTTACACACGCGTTGGCAGAGCTAAATAAAACAGATTTATCCCAAATTTTTGTGAATCCAATTTGGAGATTTTTGTTACCTAAAATAGTTCAGGCTCACACATAGTTGAGATTGAAATCATATTAGTGTAGTATGCACAATATTTAATGCATCATTACAAGCAGTTGCTTCTTCATAGGAGGTGTCAGTGTCCGAAATATCTTTTACGGAATTAAACTCTTCACTCAATAATTCAGTTGGCTAGTTTAAACCTAAATGGACAACAAGAGGGGCATGACATTACGTTACAATGGTATGCGGACAATCACAGTTAAGTGATTATTAACGCTTTATTGTTTAGCCAATAAAATGTTCAGAAAAAGTGAAAAATGCCTATCACATTTTCACAGTTGATATCTTTAGATTGCAAAGAAAAAAAAGGAGCAAATATTCACATTTAAGCTGGAACCAGTGAGTTTTTCCCCCCTATTTTTGAAGGTGACTTAAACGATTAAAAAATTATCCAAACAGTTGCAGATTCATTTTCTGTAGATCGACTAATCCATTAACCGAGTAATCGTTTCAGCTCTAAATATGTGCTTTAACACAAGCTATCACTTTGTTGTATTAGATTTCAGTTTCTGGAATGTTGAATATATTTTTCATGGAATTAAACACTTCACTTAATAATTCAGTTGGTTAGTTTTAACCTCAATGGACTACAAGATGGGAATGACAGTACACTCAATAATTTAACATGACAGAATAGTTCAGATGGTGTGGTACACTGTCAATCATAGAAAAGTATGCTGAAATTACTAAAATCAAAAATAAACTTTTATATATAAATGAATATGTATTAGGGCTGAGACTAATAATTATTTCCATTATTATTCCATCTGTTATTTTTTCAGTTGCTTGATTAAACATTTAGGTCTATAAAATGTCTATAAATTGTGAAAAATGGCTAAGATGATGTTTTCAAATGTCTTGTTTTGTACGACCCATTGTACAAAACCCAAAAATATTTCATTTACAATAATAATAATTTACTTAACTGATCAATCGATTATCAAGCTGTTGGCGATTCATTTTCTGTTGATAGAGTTATCAATTAATAGACAAATCAGTTCAGGTCTAGCTTTGATACAGGCAATAACTTTGTTATAGTAGGTGTCAGTTTCTGAAATTCTGAATATATTTTATGGAATCCAGATGGCTAGTTTTGACCTAAATGGACTACAAGATGGGACAACAGAACAGTCAATAAGTTACAAGAATAGTTATGATAGAATAGTTCAGATGGTGTCGTATGTCAATCACATAAAAGTGTGCTAAAATGACTTTCGGTTGTCATAATGTCTTATTGTGGCAAACAACAAACCACCTAAGTCACCCAAGTAAAGTGAAACAATAAATCATGAAATATTGTATATATATATATATATATTTAGTTCAGACCGTGTCACCATCAAATCACCACATCTGACTTCAGTGGAAACACTCCTATACCTGGGGGTCTGTCACCTCCGCTTTCAGCCAATGAAGAGGTGAGACTCTGCAAACTCCTTCACTCAGGAATACAGATAGCTGGTATGAAAGCCCTCGGCCTGTGTGTGGGAAGGCACCGTATAAATCATGCATGACCAGCAGCACCAGGCACCATATGCATGCTACAGCACTGCATGCCAGTGTCATATTCACAAGCATATAGAGAATGTACAGTATATGTCTACGTCTTTTTTGTCTCACTCCCCTGCACTCCCTTCATGTCCTCTTGAAAGCACCTGCAGCACTGAACTCAATGTGCCACAGAAAAAGACAGACAGGGAGAGACAGACTCGACACAAAAAAAGAAAGGAGGGTGAAGGGTTGCAGAATGGATAAACCAAACGACAATGACAGAATAATGATGCTTGGAGTATAAATACCTAAAGGCATGAATATTTGCAGACGAAAAACACGAGCAAAAACTGCATGGGGACAAATAAAAGACGCAAACAGAAAACGAAGAGTGGGAAAAACAATGAAGCAAAGTAGGACAGCAAAATAGATGGACGGACAGACCGATAAACTGAAAGAGACACAAGAGAGAGACAGAGACAGGAACAGCAGGAAGAACAAAAGATGAAATGATGTGAAGGAAGAGAGTGGATGGGGAGAAAGAAGGACAGACTTGGAGCCAGACAGAGGAAAACAAGGAGAGAGAGTGAATTAGAAAAAGAGAGGAGGGCAATGAGACAGAGGCGCAGGGAGGTAGTGCGCATGCTAAAATAGGTGGCAGACTCTTGTCAGTGCAGTGACCTAGTAGCGCAGGACTGAGGAATTCTCCCTGTTGACCCGGACACATTCCTCCGGACTTCAGACTTTAACCCATACCACACCACCATACTGTACTGCAGTGGCTTATGTGGCTTTTCTGTCACTGACCGATGAAAAATAGTATGTATATACACACATGCTACTGACCCTACAGTTTATAAAGCAGCATTAACATTTCCCGTCTTGAGTGGGTGATATGAATGAGTTTGGAAATCTAAAAAATTACCTGAAAAACACAGCAAACACCTTCGATAAGAATGGAAATATCAGGTAAAGTGTACAGCTCAGCTAGCTCTGAATCAACGGTCTGTGCCGCCTGCAGAGAATGTGTGTGCATGTGTGCGAAAACACATTGTGAAAATATCAGGGCAAGAAGGGCTCTATTGTGTCGCGGAGGCAGAAAGCAGCTCTTATTCTCCTGCTGCTGGACCGGGGGCATGGGGGTGACATCAGCACAAAGACAAAAATGTAATGTGAGGCATCCCCAAAGCTAGCTTCAAGGCTAGACCACAGGCCGCTCTTTATACCCACATTCCCTCACTTTTCAACAGCATTTGATAATCGGGACGTGACCAACAGATGACCCTTCCACTTGTTGCTTACTAAGATAAGTCACAGCCAACAGTGTTTCACCGAACTGACTCAAATAGGCGTGCCAGCAAATGGAAAGATTGTCTGCTTGCTGCTTTCACGTAGGCCCACAGTTAGCACATATCTGTGAGGTTAATCACGACAGAATGACTCAGGGAAGAGTAATTCAATTACTCTGATGGTGCATTGACGTTTCGATCGAGCCACAGACTAAAATGGCTGACCAAGTGTTCCTGACTGCTGAGTGCCATTAAGCAAAAATCTAGTCAGTAAAGCACTTGGCTTTAAACAAACCTATACATAGACTCTGGGGACAAACAGAACGTACAGGATCTGTTGCTTATTCTGGACCCTTTTTAAATTATAGAAATGAACAGTAAATATCTTACCTGAAAAAATCACGTCTTCAGTGAAAATGTTCAGGTTGTCTCAGAGGCTGAATCTGAAAAACAGATACAGATATATTATTTGCATTATAATTACTTTGAGAAGTGCAGGTATTCTGTAAAGCATGATTTATTTGATTTGATTTATGAACTGATTCTGGATTATTTGTCTTTAACTTGTCTGTTAAGCTCGCCTGAATCCAGCCCCATTCTTCACTGTAATTCAGTACACTGTATATTTAACCATATGATTACTTCAGTCAAATGAATATTAGATTGAGTATTCATATAATTGTGTTTGGCCCTACATCTATTATTTCAAGATCCTTTTAATCCTCCATTAAATACAACACGCTGATTATTGCAATCATTTCATTGTACAATTATTGTACAATTTGTATTTCACACCAGGCCTGCTAGGATGTTCTATTGGCACTTGTCAGTTTGTCGTTTTCAAGCTCAGAAAACACAAATGCAGCTGCACAAATTCAAAGCTGCAACACACAATGGCAGCTTGCATGGGAATTCCTGAGGTCTGTTCGATCCATTAATGTATGCTGCGGTTGAATGTCATCAATTATGAATGAGAAACACACGAGATTCAAAGAGAGCTGGTAGAGAATCATGGGTCAAAGCACTGGACTGTAGTACATTGAATATTTGTAATATACTGTTAGAAATATTATGCAGTCAGATAGATACTAGTTTTGGGCAGGCTATCTTTAAAAGGTTCCACACTTTTTAAGCCAACCAATTATCAGATTATAAATTAGTCTTTGGCTAAAACAGAATGAGTTTTGCCAAATTACATAGAAATGTCAACTAAATTAGTAAAAGAGGCAAACAGCCTGCAGCAAACTACACCTACAATAGGTGAGGTTATTCTATTTCCTCCATATGTGCGGATACTGCAGTATCTTTATGCAGCCGGAGCCTCTTCCCCTTTAAGGCCCAGAGTGTGTTGACCCTGCCAGTGAGTTCATTCCATAAGGAGACCTATATAGCTTCTCCTCCAGAGCCCCTGATCACGACCCTGCTGAGCTGCCGCCTCAGTTATGTAAGATTACATAACACCAGGTCTGTCTGAGTAATATTTCATAACCTAGGGGTCCCACTACACTGGCATTACCGTCAAATCCACTCAGGAGTGGAATCAAAGGTGCTAGGCAGGTTTGGTAACGTAAAAGTCAAATTTGAAAACAAATAAGAGCAAGTTGACGGCTCTGAGGGGATTTGTCTCTCCTAACCTTCTTGTGTCTTTGCCTGACAATCGCAGGCATCAAAGACTTTTCCCTTCATTTTCTTGAGAGCCTCAATGGAGGTCACGGAAAGGTCGACCCTAGGACGCTACTAAACAAAAGCGTCCTCCCCCTTGGCTTATCACAGAATGCAGTGATGCTGTCTGCCTATAAATGTCATATCATTGTGTTTTAATCAAATCATTGCATATGAATTAATTTAGCACACATTTGGACATTATTAGAGAACTAGGCCAGTAATTGTTATCTAACGGCCTCGCTTTTTTTGTATCCATATCTGAAGTATTTATTTTTTCAAATGTCAGCATTGTTTTTAATCAAAACTTTTTTGATGACCATGCCCTCACATAACTTCAGTAAACTCGCTTCATTCACAAAAAGATGATAAACAAAGATTTTAAAGCAGACAAAAATTGAAAGGTGTTTCAACACTTTTCGTTTAAAGTAACACACACGGCGGAGGAACACACACACTCCCCTCAGAACGATACCAGTGGACAATCTTGGATATAGATAACAACCGTGGCAAGTGACAGAGTAAAGGTGGGCAGAGATAAAAAGAGGCTATGTAAATAAAAAACACAGCAGGCAGATATATAACGCAGGAGAGGGAAAAAGGGAAAGGAAAGAGGTGCCATGAGATATCTGAGGCTGATACTGCAGGAGAAAAAGGTATACTCGACGGAGGTTACAGCGGATGGGCTGCAAATGGACGATAGCAGACTCGTGTTATATATCGTATGCCTCCGTCTGCTGGCCAGAGTTAGGCCCACTGCACTTACAGTACAATAATGCATTCATGTAATCCACTACTGTCAACATCTTTCCATCGCAGATATGCAGTAATTTGCACCAAAGCCTCCGTCTTTACCTGTAACTTTGCCACATCAAACAAAAGTAATCTCACTCCAAATGCGCAGGTTATAAAAATGAAAAAACTCGCTGGAACGCACTCCAGTTTGTTAGTTAGCTCACGCCCTGAAATAAATCCACCCTTATCTTTTGTTGATACTGAACCACATCTTGGACTGTGGGTTTTGTCTCTACAGGCGGACCAACAGATAGATTGGGGATACCCGGATGAACGGATGGAAGATGGGATAGAAAAAGGGGGAGAAGCATGGGAGGAGTGAAATATGCAATGAGAGAAGAAGAAGAAGAAATCCCGCAGTACTTACAGTATTCTCACCTCTCCATTTCGCCTCATTTTAACACTTCATCTTTCATTGTTTCAATTGCGCAATCGCTTCACGAATATGAAACATGAAACGTGATTGTGCAAATCCACGCATGCGTAAGCAGGAGTGACCATCCGCCACTGCCGGCTCCGTTAACTCAAAATCCCACCCCAACATACTAACACACACATACACAGACACACAGATACACATGACTAATACAGACAGATACACACAAATGCACCCACCCTGCTTCCTTCATGTGCTAGTCTCCCATGCATGGGCCTCTCGAAATTGGGTGCACTCAGTGATCCCTTTCCAAGCCCTCATCTAAATGTGAGCAGAGGTAATCCTTCAAGGAGAGGCAAAGAGAACAGCGATAACCCACGATAAAGAGGAGTTGAGGGAGGAAGGAGAGAGAAAGACAGTGAAAGAGGGAGAGAGGTGGAGCGCGAGATGGGATAGATGAACAGGATGGGGGGATTAGCAACCTAGGGAACACATTTTTCAAACAAGAAAAAAAAAAGAACCGAGAGTTGAATAATGAAGTGAAGGCGAGGCTGGGGAGAGGAGAATGCTTTAAAGAAAAACAGAAAGGCAGAGAGAATGCATGTATTGGAAAGGAAAAAGACATGTACATACAGTATACTCACAGACGAATGAGAGGGTGACCGGAGAAGTGATGAAAAATCATGCCAAAAAAACAAAATGAAAGGCGACCAGAGAGTGCGGGCCTGAGTTTGGAGAGAAGTCCAGTTTCTTCTCATTCTGGAGTTTTGTTTTTTCACCTTTTTCCCGCGATTTTGCCAATTCCTATCCAGCAGTCCCTCCTTCCTAAGTCTATCCCCTACTGGTCCCCCTTCTTCTCTCTTCCCCCTCCTGTTTTTCTTGCCAGTGCCGGTACTCTTTCTCTCTTTCTCTCTCTCTGTCTTTCTCGCTTTCTCCCGCAAACCATGCTCTCCATTTTCCCCTCAATCTTTGCCTCTGTCCCCTTCATCTGTCCATTCATCGGACACTCTTTTCCTTTTCTTCAACCCTAAGCTCCCGCTTCGGAACACAGATAAGATTTTAAAAGAGGTTTCTGAACTGAAGCCAAGTTCTGACTTGAAAAAGCCCCCCCAAAAATACTGCAGAAGAATAGAAAAAACTGTTTTCAGGAAAGGACAAGCGGTTTGTGGCATTCAGTCTAACGGAGGGACAATCCACGGCCTGCCTTTTTCAGGGGCGCCACGCATAGTAGAGGTGAAGCGTCTGCGTGATGGTGCCTCCGTACATGAGGACATAACCAAAAGCAAAGACTGGCAAGGAAAAGAAAAAGAAGGAGAAAAAAAGGAGCTTGTTGCGGTCGGTCTCCAGTGAAAGTGGATAGTAAGCGCGCGTGAGGGGAAGGAGTGGGAAGGACTCCGGGGTGTGTGCATGTGTGTGTGTGTGTGTGTGTGAAGAGGTGGGAGGGGAAAGAAAGGAGAGCCAGCGAGAAGAGAGAGAGAGAGAGATAGAAAGACTGGGGGTTCATGGAGAAATATCCAAGAGGGAGGGATAGAGGAGGAGTGTGTCGGTGGGGAGAGGAAAGAGGAGGGGGCAAGAATAGGAATACATTTTTTTCCCTTTTTTTTTTAAGCTCACGGTATTCGAATTTTGTGCTTTTCATTTTTTTTTTCACCCCTCTGTTCCGAGGCTAATACCTTCTCTTTCTGTGAGAAAAAAATAGAGAGGAAGAAAGAAGAAGAGAAAGAGCTACTGTGTGCTTTGTCTCCCGCCCCTGCCGTTCCTTTTCCTGGTTTCCTTTCTGCTCTGACTCTCCTCTATTCAGCCTATTTTCTGCACGTGCACTTGAACGCTAAATCCTGTCTGCTTTCCCCTCCCCTCTCTCTCTCTCTCTCTAACTGCGCATCTGTGTATGTCAGCCTCTCTCTCTCTCTCTCTCTCTCTCTCTCTCCTAGGCAGAGGCTTGAAATAGTGCTAGCAGGCAGGAGAGAGCAAGCGGGAGGGAAAAGGAGAGGGCGAGGGGGACAAAAAAGGGGAGAGAGATGTTGAGAGGGGGGAGGGGAAGAAGCTTAGACGGGCAGACACAGAGAGCGCAGAGCTGCTGTGTGTGTGTGTGTGTGTGCGAATGAACATGTCTGCACATTTGTAAACATACATTCATCCACCTTGGCTTTGGATGCAGTGTTTCACACGCTGTTGGTAATCCGCATATGATGTTAGCCTACATACCAGAAAAGAAATACATGACTTTTTTAGGTCAAGGAAAGAAATAATTAAAACGGCAGGATTTTCTGTATTTTCAGCAGTTTAAACTCAAACTACACTTCATACAAACTACTAAAAATGAAGCAATGCAAGGAATGATTGGTTGTTCATAATTGATGATTTGCCACGCCAAAAAAACGGATCAGTATCATGTTATAACGTGATAAGTTTATTGTTATAACAATATACTATTTATCACGTTTTAACGTGAAACATTTCACGTTATAACGTGATAACTTATATTGTTAAAACGTGAAACGTGAATGAGGAAACGCTGTATGGATACACTGAGGAATATGGCTCATTTACACGATTTGATTAAGTCCTGCTTTGCGCTTGAGACATGGCGAGAAGGTGGATGATATTGTGATAAGGTTGTGTATACTTTGGTTGGGTTGGGATTTGTAATGTGGGGGTGCGAAGGGTGAAGCAGGATGTAGTCTATATATATACCCTCACTGGGTCTGTCCGGTACCACAAGTACAAACACACATTCACTTCATGAGATGGAACAATAAGGGCTCCATGCCCAGCCACTGTGCCATTCGTAATAGTGCATAGAACTCCAGATGCGCCCCAGTGGCACCGCATAGTAGCATACCTGACTTTCTCTGTGAGGGGATAACGGCTGGGAACAAAATAAAGCATACTGCTGTGTGGAAGAGAATATGAAGGTTACGCACTGTAACATTTAAGAAGCTGTTACAAGCTAATGTTTGGTATTCTTACCAAAACTTACACAATGATTTGATTGTATTTTTGTCGACTGACTAATCAATTAATTGACTAATTTCAGCTCTAAACATATCTTTCCACATAATTCTGATAAACAATTAGTAATTCCATTCAATTATCAAGATGACATTTGCTGGTCACAATTTAAAAAAGGCTTGCTTTCTGTGTTTCACATAGAACGACTACTCTGCAGGTTTGTTGGCTACATGTCAGAATAAGTAAGAAAACCTTGGTCTCTGGTATTTTGTAATTGGTATTTGCCATCATTTTTACATTTTATACACAAAAGTTGCTAACTTAGATAATGTGAACTTTAAAGGTTTTGAAATTACAGCTCATGTAAAAACTAATTTTTGCATTTATGCTGAATTTCAATTCAGTTCACAGGTTGCCTGCAGGCATTGTTACAGGTATGTAGAGGGTGGCATGAATAACGCTTTGAGATTATGTAAATACTTTTATTAATATGATGTCAGGTATTAAGACAAATGTGTGAGAATAGTGGAGAAGGAAGGCAGGTCATGGGAGGTCAAGAAAGAAATGTGCTGAAAACCTGGTCACCTTGGTTATGAAGCTTTCTTTGTATGCCGTCTTTAGACAAAAAAACATTTGTGCCCAGGAATGAGAGCTTTTATTTATGAAATACTGATAGAAGTCAATCCATACTGCTTTCTTTTTCAAGGGCAGCGATCACCTTGGCAAACAGAGGCCTGGACACAATCCTGAATCTAAAAAGATGGCATATTATACATGCTGTTGCGATAAACAAATGAAAGAAAGCTATTATATTTTATGAAAACCGTTATGTCATGGTCATCCTTTGAAACGTATAATAATTTAAAACAACTTCTGACTTTCTTTTAGACCATGAACACATTTTATACATTCACTGCATTAGTTTAAATTGAGGGTACACTCTATTCAGTATGTAAAAGACAAATAAAAGCAACATGTTGGCTGTATTTGCAGGCAGCAAATGCTCCTGGCTGGTAAAAAAGAAACTAAAGCGTTACTAACCCTGCGCCAGTGGTGTCTTCCTCACTGAGGTGCTTTCTCCTCGCCTGCTGACTGCAGCACACTTCTTGAAAACCCTTTGGGTCTGATAAAACAGAAAAATGGGCCAGAGATGTGGGAAAAATGTGCCACAACACTACCCTCTGCTGGGATTCAACGGGAACAGCTCACACGTCATCATTACGGAGAAAAAGCTCGTTTTTAACATTGTTTAACCATCGATTTGACACATACACGAGGCTGACTGTGTGATTAAAATGTGCATGGAAAATATTTCCATTAGTGTTTGAATTACTTTGCTTTAAGGGCTGAGTTAAGCAGGAATGTGAAGCTGCTGGTGAGGTTAATTCAGGCTACGGTATCATCCTTTCCAAATGAGGGCAGTCTCCCTCCCTCCCTCCCTCCTCAGCATCCTTCCTTTAGTGTTAACTGCTTCACTGCATTAGCTACCATCGGCTAACCTGGAGCTAAACTCCATCACACACCTGACCACCGGGCTGTCGGCTTTCTATGGTACATGAAAAGTAAGATATGTGTTATCACTGGATAATATGAGAGCTGTATGTATGGGCAAATGTCATGTACGACTTAGGTGCTACAGTTAACCTTACAGTTAACTAGTGTAGCTAGCTAGCAGGTAACATTAGCAAAAATGTTAACTTAGATAATGTGAACTTCAAAGGTTTTGAAATCACAGCTCCTGTAAACACACATTTTTTGCAGTTATGCTGAATTTCAATTCAGTTCACAGGTTGCCTGCAGTTATTGTTACAGGTATGTAGAGGGTGGCATTAATAATGCTTTGAGATTATGTAAATAAATGTATTAATATGATGTCAGGTATCAAGAAAGAAATGTGCTGAAAACCTGGTCACCTTGGTTATGAAGCTTTCTTTGTATGCCGTCTTTAGACAAAAAAAACATTTGTGCCCAGGAATGAGAGCTTTTATTTATGAAATACTGTTAGAAGTCAATCCATACTGCTTTCTTTTTCAAGGGCAGCAATCACCTTGGCAAACAGTGGCCTGGACACTATCCTGAATCTAAAAAGATGCCATATTATACATGCTGTTGCAAAAGACAGCCACCAATGATGAAAGAAAGAAATTATATTTTATGAAAACCGTTATCTCATGGTCATCCTTTGAAATGTATAATAATTTAAAACAACTTCTGACTTTCTTTTAGACCATGAGCACATATTATACATTCACTGCATTAGTTTAAATTGAGGGTACACACTATTCAGTATGTAAAAGACAAATAAAAGCAACATGTTGGCTGTATTTGTAGGCAGCAAATGCTCCTGGCTGGTAAAAAAGAAACTAAAGCGTTACTAACCCTGCGCCAGTGGTGTCTTCCTCACTGAGGTGCTTTCTCCTTGCCTGCTGACTGCAGCACACTTCTTGAAAACCCTTTGGGTCTGATAAAACAGAAAAATGGGCCAGAGATGTGGGAAAATGTGCCACAACACTACCCTCTGCTGGGATTCAACGGGAACAGCTCACACGTCATCATTACGGAGAAAAAGCTCGTTTTTAACATTGTTTAACCATCGATTTGACACATACACGAGGCTGACTGTGTGATTAAAATGTGCATGGAAAATATTTCCGTTAGTGTTTGAATTACTTTGCTTTAAGGGCTGAGTTAAGCAGGAATGTGAAGCTGCTGGTGAGGTTAATTCAGGCTACGGTATCATCCTTTCCAAATGAGGGCAGTCTCCCTCCCTCCCTCCTCAGCATCCTTCCTTCAGTGTTAACTGCTTCACTGCATTAGCTACCATCGGCTAACCTGGAGCTAAACTCCACCACACACCTGACCACCGGGCTGTCGGCTTTCTATGGTACATGAAAAGTGAGATATGTGTTATCACTGGATAATATGAGAGCTGTATGTATGGGCAAATGTCAGAGGCGTGTATGACTCAGGTGCTATGGTTAACCTTACAGTTAACTAGTGTAGCTAGCTAGCAGCCATCGTTAGCAAAAATGTCAGGGGTTACAACCGTTCCAACGGCTGCGGTGGTGCGGTGCATTTCGGCTGCTTAAGCAACTCTGTGAAGATTTAAAATGTAATTTCAAACTCACCTTTGTCTCCAATTTGCGTTGTAGATGCCCAGTGTCACAGTGAAAGACGTCAACCAGCAGGAGTTTGTCAGAGCTCTGTCAGCTTTCCTCAAAAAGTAAGTAAAGCTGAAAACCAGCCTGCACTGCATGACTGGCTGATATCCACCTGTCAATCACACAAGGCTGAAGGTGTATGTAGATGATGGACAGAGGCTGACCATAATGTAAAGAAAATATTTTTTCGTTTTATTCATTTAAAGCTGGAGTTATTGATTTCCTAATTTATAAGAAGTTATTGATTTCCTAATTTATAACAAGTCTCAATTAAATATAACAATGTCATTAATGTTTATTGAAATAACAGGGAACGGTTCTTTAGAAATGCACTGTCGAGCCACTATGAATAAAGATGGATACCACAGAAAATCTGATAGTTGTAAGAGATATAAATATGTATCATAATGTACAGTAAGGCCGCCAAATTCATTACATGAGTTATATGAATAAATACAGACAAGTGAATTTTTTAGAATTTGAATAAACAAAACTTTCAGACCAAAGAAACAACCAATCTCATAACCAGATCTGCCATGTTTGTTTTGATTGACATATGAACACTTAGTGATGAAAAGGTGTTTTTGTCCAATTAAACATTGAGAAAAATGGCCTTGTGAAATAAAAGCTGCTGTGAAATAAAAATGACCTGCAAAAACTTGGTGAAAAGAAGCAGAATTAAATAACATTTCATAATGATAATGAGCATAGTTTATTGGATTATTTCAAAAGTCCATGGTTATGTTTTATAATATGTCTGTATTTATTCAAATAATTTCACAATACCCTATTTATTTATTTAATTTCAAACATGTTGGGTCACCTTGGACAAGGGCACTCATACTGCAACATACAGACAATTGTACCTCACATCCTGGGTAAGTTGTAACAACAAATCTAACATATCAGATGTTGATGAAGTGGACATTTAAAACATGTTTTAACAGAAACCAACCCAAACCCTACATTTTTACTCACCATAAAATCAGAAATTTGGCTGTAAAATTGTTCATTTTCCTCATAGCCTTTTTTCTTTTGATGCATGAACACAGGACCAAATCAGAATCAGAATCAGAAATACTTTATTGATCCCCGGGGGGAAATTATACAATACATAATAAATAAATTATACAAAAAATATATTATACAAAAAATAATAAATAAGGAATTTTCAACTGATCACAATTATTTCTCATGATCAGAGAAACTGGTCAATTTAATTTTAGTTATATTGTACTGCAGATAGTTCTATGCTTGTAGAAATGTTCTTTTATTAAGGGCGTCACCCTCTTCGATATAGCCTACTACAGCACATGATGTTTGCATTGCATCAAGTTACTTGTTGGGAGTGATGCTCTCATTCCTGTGGCTGAGATCACCGGCCTGTTTCATATTTGCATACAAGGATAGTAAGCACATTTGGTCGACCATCTTTTAACACACTGTACGTATTATGGTGTTGTTGTCTCCTTTTAATGTTTATAGATGAGATAAGATAAGATTAACTTTATTGATCTGACACAGGGGAATTGAGCGTCACAGCAGCAGAGGTACAAGAACATATGCATAGTATATAGACATTATGAGTATTTACTTAAAATGACAAAAACAAAAATCAAAGGTACTAATTACTATGTACACCAACATAGATATTAACTATAAAGTGTATTGAACTAAAATAGTCACAAACAAAGTGAGGAGACAAGTAAATTGCAATGACAAAAATTAAATACTTATACTTGTAAATATTGCAGATGAGGGAATGTAAAGTATCTTGGGTCTGCAGAGCAGTGTGAAAGGATTAAAGAAGTGCCAAAGCAAATGTGGGTATAAATACTGTATGTGGGCTACAGTATATGTGAGAAACCACAGTAACAGACTGGGAGCCAGCAGGGATGCTGAGCTCAAACTCAAACTCTGCAGACACTGCAGTTTCCTTCAGAGCTCCTAAACGTCACGGATACAAGGAAGCTGTGAGATGGACCTGGCTGCAGACAAGATGGCTGACGTCAACCAAGATCATCATTCAGGACATAAACAATGTATGTTTAAGAGGAGGAGGATGAAGAAGGCATCACTGCAGTCTGTATAAGTGAATGCATGGTGAACAGATAAAAACCAAGTTCAACTTTTAATTAATTTAATAAAACTGCCATTCTCTGTCGCTTTGTTCATTTCTGTGAGTCAAACTATTAAATGCTCCTGTCTGAAAATGTAGTATAAGTTAGCTGGAGTTAAGGAAGGCTCAAGCCTTAGCAGCTATTTGTTAGCTACAACTAATGTTTCCACAGTGTGCACTGTGCATGCCTCCAGATGAGGCCTGGAGTGCTATATTTTTCACTCTTTAGAGAATGAAGAGATACTTGTAAAAGTAGGGTTAGAAAGAGGGAGAAATATTTACGTAGTTCAGCTGGGATAAGCTTTACATTGTTACATATCTTAGTGGGAATTTTGATGTAGCTAATAGTTTACATGACTGCTTACTGAGGTATAATGCCAACATGTGACCTACCGACTAGCAGGGTCAGAAGGAGTGCTTGCAAAGGTGTTTGATTATGATATGACGACACTGTATTGGCAAAAGTAAGTAGACTCTAGATTCTGCTATTGAAAGTTTTTTTATTTAAAGCAACAACAAAAAAGGATACCACTTCCAGCGATTGATATCATGTGACTTCCTGTATACACATGACCATCGTGGTTGACGTCCACCATCTTGTCTGCAGCCAGGTTCTCTTAGGAAGCGGCCGCAAATTTAAACAGCCATCACAGCAACAATAAACCTGTACTTTCACTCACTTACACGTTGTCTGATGAATCAATATTTTTTATGAAAATTTAAGGTACAACCTTACAGAGGGTTTCTTTAAGGTGAGATATGCCATATGTTGATTGCAGTATTTTATCGGCTTTACGAGGCTAGCTACTTTTTCTATTGCTGTCGATTTTGAAGCTATTACCTGGAAACAATCTGGCCCTTAATCATAACAATTGCTTATGGCCCCAAATCTGACCAAATGTATTGACCTTCAGGTACAGTTGAGAATACATGGGGTCTTTACGATTTTTAAAAATAAACTGCATATGTTTCCAACTGTGAATATGCGGCCTAAGGACACAAAATTATTATAATTTGCATGCAGCTTGCTAGAGAAGCCATTTCCATTTTCAGACGAGAGGCGTGACGATGAGAGTTTCGCGCTTCGTCTCTAATGTCATTGGTCACGGTGTCAGTTCCCAGCAAAGTAAGCAACGATCGACACGATTGGATGCTTAGTTAGCATAGTGTTGTCAGCTTTCACACCTCATACACATGGGCCACATTTAGGACTGACGAACAGGCCGCGTGAAACAGCATGGCTACAGCTATGTACTGGCACTCCATCACTGACACACACAGCGGAGCCGCTAGCTCCGCTACAACACAGGTGCCCACACAGTAATGAAGATTACATAATGTAAATTTGTTGAATGAATCCCATTTTCCGGTGCCTTATGTTGTTTGAGGAAACGGTCCAGTCAGTTGATTCGTCACATCAACTGATAATTGATTTTTCAGGTCTGGCAAACTGAAAGTCCCAGAGTGGGTTGACACCGTGAAGCTTGCCAGGCACAAGGAGCTGGCTCCCTGTGATGACAACTGGTTTTACACCAGAGCAGGTTGGTTACATTGGAAGTGTTTCACATAGGCCTACATCAATTAATCTGCTGCAGCTGAAACGAAAGCTTGATTTGTAGGCAGAACATGAATACATTTCAATAATTGATTGCCCTTTTTAATTTTATTTTAAAATTATTGCTCAGATACAATAAGCAATTGGAGGACAACATCTTGGGCTCTGGGTCAAGGTGGTGTCTTTTCTTATATTTACAGACTAAAATTGCCACTGAAAATATGCATTGACCCCTTTTTAGGAATTCATATGATATATGATTATACACCTTGTGTATAACACTTGTGTAATATTGGTCAGTCCCATCATGAGTAGATTTTCCTGAACTGGTACAATATATATAATAAAAGTATATGCACACAATCAGCTGCTGTGTATGTTATCTACTCAGGGATATTGACCCACAATAGCATAAGAGCCTGCAGAGAAAAATGTCACACATTTGATAAGCTGGAATGTTTGATTTCGTGTCTTTTGTCAAAAGGCTTCAGATGATAAAACAAGGATGTATTTGCAACATATACTGAATACTATTTGTACTTCTCACCAGCATCCACAGCTCGTCACCTGTACTTGCGAGGAGGGGTCGGCGTGGGCTCCATGATCAAGGTCTACGGAGGGCGCCAGAGGAACGGTGTATGCCCCGCCCACTTCAGTGTGGGCTCCAGGAACGTGGCGAGGAAGGTCCTCCAAGCTCTGGAGGGCCTCAAGATGGTGGAGAAGGACCCAAATGGGTGAGAGAGAGAGAGAGAGAGAGAGAGAGAGAGAGAGAGAGAGAGAGATGCTGTGTTTAAGACTATGTTGTGATCTGAATAAGTGATGGCTGTGGGGGTTTTTTAACATGTGCTTACAGTGGACGGAGACTTACCTCTCAGGGCCAGAGAGATCTGGATCGGATCGCTGGTCAGGTGGGTTGTTGGACTTTGAATAGCTGCAGTATATTCAGTACATTTTAAGGTTACAAATCCATTTGATTTTCTCTAGAAAAAGGCAAAGAACTGTTTTATAAAGAACTCGTCAGTTATTACCGTAATGACAATGATTAAACTAAAACTACACTGTAATGTTTGTATTTCTGTAGTTAAGTTGGATATTTATTGTCATGCCATCCTTGAATAATTTTTAAGACTAATGCACATGCTTCCCTGTTTGATATGGCTGCATGAACGTCCCCTCTGCTCTCTCTGTCTTTTCCTTTGTATGTTTAGGTTGCCTCAGCAAACAAGAAACAGCGGAGTTTACAAAGCGCCATCTGAGGAATGCATGCAAAGAATCCAGACAAAGTGAAATGCAGAAATGCCTTCCTGCTTATTTGCTCAAGTTTGCTTGTCTCCCATATCACTCCAGTGCCCACAGTAACTGAGTGCAAAAGGCATTTCATAGAGATGCATGCGTCTATAGTACAGTAAGTATAAATTAAATAGGATACATGGATGTTTTGCAACAGTTTAAGGTTTGTTTTTTGTTTGAAATTCATTGTGAATTTCAAGACAGCAGTGGCCTTGTGACAGCAAACCACAGAATGGACACAGAAGCGCTGAGAATACAGTTATACCAAGCATGTATAATAATATTGTTTTACCAACAACTGTGAAACTCAATGTAGAAAAACAAAACACGTGCAATGGATGCTAATGTATATTTTTATTCATTTGTCTTAACCGTTGGTTATAGAATATTATGCTTAAACATGTTATTTATGGGATATATATGAATGACACAACAATACATAGCGTATTCCAAATAAACAGAGTATGAGCACTGACTATGGTGTTGTAATGTCCGCTTGCACATGGATGTACAGTATGAGTGTTTAGTTGTTGTTCATGACGCTGCTGATCCAGCTGTTGTAGCGGCACACACGGGCGTAGACGCTGGGGTGTCCCTTCATGGCGCAGTCATAACCCCAGGACACTACTCCCTGCAGCTGACCATTACACACCAGAGGGCCGCCAGAGTCTCCCTGCAAACACAAGCAGAAGAAGAAGAATAACAGAGGATTTAAAAGATACTACAAGCGATAATAGATATATGTACGTTGTATGTATGGTATGTTCTGTCATCATGGTGAGCACTGTTACTCAAGAACAATACAGTCGAACCTTTCTGTAATGTTTGTATTAAAGAGTAACTTAACACCAGGCAGAAAAGCAGTGTTTTGCTGCCCTCCCTGGTTGACAGTTTCAAGCCTGTTTCACATTTGGGTGTGGTGCACCTGTAACCACAGAACAGTGCTACACAAAGTAATGTATAACTGGTGTAGGTGGTTGTGAGTTGGGGAGTCAGACTCTTTTACTCATAGAAATACAATTCTCTATTATTTCATATAAATGTAATGATTGTAGCATTATGCATTCAGTATCCTCCCACTATGGTTACCAGACCCTTAAAATCATAATGATAAAAAAAACTAGAGGAAAGAGGAAACATGTCGGAGTGTTAACGTGTCTCTTGCAATACTGTTTCATCATCTTTCTGCAGTCAGTGGTACAGACACAGTGGTGGCAGTGGTGTAGTGGTATTAGAGTGGATGAATGCATCATTTGCATGCAAGTACACTTGATTTTCAGTGGAAAATAGGTGCTATACTGTGTACTTTTTGCTCAGCACCACACTGCCAGAGTCACAGACTCTTTGTACTGCTGGAAGAGATGCACACTCATGTTCCACCTGACTCAGTGTGTTCACTGTGGTTTAGTGCAACTCACTTGGCAGCTGCTGGCACCTCCATGCATGAATCCGGAGCAAACCATGTTCTCGGTGAAGAGGTGGGGGTAGGCGTTCCTGCAGATCCTGTTGTCGATGATGGGCTGCCTCAGGCACTGCAGCCTGTCAGGAAAGTTGTCTGGGGAGCGGGAAGGCATGTCTCAGTTACTGTACCTACCATTATGTAGATACTACATTTACTCCTTTTAACATGGAAATAATATGGTATTACGCATAATATGACTAATGTAGTGATGAGATGATTAATTGATTTGCAGAATTAATCCTTTATTTATCAAGTTAAAATGCCAAATGTCACATCTCCATTGTGAAGATTTGCTGCTTTCCTGTTTTATATCATTGTAAACTGAATACATTTGGGTTCGGAACCACTAGATGAACAAAAGAAGTGATATAAATACAGTATGTCAAATTGCCCATATATTTTTCACTATTTTCTGACATTTTAAGGACTGGGCAATTAATTGAATAAACAGAAACATCCTTGAAACTAGTCAAATAAAATATTTTTTTGCAGCTTTAATTTGTTGGAGCCCTAAATGATGAGATGGAAATCATGAGTAGAAAACATAAAGTATACTGAGCCTCAGTTAACCCAAAATGTGTTAATGTATGTATTAATTAAAACTCCAGCTTTTTAGAATTACACTTCCATAAAGTTGTCAGGGTTACTTTTTACACTTAGAAAAGCTATCTTTAGAGCCACAAAAGTTGTCAAAAGCTGAGAAATACTCCCTGTGATGAGTAAACAGAACTTTATATGTAAAATATATTATATTTTGTATACTGTCATCATGTTTTTGTGCTGCACCTGTACCCAACTGGAGTCTGATGGCACACTATCCACCTTCTTTAATTGTATACACTATAGCATTACCAAATGTTTAGACAGATAGAGACTAACTTTGGTGTTTAGGTCTGTCTTATGTGATCAGGAGTCATTCACATCCACTCAGTGACAAGGTCAGGCTGTTCAAGGTTGCTGCTGCTGTTTCTGTTTTCTTTCAATAACTCAGTTTTGTATGAGTCATCCTACATCATCATTTGAGACCACATTTATAACCTCTCTTCTCTTCTCCGTGCTTTCTCTCCCAGCTTCCTGAGTCAGCTACTTACTGCCGTTGGCGGACATGTTGCCCCACCCGGACACCAGGCAGTTCTCGTCGGCCACGGGGCAGCGGGAGGGCAGGGCCACGGTCTGGACGTTGCTGTTGAGGGTGGCGGGGCGGCTCAGTTTGATCAGCATGATGTCGTTGTCCAGGTTGTAGCTGTTGTACTGGGGGTGCTTGATCAGCTTGGCAGCATCAATCCACTGCTCGGTGCCCTCATTGACAGCGATGTTGTGCTCACCCAGACGGACCTGGACACGACTGGCGGAGGTATGGAAGTTTGACAGTTTGAATGTCTGTTTTCCTAAAGAAAACAAAAAAACTTTTGCATACTGTAATAATCGCATTTATTTAAAACGAGGCCACACGTGACAATTAAAAGCTAGAGAATAGTCATAGTTAGTGACCTGACTCCTAGATGTCATTAGAAAGCATTAGCTAGCTTATAGCTATATCTAGTTAAAGTTTGCTAACATTAGCTGCTGGTCATACCAGACCAAGGAGGGCTGTAGCTGAACTCTGTGAGCGTATTCAATTTAGCAAAGGTACAATTTATTTCTTAGGAATTAGAATTGAATTTATAATAATTTATAATAGGATGATAGTGTTGTTTATTCTCCCTTTTAACATACATGGACCTACAGTAGTAGTAGTATTTTAAATCCTGCAAATGCTTTCCTCCTTATTTACTGCTAACCAAGCTAGCCATTATACTAGCTAGCTGAGATTGGTAAAATAACGTTCTAATAAATGATTACTTTTGGGCTAACTGTTATGTGTTTCTAAATTAATGACTGTGAGTTGTACTTCCTACGGGGACTAAATGTTAGTCTGGCATGAGGCACTACTTAATGTAGTTTACATGACCTTTGGTGTAATTTGCGGTGTCTCATCTTTTTCACAGTTTCACAATTGCTTTAAAGGCCAACTCCTGTTTTCAACCTTTACTGGAAGCTGGTTTAGTTTGTGCATTTAAGTCAAATGCTTCATTAGAACTTGTAGGGCTCATTGGTTGTAATAGGAGTTTTGGTCAAAGTCTTTCAAAATGTGACTTCCTGAACTTACGACTTGTAGCAGTGAGCAGCAGACACCACCCACTGGCTGGAGATGAGGGAGCCACCGCAGAAGTGGTATCCAGCGTTCAGAGAGACCTGGTAGGGAACAGAGTGTCTGGGACACTCATACCCTCCGACAATCTTATCATCCTCAGCTGCAGCAACTGAAACAGCATGTGAGGTATAATGTGACATATGGAAAACCTAGAAATACTTAACATTTGCCATGAATGAAAAAAACTGAAAAAGGTCCTGAAACAAGTGCATAAGAGTCAATTTAAAGTCATTTATCAAAACAGAGAGAGAGAAATAAAAAATAAAACACAACTTACATGCTGCTCCAAGCAAAGCCAGGAATACCAGGGCCTTCATGGTGACTCTCCTTTGAATGTAAGAGATAGTCCATACGGTAACTCTTTATATACACCCGTCCTGCCCTTTACGTTCCCATATTTCAAGGTCAGGAAGGTAAAACGCAGAACTGCTCTGGGAAAGAGCCATATGACTGAAGGCAACAGCAAGACCTTGAATGATGTCAAAACTGAGAGATAAAACTTCCCGGCCACTTAAGGTAACTTCTGATTGAACAGTGCACTTGATTTGACAGTTATGTAAGCAGCAATTATGTCATTTCAACCAAGTTTTTTAATATCCAAAATTTCACTGGAAGTCAGGCAGACACATATATATTGTTTTATCAACATCTTATTCAGTAGATCAGTCCAGTTTTAGATGGTCATGTGTAATGAAACACATGTCACATTCCCTACAGTGTGAATATTTGTGCAGAAATACAATAGCTTACTTCAACTGTGGATATGCCTGATAGCACTTTACAGTTTGTTTTACAGGTGTCACTGGTCTCAACTCAGCAGCGGGCCTGCAAAAAATCTGATAAGAGTTCAAAAACTGCAGGAGTAGCACTGGAAAAAAAGGCAACGTAACAGAAAAATGCAACTGCTCTAAGCTTATGGGCATATACAACCTGTGATGAAGGTTGTAAATATGCATTATTTGGCTATAAAATGCTTTACATCAAAAAGGTTTGAAACAGGTGGTTTATATGATTGTATTAAGCATCATTAAGGTAATACAAACCAGAGTTTACTTGTGACCCCTAGTCAGATTGGACTTCTCTGAGTTGTGAGCAGTTGGACTACTTTCCCTGTCTCATGCTGTTTTTAGTTAAATACTTTTTAGAGACCTGAAGAGGTATATCTCTACAGTATTTTAGAAAATAAAAGTACAGTTTAGAGATTTTTAATTCAGAATAAATGTAATGATGTGTAGCAAAATTTTGTTTTCTCCCACCCTGGTAATTATCTCACAAACCCTCATAGGGATATATATATATATGTATATATCCCCCTATGAGGGTTTTTTAGGCTAGATCTATATCTACATGCCTTCCTTTTCAGCAGCCCTGTCCCAACTGACATCTACTCAAATGTGGGGTATATATGTATAATATGTAATATTATTGCATTGTGATGGTGGTCATTCAAAAACAATATCACACATTTTACACGCATTAAAAATTTATTGCATGGACATTTAGCTGTGTTCACTTAAGAATCGCAAGTGATATTTTTATTTAATTCATTTAATATTTACCCATTGGTAAAAAAAAAAACACTAAAAAAAACATTGGCACAAGGAAGGCAGATTTGGAACATTTCAAATTTTTATTGAACATAAATAAAAAAAAAAAAGAATTGTAGGTAAAAAAATATTTAACAGGTTTAGAAATTCTTTATACAACTATGTACAGGCAAGGATCCATAGTGAGCCAATAAAGTAACAAGGCTATGCATGTCAAATTCAATCATTAATCCTAAAACACAAAACATATATCCACAGCATTCAGCCTTCAACCTAAACTCTAGCATCCTATCTCCATCCATTAGTTGGGTGTGGTCGCACACAAGAGGAAATGAGCACAAATGGTGGCCACCTATTTTTACAAAATAATTGCAGGCATAATAGCAAGTCAGTTTAATATTATTGATGGTATTTGTTTTCATACTATCAAGATGTAATGATTAGAAAGATTGAACAATGAGGAAGCAGTTTTTCACCCAATGTAATTAAATTAAATCTTGCTTCATAACACCTTTGAGGTAGTACACCTGTGAGAGACAAAAAACAGGAGGAAGAGGGTGCAAAACAGCCGCAAAAATGAGGAAAAGATTAACTTAGGATCATTACTCAGCAATAGCTTCATTTCTATTAGTCAGCCTTCACTTACAAATAAAAGTTAAAAGCTCAAACACATTTATTTCCATCAGCTTGTTGAATATACATTTATTGTTTAAATATACAAAAATACAAAAAGGTGTATAAGGGACTGTGCAGAGCAAGATCACTGTATTCCGTTTGAACCCTGCATCAAGGAAACCCTCCCTCATAGACCTTAAAATACACAAACAGCACAAATTAACAAATAAACAACAGACTGTAATAGCAGGATAAAAGCATTTAGACCACGGCATCTCTGCCGTCACAAATAAAAACAGGAAAGTTCAACTGACTGAAGGGTGGGAAAAAAGGTTCGGGTGACTATATTAAAACTACATTTTGGGGTAAATGTCACCAGCACCTAAAATATTGGGAGTCCCTGCTCGCAAGACTTGTGGCATCCAGAGTGAGGTTAAAATGTAGCTGCACTACAATGTACACAAGGTGCCTCGAGTCAAATGGGTTTATTTTGTAAGATTTGTGCCGTGTGCTGCGACACCAGTGCTGCCGTTGAAGAGAAGGTTGTGTCAAAGTAAGGTGCTGAATAAATTCTCCTCATCCTGACCTTGTATTTACAAAGACACTCTCTCACAAGCATAATAATAGATCCCCCTTTACAGAGTATTAACTGATATCAGGTTATTTTAGTTTGCACCCTTTGTAGCTGGTAATAATTGCCCCCTGGTTGTTGTCCAGCCCCAGTTCCAGCAGAGGCTACTGACCACAAATTCACCAATGTATAACTGAGAGAATGTGTCGTATGAGATGGTAAAACAGGACACAAGTCCAAGTAGTGCAGTGTCATGAATTGAACTGCACTTCCTAACAGACCAACAATCCAGCAGTCTGAAATCACATAAATAGTAATCATCTCAAGCTTTGACATATGGCTCTAATCTGACTGTTAACAGCAGTTCAGAGGACAGAAATGAACAAAGACATGCTGTCCTCATTCAGACTATAAATTAACAACAAAGTGAAGACTTTCAGTAGATCTGGTCTGTGTATCAGCGACCTCACTCGCCTTCATCAGTTCATCAGAGTCCACCTCCTGAAGTGCATTAAACAAGATGGCTGTTGGTACGTGGTGTGTGTGTGTGTGTTGGTTGTATTAATTCAGGAAGCGACGGCAGCGTCTTGTCCCGCAGTTGCAGTGCAGCTTGCTGTTCTCGTCCTCGATGGGGAACTTGTAGTCGTAGGTCAGTTCTTCGCCCCGGTAGATCTTCCTCAGGGCGAAGATGACGATGTGCTTGCGGCCGTCCACATTGATGACACGAGAGTAGCAGTTCGGCTCGCATGAGTGGTTGATGAAACGAGCTGCGTTGCCTTGCATCGTTGCGTCCACCACGTCGAAGTCGTCGATGCGGAACATGTAGCAGCCGATGCCCTGATGGAGAGTGATTCAACAACAGAGTTAGTCACTATTTACAGGTTTCCAGTACATTCAGCAGCTGTAAATTATAATTCTTAAGATTTACATGAAATCAGATCCTGTTTTTGATTTGCAATTTTTCTGAAATGTTGTCATGTTTTGACAGTGGATGAGTTTTAAATATTGCAGGAAGCGACAATGAGTGGTTCAATAAAAAGTTGCAGGAAACAGGCTGCACACCTCTAACTCTTCAGCAAGGAAACCAACTTTACTGTGTCCTGTTGTGTGGTAAACTACTCTCACTGTGTGCAGCATGAAACAAGATGGTGGTTGATGGCATGATTGAGAAAGGAGGTTATTGACTTCTTTATTAGAAAACGTGCATTTGTTTGGCTGCAGTTTTGCTGTATTTCTGATAAAGAAGCTGCTCAAGGTGTGTCTGCTGTAGTATTTAACCACACATGATATTGCCACGGTAACCATGGCTGTTGCTAAACCTTAAGGATTGTAACTTCAACTACAATTTATGTAGAAATGTAAGGTAAGGTGTGTTTTTCCCTGAAGCAAGTAAATCACTTCTGTTTTTTAGAGACTCTGACTGTCAGTGTGTGTTATGTTTACTAACCTTGCCATCATAATATTTCTCCCGCTTATCGGTCAGGACAGAGCGAATGACGGTGCCGGCGTACTCGATCACCATCTCCCCAGCATCGATGTTTCTTTTGCAGAAAAGGCCGCGACCATGAATTTCAGATCTAAGAGGATTACAGAACAGGAAACAGTTAAACACATTTAAGCATACAAATTATTTTGGACATTAAGAAAATCTCATGCTTGTTGTTGTTTTGTTGCCATTACCTGTAAACTCCTACTGCTTCTTTTGAGATTTTTTCCAGGTGTCTGAATCTCATTGCCATGGGAAGCTCACTGCTGGTGGCTCGTCTGTGAGTGAGACACACAAAAGGTGGTGTCAACATGGACATGGCATCTGCCAAACTCCTTTCAGCAACTTTCCATTCCTGTCTGTCTGTGGTGTGCAGTTGGTTAAAATTTTAAGGTTAGGATCAAGAAAGTGGCACAATTGTAATCCCCTAACCTGGAAGATTTCAGTGGGAATTCATCCTCCTCTTCATCAAAGGGGCCTACTATGTCAGGGAGCTCTCGGTGCTGTGATGCCAGGAAGTTGAACATATCAAAAGTCGCTTTCCTAATTAGAGAAACAGGAAGACGGAAGATACAATGAATAATTAATTTGAGGGTTATTTAAATCACAGACAAGAAACCATGCAACATTTAAATAAACGTTATTAACACTGTCTGTACCGTGTGTAGACTTCAGAACGAGCGCAGCCACTCGGATTTAGGGGAAGCTCTTCCTCGATGTCATCGCATCGATGGAAGCGGAAGCGGTGGTGCTTGCAGTTTGCAGCACCCTGCAGTTGCTCCAGCAGGAAGATGACGGCGTCGTGGACGACACCGAGCACCCGCGGCCCACTCATCCCGCCCAGAGGCAGCTGCTTCAGATGGAAGCCTGCTCGAGCTTCCAGGACACCGTCAATCACAGCACGCCAGGCAACTGAAGGAGGAAAGAGATGAGGAAGGTGTGAGAGCTTGGCAAAACGGTGCACACACACACACATACACATACACACACACACACACACACACACAGACAATAACATCTGTCAAGCAGTACAGTTACAAGCAGAATGTAAACATGCAGCTCTTACCCTCTATGCTGTTAGCCTTAACACTGAAGCCATCGTCGCTGGTGATTTCAAAACGCAGGTGGGGCTGGTTCATGTATGTCCTCTTTCTGTGTTTGGGTGCAGGTGCATCTTCTTCTGAGCTAAAACCTGTAGAATTAAATGAGTTGTTAGTGTTTCCTGAAACATTTCCTGAAAAACAATTAAAAATAATCAAACAACTATATTATTAGAATAATAATTAGAATTTGTCTGGCAAATTTAAGAAAAAGACATCTCAAACCGTCACAGTACAAAGGCTTTAGTCTCTGAATGGCTTTTGGAAATGTTTTTGTAATGAGAGATTTAGTAAATGAAAACAGTTAAATAAACATTTAATTACATGAAATTGCCGTTGTAACCTTTTTCCTGTAGAATAGCCGTTTGCTGTTACAAACCTGAATAAGGGCCCCATTCAGAGAGGTCTCCATGGCGAGCGCTGACCCACATGTGTGTTTTGCCCTGAATGCTGGTTTGTGCGTGTGTAGGTGGACTCTCAACCCGATGATGCCTGAGCAGAAAGGATAAATATGTATAAACAATAAACGTTGAGTACTAACACACCTTTGTGGAAAAATTATAATTTATGGGCATGTTCAAATTGAAAATGGTACATTTTCAGTAACACCACTAGCAAAGTTGTCTCCTTTTAAAATAAGCAGTGAGTATTTAAGTGGGTATACATTGATCTTTAAACTCATATAACCTGGCACCAACCATTTGCCTCTTTACTTATAGTTTACTTTATAGTATAGTAATAAGGCTCTAAAACTGAGGGTACCTTTAAGATGAACTAACCTGGAAGGTGTAGGAGGAGGTGGGGCAGTAATCCTCAACTGCTCACGCTCATCAGGCATATTTTCGAGGTCCATATCAAGAACATCCTTCATTGTTGGAGCTTTCATTCTCACACGACTCGGCCTGTTGGAAGAAAACAAGACACAGTAAACAACAGTGCTGCTGCAGTTACCTTATCAGCTTATCTTTAGTCATATCAGCTGGGCTTCCCTGTTTATATCGTAAAGCACCCGTCCTTCCTGCCTCTTAGGCAGTACTTCTCGTTTATGTGTTTGCATGACAAATGGATAGGTGAGGTTTTTAATATTTTGTTATGGTTGAAAATTATGCTAAATATAAAAGCAATTTCATGCAGCAAATTCAAAATATCACACAAGTATGTGTAGTTTATCATTTCACAACCAAACCAATAATCAAAAAGAAAACCTCTAGCTGCAGCCCAAATAATAGTTCATCCCAGATAGTAACCTAAATGACCATTGCAGAACAAAGTAACTTTTTGGACTGCATGTAATGTACACCTCTGAAATTTGGTAGTTTTATTTTCTACTGTACACTGCAGTGAAAAAATAAGAGAAGAATACCTGGCTTCATTAACTTCATCCAGCTCACTTGAGGGATCCCTCAAGAAGTCCATCTTGGATTTCTTCCTGGAGGGCCTTTCAGACAATGATGACACTCTCTTGACCCTAACCTGGTGGCGCGATGAAGCAGGTGTTGGTTGCAGGTTGGAATTTGGTTCATTGAGCAAACAACTGGGGGACTCTGAACGTGCAGCTGATGATTGATCAGAGTCCTCTGCGTCCTGAAACTGGGATGGTCTTCGATGTCTGGCCTTTGGCTGTCGAGTGTTACTGAGGATGATGGGTTTGGTCTTTGGCGCGTCGCGGTGGGTAGCCATGGCTCTGTCGATAATAGCCTGGGCTGTGCTTTCTTCAATGTTGGAGAAACCGGCTTCAGGAACACTCTGCACACCGACAGGAGTTGTGGGAGCTGGAGTCCCACTGCTTTTCACAGGCACCACTCTGAAAATAATTTTTCTCTCAGTTGTTGTTGTTGTGTGGTTACCAGCAGGAAGGACGTTTGTGGCAGAGGAGGCGCTGGAACGAGGCTTTATTATGACACGAGGGACTGAGCGCTGCAAGGCATTACCACTGTGGAGAATCTTGGCAATCTGGCTTATTTTATTGTAGGCAGGAGAATTTGAACTGAGTGACTGATAAGTGTTTGATCTCGGGTCTTTGATCAGAATCTGACCTTGACGGTTGACCAGCAGCACCTGAGGGGCAGGAGCCGGGGGCGGGGTTGAGCTAGTGGCTGCAGCTTGATTCTGATGCACAACTTGCTGCTGACTTCCTGGCCTCGAGTTGTCCAAGCGGATGGCGACGGTTCTGCCCCGTGTGGCACCAGGTTGAATAGGTAGAGCATTTAAACCGTTGATCACAATGGGGGAGGTGACTGTACGTGGAACTGCACAGAAAGTGGCAGCAGAAGCAGTGGAAACCAACGCTTTATTTCCCGTCTGTGTTGTTCGAGGGGGCAACAACAACTTGAGGTTGTGCTGCTGTGGAAGACACGGTTTTGGCGACAAGCGTTTGAGGTTTGATGCTGGACGTTTTGTCTTCACAATGATGGTTTTCATCTGTCCTGTGGGGGATCTTTTGGTTGTGTGCTCTGGAGAGTAGTCAGGGTCATTCAAATCATCTTTAAATCCTCCAACTGAGTCGGCCGATGAGCTACTTTCATCTTTATCTGCAACTTCATTGTTATTTGGGTATATTACAGCGCCATCTTCAGCAGAAACAAAATGGCCTGTAGCAGAATCCAAAATCACCTCATTTGGAGATGTTGGTGTATTAGAGCTCATCAGGACCTCTTCCTCCTGAACTGACATGTCAGCGTTTGCATAACTGGATTTAAGAACATCACATGCTGGAGAATTTTCCTGAAACTCTGGCTCAGCTGTTCCTTGTTCAACTGTTGACTTTGACACGGTGTAGATTGACTCCAGCCTCTTTAGGGCAACCGTCAGCTGCTTAGTAGGTGTATTATGATTAGTGTGAATCTTAATCTCTGCATCTTCTTCTTCTGTGTCCTGAGCTTCATCACCAACCGCCTCGCTTTCATCACTCTCTGACCCTCCATCTGCTCCATCTAACTGTGAGATTGACTGTGCTGAAGGGAGCTGACCTGGGGCATCTGAGCTGCTAGCTGCGTCACACACCACTGTGCGTGAAAATTTTAAGTAATGGCTTGAGTTCTCATCTTCAGAGTCGTTCTCCCGATTATCTTCCTCCATTTCCACATCTTGCACCACACCTTCCACCTCTCCTCTCCCGCCTTGTACTCCGCAGTGAAGCGCCACGTTCTCAGTGAGCAGAGCCTCGTCAAACTCAAGCTTAGCGTTCAACATGGAGGCCACTGCGACCTCCGTGTCAGTGTCAAACACAGTGTAAGGCAGGTCCTGGGCCATCAGGTGGGCTACTTCCTCTTCCAGGTTATCAGGGGCTAGTGAGATCCCATTGGTTGTGGCCACTGCAGCATCTTCTGCCTCAGACGATGCCAGGAAGTCTTGGGGAACCTCTGCAGAAACTGGAGTGGTGATTTTAAAGCTTTGCCTCCCTCTGGGGGAGTGAGTGATGGCTCCTTGACGAGGTGACAGCCCTGCAGAGATGCTGGAGTTGGATCTAGGCGGGGAGCTCCAGACTGGTGATGTTGAGTTTTGTCGTGACAGAGGAGGTGAGACTGAACCCAAGTTTGACGATCTCGGAGGGGAGCTGAAAAGGGCACATCTGGTGTGGACAGTGCCACCAGAGCGGAGGGTCATCGGTACAGATGGGTCGATGTCTGTTGGCGAGGAACTGCAGCGGCTTCTTGATGAGACCCTGCGAGGCCGACGGGTGTCCTCCAGGTCCCTCAATGTCAGGATGTGATGCGATTTGGGAAGAGCGGACCCTGAGAGCATCAAATAACAAAGAGTGAAGAAGAGACAGCAATGCTAATTCATGGGGTCTACAAAAATACAGTAAGATGAGACACATTTACCACTCAAAATGCTGAGAAAAAGCCTTTGCAAAGGTAAAAAGGTCTCAATATATAATTAAAAAACAACATTTTCAAACATTTCATCTTAACCTATTTACCTGGAGATGGAAGAGGTCGAGATGATCCTCCTGCTGGTCTCCTGGTCTGTGTGTAACCAGGACTTTTGGATCCAGGTGTGTTGTGCTGTTTAGAGTTGGGTGATGGGGTAGTGGACTTTATGGGGCTGGATGAGGATCTTAAATGATCCGGGGACTCCATATCTGGTAAAGAAGAAAAGGTGTCAAACAAATAAAGAGTCCAACCACAGCGCAACTCGTCATAAAATATGACTGGAGTTACTTAAACCAAAAGAACAACTGGATCAATTTAGACTAATCGATTTATGGGCTTGGTACCTTTTTTTTTTTTTTTTTTTTTTTTTAAAAAGTGCTTGCCAAAGTGAACAAATCAGCCGAGCCTTAATTCAAAAATAAAAAGTTCCTGCTAACCTCTGTGGTGGCTGGGACTGTGGACTATGGTGTGATTCTCCTCTTGGTCCCACCTCGGATCTTGTTCCTCACCAGGGAGAGGTGTGCTCACTTCTGTCACCTTACAGGTGTACTTGCAGCGTCTGCGGGGGTCCACAGTGCTCCAGTACAACCGAGAACATCTGGAGAAGGAAGGGAAGAGGAATACGTTCATATAAATAGAGAAAAAGAGGAGTAATACCCAAAACCCAAGTTATTTAAAGTCATTTTGTGAACAATAATGATGCTACAGTCTGAACCAAAGTTCCTAAAGAATAGAATCATGAATGAAGTCCTACAAAGTATTTGGGTTTTTAGTCACAAACATACTGAATACATTTTAATGAAACTTAATGACACTTTAAAAAAAAGAAAAAAGAAAGACAAACGATAAAATATTGGTAATTATCTCAAATGCTACAAGTGCTGATTCAACACTGATCAAAGTACTGCTTTGTGTGTTTTATGAGGACTACACTCCAAAAGTGTGTTTAACCAGTCAGATCACCAGTTGTTTAATGACAATGATCACTTACTGATAGCCGACAGGATACAGCATCCTCCCATTGGACGACAGCTCTGACAAAACACCAAGTTTCTGAATCTGCAGAGAGCCTGGAAAAATGAGAAAGGAAAGATAGTATGTGTCAACACACTAAATGCAGTCTGATATTTAGCAGTAATATTTCATGCCTTTATGGAAACACATACACTGTCAGGAGTACAGTGGCTCAACATCCAGATATTCTTACCTATGGTCATGTTTATGGATTCTGGCTCAAGGCCAGTGAGGAACTTTCTTCTGAGATTGATCCCCTCAAAGTCCACGTACACCCGCCGAGGGACTTCAAACCCTTTCCCAGAAACCATCTGGAAGTAAATCATAAATCAATACAACGTAGAGGAAAATTGGCAGGTGTGATGTGCACATGGGTAAACTGACTGAGTAACACTTTCTGACAAAAATGCAAATTTATAACTACAATAAAACGAAAAATAAACTAGAAGCTTGGGGTAAAATTGAGTCCATACCTTCGCACTAACAAGATCCCTGTGTTTGAAGCAATACATCTTCCTGTCCTGCTGAAACACACAGTTCTGGGCACGAGCACACATGAAGTGGAAATTACTCTGGCAGGTGGCAAGACAGCAGCCCACAGTGGCTCCTGACTGCCCACAACGATCACAACGCTGGAGAGAGAAGGACAAAAACAATCATGTTAATTCACGTAGAATTATATCATAATACTTTTCACACAGGTTTATTACAGAGTTATGCGTCTGCAGTCCTACAACACTTTAAGCCAGAGTGACAAACATCTAGCTACTAGAAATATGATCACCATTTAACTTTTTCCTGATAATATCTTACCAAGTGGCGCCCTCTTGAGACAGCACTGTGCACTTGCAAAAGGGCACTATTCTCCTCATACACCTCTGCAGACCAAAGGCAGCAGTTAATATGGGACCACTCATTCTGTCCCAAGTACAACAGCCGTCCTGCGTCCTATCAGGATGAAAATATATTCACGTCACTTAATAAGCCGTAGAGATCAGCCATTTTACATTGTAAGATGACGTGCAAGAAAAGACAATGTCTAACCAGAACAGTTATAATGTACAGTCACTGCAAACATAAGGCATCCAGTTTCTGTGTTCACGTATTTGACTTTGTAAGTGAAATGCAGTGAGGAGCGGAAATAATTGGCATTTTGATGTTTGATTGATTAATCATTTGAGTCTTTTCAAGCAAAAATGTCAAATGTTTGCAGCTTTTCCTCGTCTTCGTTTCTATTAAAACAGTTTTGGACTGTTGATCAGACAAAGAGTACGTAAGTAATCTTGGAGTGTAGAAAACAGTGATTTTTACTATTTTCTAATGTGTTTTAGGCCGAAAGAAATCGAGAAAATAATCTGCAGATTCATTGATAATGAATATTAGTTGCAGTAAAAACACAGTAAGACAGCGAAACTCACACTAGGGGTAGAGTCTCCATATTGTTGGCACATGGCACACTGCCTCGCATCTTCAGTCTTGGTAGTTTCCAGATCACTCATTACACCTGTGAGGGCGAGGGGAAGACCGTTTAAATGTGAGAGGGGGGAAAAGATCATTATCTGTTTGATAAGATAACTGATATTATTACTCAGGAAAATAGATTTTTTTTTTAGATTGACAAGTTTATCTTTCTAATATAACATCAGTGTTTAGAGAGCCTTCATCATCCCTGGAATAAAGCATTCATTTATTTATTTATTCATTTATTATGTAAAGCTGTTTGTATGAAGTTAATTTTTTCAAACTACTTAATGCCAACCCATATCTCTTTATCTCTTGCATGTATAGGCTACAAAACCATTAGAACTTCTTCTCATCCTCTCCTCTGCTGCCGATATAAGAGACGCACTGCTGGACAGGTACTGCTGGTAGAGAGGAGGAGGCGCTAGTTCTGCCTCAAAGTCTACAAGAATCAATCTAATTTTCAGATAGATAATAATAGCTAATTAGGCTCAACTGTTACATACAATTAGTGTAGGTTTGCAAATGTGAAACCTGTAAAGATTTGATCCTCCCCTACTAGAAATGATCAGCAGTTGTTTGTCCAAAGGTTCTGAGTAACATCACATTGCTCAGCATACATGACACAGAACAGGCTACAATAGTTTCCATACCATGTGAATACAGAGGGAGGCTGTGCGACACACCAGACTGCTGCGTAGCGACTGAGGACAGCAGGGATTCAGTTTTCACCGCTTGTGGGCCCCTGGGCTCCTTGGGCTGGTATGTCCTTTCCAGCCATTGTGCATAGCTGTGCTCCTGAGATGGTGGGAGGACCGCCTCAGGGAGCATGCCACTACAGAGTGAAGGATGAGGACAGTAAGACAGAGGGGAGGGCCAGCAAAGACATTTGAGACAACTGTCAATCTACTACAGTGCCCTGAGGGACACTTTTGTTCTATATACCTAAAGCTTCAACTAATGCCATAAAGCTCATATATACATATTGAGGGCATAATGAATGTGCATATATTGTGGGAATAATGTTTAATTAACTGTACTTGGTAATAAATATACCTTGGGAATTCCTCAGAGAATGAGTTCCACTTTTTCAGATGGCGTTCAGGAAACCAACTGAAAACCTGCTCAATAAGCTGTGAGAAAAACAAAGGCAAATTAAGGTGAAATTATGGTGAAGGACAGCGTCTATTTCTGGACATTTTGGACAATATTTTACCCAAACAGGCTTTTTATAGTCTATTTGTCAAGTGACTCAGCTCCACATTCCAAACAGTCAAACCAGAGGAAACAGACCACAAAAACAGAAACTGGGGGGGAGGGTAGATTTCCATCTAAAATGAATGAAACGAGGGTCTCTAAAAATAAACTGAAACCGTGGGAGATTTGGGAGGGAAGCTTACTTTGACATAGAGTGCCCTGGCCTGACTGGTCGGTCTCTGGTGCTCAGGGAGAAGCTCCTCCTCCTTCAGCCGCCTCCTCATCACAGAGGCAACATCCGCATGGAAAGCTTTCTGAGTGAGCGAGGGGGAAAAAATAAAATATAAATAAAAAATTTTTAAAAAAAAAGGAGGTCAGGGTTTCAATCAAGAATGAGCTTCACAAAAATAAAAGCAGATTATCAGGAAGAATATACTCACTATTGAGGTGTAACCACCCACTTTAAACTTCTTCTCCATGGCTTGTAGATCACAGACTGGTTGCTGTTCCCTGACAAAGTGTGTGTTGTTTGTTTCCTCACACTGAAACACAAAAACAACAGCTCAGCTATCTGGTAGAGAGAACCAAAATCAACACTACATTTACATATTAAATAAAACATATTAGGGTACTTCCAAGGGAAATAGACTGCTTTAAAACAGGACTGTTGGGATGTTATCTGTCCTGTGTGTAGCTCTTACCGCTTTACAGATGAGGAGGTGCTGAGTGGTGTCGTCAGAGAGGAGGTCGGTGAGCACCTCCTCCAGCCCGGCTATCAGCCTGCTCTGCAGCTCCTCCTTCAAGCTGCTGTGTTCAGTTTGGTGCTGGCTGCAGGGTGAACAGGTGAAAAACACTTCTTCTGGTTGGCTTGACAGCAACCCAAACAGCTCGTCTGTAATGAAAAACGCAAGCATTTTAGATGACATAATGTTGATTAAGATTAGATCTGCAATATTATTAAGTACTATGTGTGCATTTTCTACATGTATAAATAAATTATACTTTATTAAACATGTTTATCTCCCTCTTTAAGTAATTAATATGTAGTTAAAATGTTAAAATTAAGTCATGTCCTCTTTTTTTAACAGCCAAACAGATGTTTCATTGTGCAAAATTTGATGAATTCTCACAATATCACGGTTATCATATTCTTCCATGTACTACAACTTAACATGGAAAACAGTCATATCATCTTTCAAAACACTGAACCTGTCAACCAAGAACAGGTTTTCATTAGTGAGGTCCCCTGAGGCAGTGTTTGGTTGGAATGAAAACTCTGGATCTCTTTGAAGTCTAATTTATGAATAAACAAGAGTGTTACTCACCCGAAAGTCCTTCACATGTGTAATGAATCCAGTGGCTGCACTCTGAACACTGAATCATCTCTGTGTGTTGGCTCTTGTCACCATAGCACTTGTGGCAGACGGTGCAGAAATTACCTGATGTAAATACAGATAATATATCAGTGACATCATCCCTTTCTAGTGCCATACATTTGGGCTATAAATGCACACAAGTCCAGGTCATCCTTCTAAGCAACAGTGGACTTGTTTGGTTAATTTATGACAACAACCAGTGAACCATGTATTTACGACACCTTGAGAAAACACTGGTGTCTGCCAGAGATCTTACCTTTGTTGTGGAGAAGAGTGCAGTCAGGACAGAGGTCCTTCTCATGGTTCCAGGCCAAGTCCCAGGTCTTTCCAGGAGTCACGCCGCAGCTTTTACACCGAATGCATGTCATGCACACCTATACAAACACAACAATGTCACAAAACAGCAAGCACATGAGGCCCTGAGAGTGTTCGCGCTGCAAACAAAACGCATAAATAATCCATGATGTACAGTGTGATGCCATTCTTGACATGTATATATATATATCATTTTAGGTAGGTTCTATGTAGCCAAAAAACCAACAATATTTTAACATTTTCTGTCAATTTTATTTTTTAATCTATTAAAGCAATTACCCAAGGCATGCTGCAGTTCATAGGTTTGGGGTAAGTTGGTCCCAAGCAGGAAGGGTGGTAAGAGGTTTGGCATCTCCTGCACTGCAACACAGGCTGGAGAGGAAAAAGACACAAGGATACATTAATAATGGGTTAATTAATGGGGTAAATATTTGACTAGCACCTCTGTCCCAATGTACATAAAGGCACCAGGCTACCCTGAAACACATTTGAGAGACTTTTTTGGTTTTACCTTTGTGTTCTTGCTTCGACGTCCGCACACGTGACAGAATTTGCAGCGCCTACAGCACCAGTTCTCCTTGTTCTCCTTCATGGGGCGCTCCTCTGGTGAGAGGCAGAAACTGTGGAAAGGCTCACAGCAGATCTGGCAGAATATCATCTGATGAAAGTGGGAGACAAAAGGAGACCAGTTTAGTCACAGAAATGTTATTATTAGCACTGTGCAGCACCAAAATTCTGCAAACATGGGCTTGGAGATAGGAACTGTAAAATGTGACTGGAAAGAGCTGCAATATTTCTCAGAACACTGTTATTATCAGCAACACCTTCCACACTTAAAAGAGCTGAATTACCTCATGTCGTCCTTTACTGGAGCAGAGCAAACAGACAGGTTGTGGTGTGGTGGGGACAGACGTGAGGACGCTGAGGCCGCCCATTAGCCATACATTCTGTACAGCACAGTCCTCCTGGTAGACACAAGGCAAGAAAAAAGAAAGCAAGAGGAAAGTGATCAGTTTCTTCTTTCAGGATGCATGAGCTTGTTAACGCGAATCAAACTTACGCAGCTTTATAACGTTCCCATAGTAAGTACTAGTAGCATGGCTGGTCCTCGACATGTTACAGCATTCTACTTATGTCTTGTTTGTTTCTAACACCAGGATGGAGGATATATATATATATATATATATATATAGACAAAGCTGTTCTTTCTATTTTTGCTAAAGGGCCACTTATTCAAATCATCTGTTGGACACTTTTACCTTAAGTGCCTTACAGTAGTGAGTGCCTTCACTTCCAGTAAGAGGAATGTGAATCAAATTTTACTCTGACGCTCCATCAAATAAAGTACAGTACTTTAGTTGCACTACAATAGCTTATTGAAATGAGACTACTGTTTATGTTCCTTTTATTTTGAAGCTGTGCAGGGAATCTTACAAAAACAGTAATAACCCACAGCATCTTTCTTTTAATGCTGAAGTTAGACTGTGTTCTCTTTTAAAGCCTCTAAACAACTCTTGTAATTTAGGAAGAATTAAGTCGTGAACGTAATGCTAGTGCAGAAAAGCAACATACGGTCAATTTCAATATAAAAATGCCACCCAACACTAGTGCAAAAACTCACCTTGAAGTCCACACGGATCTTGTACTTGTTCTTCAACAGGCCCTTTTGGGGAAATCCGTTAGTTAACCCCGTCAGGGTGTTCACTGACGCACACTCTGCAGGATTCTGGGAACGAAGGACATAGTGTGGGTCAGTTGCTGGACAGTTTGTCAGCACTGTGTCTTTTACAGAATCGTCCTCCTCATCCTCTTCAGGCTGATCCCCTCGGTCTTCCTGCTGCTCCTCTTGCGTGCCCTCCTGTAACTCTCTGTGTGGGCCGACAGTCTGAGGGAGCACTTGCAAAGGTTTGTGCACAGTTTTATCTTTGTTAGCTCTGCGTGTCTCAGTCAAAACATCTGCGCACTGCACCTCAGACTCTGGATGCCCCTGAAAACACAACTTTGACGAAACCTCTGTCAGAGATGAGTGTAGTATGGGCTGGGGGTGTTGTTGAGATGATGATGATGATAGATATTTGTGCAAACGCAAGGTTGATTGCACCACAGACGGGGGCAATCGGTGCAAACGTAACATCAGAGATTTCTGTGGAAAGTCTGTTATGGGATGTGGTGAAAGTGGAGAAGCGGGATGCGTTACAGGCTGGGACAACTCTGGAGGAGACTGTGTTGTGGAATGTGAAATAGCAGGCTGTGTTACAAGCTGGGACAATTTTGGATGCAACTGTGCAGCACACTGATCCAGAGACTGGGGCAACTGCTTAGGCAAAGACAGAGCGGACTGCAGGATAAAATCAGGCAGACGGTATAAGTGTATTTGTAGCTGCTGCTGCAGCTTCGGCATTGGGCTCCTGGATGGGCTGGTTTCTCTGGGCTCCGTCTCCTCCGTGTGCTCCTGTTCCTGTGGAGGAGGGGACTGCCTAAGCCAACCAGCACGACACGTTCCAAAGTTACACTGATACTAATGACATGCAGAGGCGGCGACCGGCAGCAGCCAAAGTGACAGCAAAGGTGAGAACTGTGTCTTCGAGAGTAATGTGTTAGCCAGAAATAAAAAGTAAGAGAAGGTAAAGAATATTTAGCAAAAGCACTCAGCAGCAGTAGAGATACACACAGAGGTGTGGCTTTGAGTAGTTGTACAGCTAGATAGTCACAAAGGTTTGTCATTTTGTTGACATTTAGAAATTCAACTGCTGTCAACACACTATAAACACTAAACAAATATGACATGTTTAAAAAAGGCTGACATCTCTGGCGTATAAGCTGTGCGAAGCAAAGAGCATGAGAAAAACAATCTACCTTGATGTGAGCAATGACATTTAAAAAAAAACATACAACTCCCTATCACTACCTGGAAATGCAGATGTGAGGTGGATACGGTGTACAGATGTTGTACAGATTTTTTTCTAACAAGACAGAAAAAGTTCATGGGAAGATGCATGGTGTGCTGTTCTCTCAGTTTGTTAGTTTCAGAAGAAGAGTTTGTCTATGTCCCCTGCGCAATATACAGTGTGCTGCCATTTTACATTTATTATACATATTACATACATATATATATTATACATGTATAATATAGTAGTGTCCTATATTATAACGATGATGACCTCTGTGATTTCTTGTTTGCGTTAAAGTGGCTTTAAAAAAATAAAAAAAAAATGTCATGAACCCACTGACACAGCACTTTCAGTTTAAATCTCAGACACATGCAAATAGTGTCTTCAGATGTGCCTAGCATGTACATGCAGATATTTATATGTGCATTTTTATCATCCGTGATTACAATGCAATGCAGGTACTCTCATTAGATATGTGCATGTTGTATTGTATATCAGCATTTCCTGAAAAGTCAGTTTCTACTAACAACCTGTAAATAAGGCTTTTATTTATTTATTTAGAGGTCCAAGCATGCCCTTTTGCACCCACCAGCCTACTGTCCACAACCATGTCAATCAGCTGAAGAAAGTTGCCATTGCAGTCCTACACTGTAGTGAGTACTGCAGACAAATCTACAGCTAACAAAACAAAAATATTCCCATTAATTGGGCGAAACCAGGAAACGCTGCATGTCGCTTTGTTTACAATGCCACGTATATAGACCACATGACGGGTGACTTTGTGTACTTGTTTCCTCTTTATTCTCGTCTTCAAAGTATGGTGGCTTCCTTTGCTGCTGGTGTGTTTTGGGAGGAGGAAAACAAACCAATGAAGTCAATCATCAATGAGGAGCAGCATGCAGTCGCCATGACCTCAGACCATGGTGTTTCAAAAATGTATGCACTTGGTTGTTGCACAAGCTGCAATGATGCGTTTCAAAACCAGCACTACCAATTTCAACAAACACAGATGGGGATAAATATCAACACTTGGAAGCAGCGTCTATACGTAAATATGGGGGGATTTCTTTTAAAGAATAGCAGAGGATTCAAGCAATAAAGATTTAAAAAGGTAAAAAAAAAAAAAGCAAAACTCACGTACATTAGGACTAACAAGACAATTCTTTCAAGACAGAGTGAAGAGCTTTGACAGAGGACGAGCAAAATGTTCCAAATTCACCAGTTTGCTTGATTAGATTGGCATGTGATTTGAAGAAGTCAAATGTACATGCAACCTAGAATAAGCAGAAGCAAAGAGTCAGGCAGCACAGCCAAGATGTGTGCTTCATCTCAGCTCAGGTTGTGACACAGAGTCAGCCCTTTCAACACTGAAATTAGTGGTGTTAGAAAGCGATGGTGGATTTTACTGATCAAAGTAATCATAGGCTCCATAATGTATACTTGTTACCAACAGGCTTGTACTCTTATCATTTGTTAGGTTTTGAAATGATTGTATCGCATTATTGGATTTCACCTAAAATGAAACTGAACACATGATCACTTTTTGTATTTAATGTTATCAATTTAAAGTGGTTCTACTTTTATTGTGAGTGTTTGCTTATTTACTGCTCACACATATAGGATGGAAGATAATTTCCATCCTATATGAACTAAATAATAAAATAATGAACTTGTGTGAGTTAAATGTGTGAAGTGAAAATGGTTGTTTAAACATGACATGAGCTCTTCCTTCCAGTTCAGATAGTCAAGATACAGATTACATTTCAGGACCTGGAGTCTGCATAGTCTCAACAAGTTAGCCAAAAACTTTTGTGTGCAAGACTCTTGACGTACCACCTCCAACACAAACTGAACAGTGAGTGTATGTTGTGCTTCTACCAAAAATAAAAATGGCTACACTTGAGCATGAAGACAGCTTCGCCCATAATTTATAAAACATGAGGTTAAGCACATGCAAGGTGTGAATATGAAGGAGAAGAGTCAGAAACAGAAGATTAGCAATTAGCTGAATTTGAAAGATGTTAATTATTCATTCCAACGCAGATGAATAAATTAAAACAGGGAAAACAAAGTGAGATGCAGACCTGGGCAAAGTGTTACTTGGAAATATTTTTAGGTTTAAAATCATGATTATTCAGACTGTCAGTTAATCACTTAATTGTGTGTAAAAGTGTTTTTGTATTGAATTTTACACATTTAACACATATATGGAAATTTAACAGACTACCAATATGACCAAAAAACACTTTCCAAAAACACAAATTGACCCAGGTTTGATTAGGTGGTACACATGGGACACGAAGAGGGAAATCTGCTGCATGGTTTTACCTTGTAAGCTCTGGGTCTGCTCCCAGCTCCTTTGGAGAATGGCCGGCGATGCTTCACCACCTCAGTTGGAGGGTCGTATGGCAGCGATCCGCCATCTTGAGGAGCAGGATCTCCAAAACAAGAGAAACAGATCTAAGACACAATTCTGATTCTTCTTCAAATACTACTTCCAAAAAGGATACTGTCTTTGTTAGGTGAAAACACCGCTCCTTTCAGTAAACAAAGTTTTTCATTGAATGATTATGTGTTCTTCCTTTGGTCGTGATAGATTCAAAACTGTGCTTGTAAAACCTTTTCAATTCTAATCTAACAACCAATGTAATGGAGTTTGTTTTCAGTGTGTGAAAACAGTAGCATGATGTCTTCAGTGGCTCCGTATGAAGCTCTTTCAAATCTCAGTTCAGTTTCAATTCTTTTTTTTATGCAATACTAAAAGGAGTTTATCAAGTGTATATTATACATTATATGACATTTACTTTGTGATTAAAACCAGTGGAAACTGTGGCTAAGAAACTGTTCGCATTGAAAATGGCTTTGCTTGATGAGAGAGAGTTAACTTGACGAGCCTTTCTTCAACTTGCTCCATGCTGTCTTATCTATCAGCCAACAGTACACAAACATGCCAGAGGAAATAGTTAGCTGTCCAATCACAATCCTTATGGGGATCTATGTGTAGTTAGGTTAAGTTATCTTTCCCCCTGTTGGCGTTGTCAGGCACTGCTATTGACTGCATACCTGATCTTCAGGAATATAAAAGTTATGGTAATTTGTGATGCACACCCTGCAACAAAACTAAAATTAACGTCAGATAACCTCAAGCCACAATCTACAAAAGCAATACAGTGACGAGTGAAGACACATTGAGACGTTTCAGTCACAAAAACAAACACAAAGCTTTAGTTACCTTGGTTGCTAGCAACAGCTACTACATTTGGCTTGACAGTTGATTTATTTGCCTTCTCCTCTTGCTCTTCCTCCTCCTCTTCTTCAGATTCAGACTTCAGCAGGCTGCTGTAGGAGCGTGGTGTGATGTTACGCAGGGACTGTTTCCTGACTCCAGGCGCCATCGAGGACGATCCCTCGCCTGCCCCTCCAAACCTCCAGTTCGTATCGTCACTGCTTGACACAGAGCCTGACAGCCGCCTCGCCTGGACTGAGAAAAAGGAGCCTCAGGATTAATTTTGTAAACAAACTAAATACTTGGATATGTTGTTGAATTTGTTTTGTTCCAGTTAACTTACAGAATAAATAGTCAGTTTGATGAAACAAACAAGGGATAAAAATGAAAGCAGGAGCATCATTAGACACATACCTTTCAATGGTTTGATGATGCGTTCAATCTTTGCCTTCTCAATCCGCTCACACTTCTTATATCTGGGGACAGAAGAAAGAGTGAAATGTGATTATATGTCCAAGTGCATGTGTAGACATCTATGAATGTGTTTAACTGAGAGTCAACTTGCCTTCATTAACTGGATTGTTTAATATGTTTTACTGGAAAGGAATAAAAAGTATTTTCATGTTTCACAAACAAAAATTCTTAACTTAGAAGTTAAACAGTATTTTAGGCACCACTAACTCAAAAATTTCAGAACTTGATTTGGCACTAAACTTGGTTTTGTCCGTCCAAACTGTAAATATGTCAGTACTATTTTTTCCCCAAAACACACTGACTGGACATTTTGGGAACATTATCGCTTTCTTGCCAAGAGTTAGATGAGAAGATCAATACGACTCTCACGTCTGTATGGTAAATATGAAGCTGATCAGCTTAGCGTAGCACAAAGACTGGAAATATGGGGAAAAAGCCAGCCTGACTCTGTCCAAAAGGTAATAAAATCCGCCAACAAGGACCTTTAAAGCTCACTAATTACATCTTGTTTGTTTACTTTTAGACAGTCAATCTTCTCGTCTAACTCTTGGCAAAAAAGCAAGTAAGTGTTTAATATGTACATTTCACAAAATGTGAACCTAGTCCTTTTAACTAATGGCAAGCATTTGTGGTTAACTTGAGTGCTGGTTACCGTAAATTCTCAAATAGTGGCCAGGGCCTTTATTTACCTCAGTGTCAGAGAGAACCATGTTTGAGAAATGCCCGTGCAACATAGAAATCGTGCACAGTTAAATTAGCCTTTTCCCTCTCAGTAAACGGAACGATCTGAATTTGTGATTAGTTTAACTTACATGCAGCACTGCCGCTTGGTGTTGGGCCCGCCGAACTTGGGCTTATCGAGGCAGTTGACACACTGTGCACAGTCCTCCTCTATCAAACAGCCTTTGCAGTGTCCACAGCGCCGGGCACGGACTCCCCCAGGCGCATACCGACTCAGGACCTTCCTTTTTTTGAACCTGTGGCCCTTCCCCCTCCCCCTCCTCCTCCTCCGCTGGATGTGCTCCTGAGAGACAACCCACTGAGCCCTGCCCTGATCAGTGATGTCATCGTCATCATCTGCCACATCTGCAAGCGAGAGACAGAGCGGATGGGTAAAAGAGCCACAACATACATTTTAAAACATCATGAATGAATGTGATGTGGGGCGACATATTTGGATGCCACAACTTACTATTGAGTCTGCAGGAGACATTACATGTCTACCTGCTGTGATTGGAGATGCTTATATACTCTATATATACTCATCTTTTGTCCAACAAGCAAGCCTGGAAGTGTTGGAAATCTAAGAGTCACTCTAGAATAAAGTTAGGTGACTAGACAAACACATCAGGAGTCACAGAATAATCCATTGCTGGTGGAAATTCCCCTACTTGACCTTTTAGGATTTGCAAACTACTAGAAATAGATTAGAAACTTAATTCCCTTGAGAACTTCTTGCATCCCCCAGTGGTAGTATTTTAATGCCAGCTGGCACAAAGCAACTTCAGAAAGAAACAAATCACTTAGAGGTGGTGACTGTCATCATTTTAAATGAATAATGTAGCTAGAATAACCATGTGTAAGGATCCGTTTTTCTCAACAGCACTAAATGTGTTCATTAAGAAACAAAATTCAGGGCAGTGAGTCTATTTGTCAAACGGCACTTCCTCACCTCATACTGAGTGATGCTCACTCGACCAGTGTTGGGTATAGCTTTCCAACAGCGGTGGCTAATCTGTGTGTGACAAAAGATATTTTTGCTGGCAAATATTTTAGTTATAACTACATTGAGCTAACAAAGCAGTTGTTATTTTTTTGCTCAGCAGGTTACGTTTGCCAAAAGCTATCAAAAGTGTGCTCTTTTACAAAAAGAGATTCTTATTATTTTAGGTTGTGTGCTTATAACTGCAGAAGCTTAACTATGCCAGTTTGAAAGAATATTTTAGCTGGTGAATGTTTGCATTACAGTACACTAGCAGAGCAGCTTTACCAAACAGAAATTGGCAAAAATTAATTGAAGTCTGGACAACGCTAATGAAGCATTTTGGAGAAGTTGGATTGAAAAACAGTTAACCTACCTGAGAGCATGGTTATATACAGTATCAAGTGGATCTATTTTTTCTACAGTCAATCTGCAAATGATGTGGTAATCCTGACTGTTCCAGGGTCGTAGTAACTCCAACTACACAGTAGCAACAGATGATGCTGCACATATTACAATATGCTGTGGGGACGTAAGCTTCTCAACTTGTCTGTGAAGGTTCAGCAACTTCACTTCAAGACTTTTAAAGACCTTTTTAACACCACATTGAATGCACTTTAATACCTATATCACCATCATACCGGCCAAAGTATGAAAGTATGAAAACCAGTAGAAATCTTTTTATATCTGATTTTTTCATTATCTCACAGCCGTATATACCAATAATTTCTAATGATATAATTAATGCAACTTGGACCCGGCAGAGCGCAATAAAATGCATGGATGGATTAACCAGTTAAAAATTATTCATAAGTTTAAGCTCAATTAAGTTTTGGCTCAAATCAATACTTGCCCATTATGACATGATGCACTTCCTAGTTACTGTAGCTAGCAGTAGTGACAGTGTTTGCTGCAGGTCTGATGGTGCAACAAAATCCACTGTTGCAAAGATCTTCCTTTTAGTTAATAAGCGTGCAACAGCCCGCAATCGGATATTGAAAAAAATAAAAACTTTTTAATACCTTCTAAGGCCTTTTTTAAGGAAACTAAATTCAGTGCTGAAGGTCTGCAGATGCCCTGTACTATATTGAATGATGAAGACCTCTTTGTTTGTGTTCCCTCCTTTGTGTTGTGCATCAGTTTCTGGACATTTCAAACCAGATCCTAAACAGGGAGAACGAGTTTAACACTGAGCAAATGCATTTAGCATATCTGATAGCAGCTTCAATTTATTTCCTTCATATATTAATAAACCATGACTGCACAGCATTCGTTCCTGCATTTACTGGTCTGCTTTGCCAGTGCAAAGGAAAGGGGACACACATTTCACTTTCCACGCACAATGCAAACTGAATTTAACTTGCTTAGGATGTTAAACACCAGTTTGTTGCTTATTAAACCTTCATTAAAATCAGTACACATAAACATAATACATACATACACATAAACAGTGCAATGTAAAATGCACTGAGGAGCTCACCCGTCTCTAGTAAAGTCAAGGAGAGGTTAATTTCTGCATTCTTAAAAACAACACATGTAGATGCACTGTACCTTCTGCTGTGGGAGAAAAGGTGATGCCCTCTCGCTCGTGAAGTGGCAGGGCGCTGAGTCTGGGAATATCATCTGGCACCATGGCACGGGGCTGACCCAAAGCCACCGCTGCTGCCCGACAGACATGTTTGATCCTCGGACCGCCAAGCGGCTGCTCCTGCACATACATACACAAACAAATACTTGTAGATGTAGAAATATTTGGCTGTAAGCTAATTATGGTAACATCCCTTATGATATATAAACAAACCTCCCTATGAAATTTTGTCTCACATTGTACTAATAATATGATATAAAGTAAAGTATAAAGTATGCAGTTGACTGATGCCGCTTGGATTTATTCAAATTCAGACCAGACAACATAAAAACGCACATTTCCAAGTTAAAAGTATTACCTGAGGACTACTATCTTTGGGAGATACGCCAACTCTCCTCCTCCTCCTTCTTCCACTCACTGGCACTCGCGATTCTCTTGAGCCCAACTATTGGTCCAGATAAGGAAGAAACACAAGGTTTTATGTAAGAGATGCTATAACATCATTATGTTACTGTACCCTCCCCTTACAATGTACAATGACTTGTAAAGTTCAGACTAAAATAAGAAGGTCAAAACAATTTTACTTTTCATTCATTACTGGATGTAGTGATTCTGGAGTTTTGGCTAGCAGCTATTATCAGCATATATCTGGTACACTGATATTACTTAGTTAACAGGATGGTCCTCTAGTTGGGGATTATTTTTCACAAGGAGAAATGTTGCATCAACTTATCATTTTAGATAGATATTATAGTGTCCTTGGAACTTTCTACAATGTGCAGGCATATATTTGGGGCCGAGGAACAGTTATATGATAATGATTTTCTTTCTGACAGTTTTTAAGATCTTCTTTTCTACTTCTGCACAGGTTTCATCTTGGATTCTTACCTGTGACAACTTGAGCTGCTTCTGCTGATCAATCTTGATGAGCTGGACTTTGGCTTTCTTCAGCAGGTGGAGCATTGTCTTATTGGCTCCACTGAGACCAATTCGATGGCTGGGCCCGCTGACTTCCAACGCCTCATGAACGTCCCCAGTCGTGCTTCCTGCTTCATCTGTACCAAACAGCATGAATAAGACAACTGTGGTTAGATGATGTAGAAACACCTCATAATTCTAGACCACTTATTGAAAACACACCTGTGAACTAAACATGAAGCAATCACTTCAGTTTTGTTAAATTATCTCTTTGCTATTCCCAAGATATTCATCTCCAGTCTTTTTCATCTTAAAAACTGCATCTATAAAAAAATTAACCAAAGGCTGAAGTCTCTGCTGGCTCAAAAAGAAGCACACATTGGAGCCACAGATACAGACCATGGGCATTTGTAAACATTGGGCTAAAATGAAGCAGCATGATCTTCATAAATAATTACACAAGAAGAAGAAACAATCCTTACTATTGTTGCTATTGTTATCTCCCAATGGCATATGTGGAGGCGCTTCCACATCAGTGTTCACCACCACGGCTAGTTTCCTCACAACACCAGGAGAGTCCATCTCCTCCATCATGAGCTTTGACCTCCTCCTCTTCTTCACATGAGAGGTCAAACCGTCGTCATGATGTGTGTAATCCCCCTGAGTGTCAGGCTGTCCTTTCTTTTTCTCCGCCAGTTTCAAGGTCAGTTTCTTGAGGTTCTTGTAGATCTCTAGGTGGCTCGTGCCTGGACTGGGCTTTGATGAGAACTTTGCCGCCGCAGATGGGCTGTCAACCACCGACATAGAGTCACTGTCTGACTGCAGGGAGTTGTCATCACAGCTTGACTCATGACATGATGGACTCTGTTTTCCGTCCTCTCTCTGTTGACTTTTCAGCCACGATGACAGAGAACCCTTTGGAAAGGGAATCATTTCCTCGTCCAAGAACCTCTTCGGAGTTTTAATAACTCGGGAGGACCGTGCACTCATTACAAGGGTGGAGGAGTTGTTTGAGCTCGGCTGGATTTGTTCAGAAAACGAGCTCGGCTCACCCTCTGATGGAGGGATCTGCTCCTTCCTGTCCGGCGTCAGTGTAGCTGGAATGGGTTCTGGTACATAAGTGTAATAAACACGCCTAGTGCGATTACTGCCCATTTTTGGACGTATAATGACTGGAACATTTTTTGAAGGCTTTCGCTTGTACCCAAACAAAGATCTGCGTTGTGATCTTTTGTGAGTTCTTTTTTCTGGGGCATCTGCGGCTTTACACTCAAGGGGCATCGCTGCTTCCTCTCCACTCTGGGCGCCGGCCTCAGCTCCAGCCTCCGGAGAGGCACCCATGCCCTTAGTCGTTTTCTTTCTCTGCCGCTTGTGAAAGGATGTGAACGACAGAGCAACTGCTTGAGATGTGCGTCTCGTGTGCCCAATTCGAAAACCCCTCATGCGTTTCACAGATCTCTGTGGCTGGGATTGGTCCGTGTCTGAGTCCTCTGACACCTCGCCTCGTTCTTTGACCTTGGAAGCTTTTCCTGCACCCTTGACTGCTGTCAGAGCGCCCACCAGCTTATCTTGCTTGGTGCCACCAGCTGAGGTAGCGGCTGTTTGGTTTTGCGTGCTGCCTGAGTCTGCTGATTTTCGTGCTTTCCTGATAAAGTTAGCTGACCTTTTACTGCTCTGTCTACCTGGGGCCTGCTCGTCTGCATGTTTGGCTTTTGCAGTGAGAGCTACCTGCTTGCCGTGTAGTTTAATTACCACCTTGGGTATTTCTTTGTCTTTGTCTGAGCTCTCTTTGACATCCTGGCCTTCTTTAGAGACCCTCGGTACAATTTTGCCAATAAGAGCCGCTTTTGGGGTCTTGGGTATAATTTTTCCAATGAGAGGCTTTGCTCCCAGAGAACGATCTGAACCTTGGGGAGGCTTCGCTTGGCTGAGTAACGACGACTGAGGAACAGTGCCAGAAGTTTTCTGTGTACGAACTGTTGTGGTCCCAAATCCAGTGAAATCTTCCTCCTGGAGAAAAACACAGAAAACGAAACCTATAAATGGCTATAATACAAGATTTGTACATGTTGAAATGAAGACTTGTAGGTATGCTGTACAGTACCTGCTACAGTCCAAAAACACATACCACCAGCAGGATATAGCTTAAAGATTAACTGACAATTATGAAAGGACTTTTTTATAAAATAGACACAAAATTATGATAAACATGTAGCAGATCTTAAATATCCGACATTTCCATAATATAGAGAGCTGATCAGAAAGTAGTAATGATGATAATTAAACAACTATTTTGTCTGCCCAGTATTGTGCTACAAACAATGATAACGAATGGGTTCAGCAAGCGCTCAGGTTTCTGTGTTGGGTGTCACCTTCTTGCTTTCTTTCTATCATAATAACATGTTGAAGCACAAGTTGATCTTAAATTCCGCCCAAGACACTGCAGGCATTATGCAACTCAAACAAAAAAAACCAAAACACTTAATAATTTTTCAGCCACTCCTGAGTTCATCATTTGATTATCAGGTATCAGCTGTGTTGAAAATATGGTTCAGCACTGCTCTCTACTCTTACCCCAGTGTTGCATCAGTATAGTGCTGAGGCACTAAATGAAGCAGCATTTGGTTTCAATCTGAGTCAACTATATGAAATAACTCAACACATTATCTACCTGTGCACCAGCTCTCTGCACCTGTCTAATTTTTAATGTGATATCACTAGAAATTGTATCTCTAATTCTCCCCTAAAAGAGTGACATTTCAATACAGCCGAGTACTGGAAATATACATTCAAATTCCATCGTTACAAAAGTTTAAATAGATCCTTTGGAACATCATCAGCCTCCAGCATCCGCTCATTTGGGCACCCGTCTCCCTCAGATGCAAAGATCGCACACTACAGCAGATCAAAAGCACACTTCAACTTGACTTTCAATTACTCATATCCATCTTCATGTGCAAAACAGCGAGATTTGTCAGTGATGAAACTCCCCTAATGAAATCTATTCCAAAGCACTGCAGAGGAACACGAGTGTGTGGCACTAAGTGACGTGTGGTACTCCAGTTGAGCAGCACCCACAAGCTTTAGCATGGGCAGTGTGATTCTGTTACAGTCCACTCTAAAGGGATTGCATCAGTAAAGTCTGACTGATGTCAGACACTAAAGCCCCTGCTCTGGAGATTAAATAATATGATAAGATCCAATTTGGCATTATATCATTATCACCATCCTGTCTGGCTGCTGCTAAAAGGAGACCGCCTTAGACGTGAATGATATCCAGCACACTGGCTTCTTCACAGTGTGTCAGATTCAAGTCCTCTCTTGTTTGTTGTATATTATGTATGCCTCATTATGAATGACTCTAGCTCTTACCAGTTAGAGAGAACAACTGTGCACAGAGCATCTATAACCTAAGGTCTAGCAAACGTCTATTAATGTATGTGAAAAATAAATAATAAATTAACAATACTGCATTTATAGGCTTTTGTTGAGTAAAATGAATATTACAGGACACCATAACTGAGTAACCTAAGCTACATTACTCCAATAATATCAACAAGACTTGATTTCAAGCATGTCTACCCATCATACCTGCAGGTGGAGTGGCACAATAACTCATCATTTGTGTCAAAGCCTAAGCAAGCGATGTGATTGTGCTTGTACATCTTCTGCTGCAGCATGCAGACCATTAACAGAGGAGCCTGATCTTTCTTTAAAATAGATTGACCTTATAAATCCAAGTGAAAAATTCCTCTGTAACTTGACATCAATCTCAATAATGGAAGGGAGTGTGCATGATGGATGTTTGTAAACACAGACAATGCAAAATGAGGTTTTAGAAAAGGTACTTGGCAACATTTTTCAGTGTATGGTCCAAATTCAGCTTTTTCATTAGGTAAAGTTTCTGATTTACTTCCCGTTGCACCCCACGTTAGGACGACGTTCAAAACACCGAGCAGTCAGCTGACAGCTCCAACGTGGAAAGAGTGATCCCCAAGTCAGCAGCAGCGGCGTTTTAATTACGACAAGATTAGCAGCCTGTGGCTGTCAGCACAGTGTGGGAAGTTCAACTCAACAAAACGTGTCAGGGGATGAACAAACAAAGACACCTCCCGGTTTCCACAACAAAACACGCATCCACGATTGTAAGCATACCGCCAAAGTTTCCGCCTAATGGTCTTTTCATGCAAACAAACTCGGCTGGACAGACACTGATCTCTGTGTACGTATGGCTGTTGCAACTTACAGCATAAGCTAATATGGTAATTTCAAAACAGACAATGAACAACTCATAACTGCAGAGGCAATCAGACTGGAAATAGTCACCCATCTGAAGCATACCCTGCAGGCAGACGGCTGGCTACAATGCCTATTTTGGGTTAGTGTTTGCAAGCTAAGCTACAGCTAACTACCTCTACGTTAGCTTAAATACTTTCGTGAGTAACAAACACAATGTTTTAAATGTCGTTCTTTTAAACAACTATGTGTCCCATTAGGCGTATTGTTACGCATCTAGCTGACATGCTATAGTTAGCTTATTCACCTCCTCACTGTCGCTGGAGTCGAATCCCGCATCTCTCTGCCGACTGTGCTTCTCCACCACCCCGAGCAGGCGCAGCAGGGACGGATCCTCGCTCAACGCCAGGCCGATGTTGACGGGCCTCGGCCCTCCGGCAGCCAGCTCCCCGTCGTCCGAGCCCAACCTTCCGCGTTTGGTACGTTTCTCCGACCGCAGCCTGCTGCGAGCCGTGCACGGCCGACCCGGGAAACGAGACCGGGCCGGCGCTTGGGTGCTCAAGCCCGCGACGGTAGCGGGAGATGATAATCCGCCTCCCGATGCCGCCATTATTTACTACAACAACACGGACGGCGCGCTGGCAGAGGGTGACAGCAGCGATATAAGAGGCAAGATGGACTGCGCCGAGGCAAAGGCGCGAGATAGAAAGGAACCACAGGTGCATCATGGGAAAACGAACTTCTCCGGCCCAGGACGACCCCAATTTCGAAACACTGGGCGATTTCGCTTGCGTAGAGCTGTTTTCTTTAGGTATCAGGTGTAAATGTTATAATTATAAATATAACAACGTGAGAATTCTTGTGTATGAATGTTAAATTGTGAAATCCAAACGTCTCATTATGATATTACCAGTGGTGGAAGAAGTATTGAGACCACTGACTTAAGTAAAAGTAGCAATAAATATCAAAAGTAAAAGTACTGGGTTGTCAGTGTTGTATTATTATGATATAGCTCATTTTAACTGTAAAGTAACTAGTAACTAGCTATAAAGTAAATAGTGGAGTAAAAAAAATAAATGTAATGAACTATCAGTATAGACTAGCATAAAATCTACAGTATTTTTCTTCTTTAGAGGACAAAAACTTAACCTTCCATAAAAGATGCAGTTGAGATGCAGTATACTATTACTGTGTCTGTTTGTGCCCCTTGTTAAAATAAAATTATAGATTAACATTTAGCCTCTCATTCACACACACTAAGTGACAGCCAAAGACACTACAAAAATGTAAGTATTGTTTAATTCAACAATTATTTACTTTTGGGAGGAGAAAACTAAGACCTCGAGAGTACATTACTTAAGGCCCATAGTACAGAATCCTATACACTGGCCCATTTATCAGATTTTGGAATTTATTATGATTAGGACTTACATTCTCTGTGTAATTGTCACCTTTATGAGTTTTCCTGAAAATAGTACAGTTAAATAAAAAACATTCCCACACTTGATGGAGAAGCTAGTTACTCTACAATGAATATAAAACATTTCAGGTATAATAGAGGTAATGCGGACAGCAAAAAGGGCCTTGTGACATGAGCTTATAGTGGACACAAATCATCATTATGTACAGATCAATACAGTTTTATTCACAAGTGTAGAAGTATTGCTTTCTAAAAGCAATTGAAACCGGCATTCCAGAACAACCTCCATAATTGAATGTGTTGCATAACCTTTCTTCAAAATCTCTCACCCTACAATATTCACATATAAATCTTCTACCTATACTAAGCAGAATATGGTAAGAAAGACAATCATTTAACTAAATGATGTATGATGAAGATGCAGTCTTTTCCCCATATATTATCTTTTTTCTGCTACCTCCTCTCCCTCAATGTGGATGTTCTGGTGGATCTTTAGGAGGCTCTCCCGTGCAAAGCTCTCTCCACAGGTGGGGCAGGTGTATCCAGAGCGGTGAGCCCTGGCCATGTGTGCTTTGAGCAGCTCAGGCCGAGCGTAGCTCTCATCACACTCTGTGCATGCGTGAGCCTTGCGGAGGGGAGGCCCATGCTTCTCCCTCTTGTGTGCCCGCAGGGCTGCAACAGAAGGGAATATGAGGTCACAATCTGCTTCAGAACAAGGAATTTTGAGCTCCGTTTGCAGCTCATTGGAGGGGTATCCCTCTGTTGTAGAGTCATTGTATCCTTTGCATTCCTCTGCTCCCTCTTCTTGTTTGATCTTCTTGCTGTCAACCATCTCTTGTTGAGCTGCGTATTTGGGTTTACGGCCACGTTTTTTGCCTTGCGGCTTAGCGTCACAGTTTAAATCACTAGCAAATTTTTCCTGGTGCTGCAGGAGCTCTTCTTCTGTCTGGAAACCACAACTACATTTGCAGCATTGGTAGGTGTTGATGTCATCAGCCACTACCGGGCGCTGGGGGTGCACCGCCATGCGATGGTTACGAAGCCGTGAAGGACTGGGAAACAAGGCGCCACAGTCCCTGCATGGACACCGTCGTTCTATGCACTCATGTCGTCTGTGTTTGTTCAGCTGCAAGACATTTGACATTCATCATAGATATTAAACAATTATTTCATAATTTCCCAAGCACAAAAAAAACAGCTTACATGTAGCCTGCTGCGGCCTCACCTCAGTGAAGGTAAAGAAGTTTTTCCGGCAGTAAGGACAGCGGAAGGGCTTCTCCTCTGTGCTGTGAGTGGCCTGGTGCTGGCTGAGCTCATCAGAGGAGGAGAAGCTCTTGTCACACTTGTAGCAAGTGAAGACTGTATCAGTCTACAAAATGATGAGCAGAAAATTGTTTAAAAATATGAAATCCAAAGTCAAGGCTTTATTCACTGCTTTTTTTAAAGAAGAATGAAAGGTAATTACAATAGTCAACTGAAGAAAATCATACTTACAGGAGTTATTTTTTCTCTCAGCTACTTTGTTTTCATCCAAAATTATATTATGTACTAAAAAACTAAATGATGCAGAAAATTTGTATCTGAACAAGAGCCTGACTGATACATCAGCCCGGACAATATTGGCTTATAATAGATATATTGGTATCAGCAATACAGAAGAAATTGCAACACAGAAATGCCAAAGATCAGTTTGAGGTAATTAGTCTTGCCCTCACATAGTTTGTCCACCAGAGAGTGCTTAAGAGTTTTATCATCTGTAAAATGTCCCATTCAGTACATATCTTGGTCACAATTCTTTCATAAACAAACTGAAGGGATACTTATAAAAACAATTTAAGTTAATGACAGATATCGGCCAATATATTCTGTACTTCTTTCTAAAATGGCATCGGCCACAAAAATCCAGTATGGGTTATGACCTAATCCCACTTCATACTGCAGTTGCAATTCACAGTAAAATAATCACTAGAGCTGAAATAATTAGTGGATTAATTGATCAACAGAAAATAATAAGCATTTTAACTATTTTCTCATATTCTATAAATCAAATATCAGACTAACCGATAATGAAATTAATCTTCAATTGGATCCCTAAGAATCACACTTTTTACACATGAATTGCTGACTTTGCATCACTCCTTGAAACCTGGCCTTGCATTTTTATTTTTAGTCTCCATACCTGCTGCAGCTGCTGTTTGTACTGATCCCGATGACTCTTCCTCATGTGTCTCTCCTTGGCTTTTGAGTTACAAAAGGTGATGAAGCACTGAAAACACTGCAGGCTCTCATGCTGGTCTGCATCACAATGAGATGACAAGTTGTTTGATGATTAGTTACAAATAACTGCAGGGCATCAAAGTCTGTCTACTGTGTGATTGTTGTGAAAGGAGACTTTGGCAGTTAGACTTAGGTTCAATGCATCACATCATGTATGAACTATGCATATACATGTTAGCTTACAGGACTGCAGAGGGGTGACCGCGGGCTCAGACTTTATCTCAGCTGAAGGGGATCTCATCTCACTCCCGACAATGACTTGCTCTATCTTCAACATTTCCATGCTGATTGCTTTCAGACACTACCCCAGCCACATGGAGCTGTAACACGGGAACACACTGCTGTTATATGCACACTGAACATGCATCATACATGTTATGTTAACAGGCAAAGGCAAAGCCAAACCGAGATGACTGCAGTGGCAGACATCTGGCTAGTGTTAAGTAAACCCGCGTACGAGGCATCGGGATGTTTCGGCTAAATAATCAAAGATTGGAGATTGGGATAATTGAAAACACAGTAAAATGTCTAAGATAAATACAAGCCTAATGAGAGGGTATTTGTAAAATTTACTTCGGGCTGACTAGTTATGAAATAAAGATAAAACAAAACAGCTAACGTTAGGCCTGAGCTAGTTTACAGAAGGATGGAGGCAACGGGTACTGGTCGTCATTCACAGCTACAACTAAAAGCGAAATTATTGTTTACATATATTTTAACAATAATTAAATTGTGTTGCCTTGTGTTTTAATTTCGTGTTGTAGCTATGTACTTTAAAGTTGCATATCAGTGAGGAATCACGATTAATTTTGACTTAAGTCTTTGTAAACAATTCAAAACGACATCCATTTCTTACCGTGCTAGACGTCCACCGAAATGAAGCCGCAGTGAATATTCTTCCCTCATCACGTGATATTGGCAGCCGACCACGGAGCTATCGCGATATTTTGCATGCTATAAATAATTTGACAGCTATACAGACAGATCAGTTTCCCTGCCACAAAATAAATGCAATATACAGAGGCATCTTTGTATAATTTATTTTATAAATGAAGTGTACAATATGAACAATAAAAATCAAGTAGAGAAGAAAATAAATAATTTGCACAACACCTGCAGCAGTGCTTCAGTTTTTGGTAAATTATTAAAACTGAAACTATCTGTTATATTCAAATTATCATGGTTATGACTTCCTTTCCATAATTTCATATGTGAAACAACTAGGATTACAACACTACAAAGACAAAACAAAAATGTAGTTTAAGATTCATATAATTTTATTGGTAATTTCACCAGACAAGGCAGACACATCAATGCAAAACTTGATGATGAGGTGATAAGACGGCACATTATCGCTTTAAATAATTTGTCAGTGACACAAGCAGAGGGTTAAGGGCATATGAGGCAGAAGAACAAGTTTAAGGAGGTATAGGAACCATTTAAGCCCTGGCCTGCTGCTGCTGCTGGTATTCAGAAATACGGCTTTCCATCACGGGCCTGAAGTGCCTGATCAATCCCTGAGAACACAGAAAAAAGAAGAGGAAAATAGTTCATTAATTTTGCTCAAATTAAAGCAGAACAACAACAGAGGCTGTACTATAAACAATATGACAGCATATATTTACATAAAAAGACAGTACACGTGTTTACCTGCACTGGCCATGCCGCACCATCTCCCAGGGCACAAATAGTGTGTCCCTCAATCTGCTTACTGAGCTCCCAAATCATGTCGATCTCTGCTGGACGTGCATTACCTTGCACAAAACGCCACATCATGTTATTCATCCAGTCCACTCCTACAGAAACAGACAAAAGGGGGGACAAAAATTGTAAGAGTTTGTAAGAGGAAGAGACCCAATGTGTGTAGCTTTAAGGTCAGTGCAGTTCATGCATAAAATTACACAAAAGTAGCACTTACCCTCTCTGCAGGGTGTGCACTGGCCACAGCTCTCATGTTTGTAAAACTCAATCAGGCGGGCGATGGCTCTGATAATGTCAGTCTGCAAAAAAAAAATAATAATAACACATCCAACAATGTAATAGATGTTTGATGATTTCTTTATGCATGTTGAATTATGCTGCAGAGGTGACAAACTTACAGATTTGTCCATTACGATAATTGCAGCGGTTCCCAGGCCAGTCTGAGCCTGGACGAGGCCGTCAAAGTCCATCAGCACCTCTTCACACACTTTCTTGGGAATGAGGGGTGTTGAGGAGCCACCAGGGATTATAGCCAGCAGGTTATCCCAACCACCACGCACTCCACCTACCGGACAGATGTTTGTTTCAATTAAGTAAAAAATCTGCATTCATGTAGGCTGTGCTTATGTTAAGCTGTCTTAATCTTTTCAGTCCATGACCCCCTTTGTGCAGAAAAACAAATGCAGATAAACAACTGATGCATTTAGGGTTTAAGTTTAAGTTTCACTTAATTATTTATAGGAGGGCTTTTATCAATTCACATGAAAAATGACTTTTCCAATCACAAGTGGGGGGGGGTTGTTTTGTTTTGTTTTACAAAATCCCATAACTTGTGTCGTAAAAACATTACAAACATCTAACCAGTTTGAGACTCAAGGTATTATTAACTCAAAAATGTTGTCTTAATTAATATGAGTCAAGTAGTCTCATTACAACATTGGATACATTTTGTGACACATTCTCAGTTCATGTACCTGCATGCCTCTCGATGAGGTCTTTCAGAGGGACAGACATCTCCTCTTCTACAGTGCAGGGGTGGTTAACATGGCCAGAGATGTTGAAGAGCTTTGTGCCGGAGTTTCTCTCCCTGCCAAAGCCCAGAAACCACGAGCCTCCACGACGACAGATGGTGGGCGCCACGGCTACAGTCTCCACATTGGCAACGGTTGTTGGGCAACCAAACACACCAACATCAGCAGGAAATGGAGGCTTCAGGCGGGGCTTCCCCTGCTTTCCCTCCAGGGACTCAATAAGAGCAGTCTCCTCTCCGCAGATGTACGCTCCAGCACCGCGCATCACAAACACATCAAAGTCATAACCACTGCCACAGGAGTCCTTTCCAATGAACCCAGCAGCATAGGCCTCATTGATAGCCACCTAGGAATAGATATTGAAAATATAATGCTTTAACAGGATGAATTTCATAGTCTTACAGTACAATCATACCTTGTGTTCTACATAAAAAAGCATAGGGTCAAATGTTTAGGTGTTATATTCCGAATTACTAATTCAAATCGCATGTAGTTAGTGATCTACTATAAATATTACTGGCATATTATTTTTAGGCTACTGGAATTTTTTTTAAATTCCTTTTCCCACAAACTGATTTAGAACACCTTTGAGAAATGTACAATCATTTTAAAGTTTATATCTCAGGTTTCATTCTGTCCATTTTCACCTGCAGGTTGGAGGACTCATTGTAGAACTCTCCTCTGATGTAGATATAAGCAGCACGCGCCCCCATGGCCCTCCCAGCGACCAGGCAGCCCTCCACGAGCTTGTGTGGGTCATTCCGCATAATCTCCCTGTCCTTGCAGGTGCCAGGTTCTCCCTCATCTGCATTAACCACCAGATACTTTGGCCTAAAGCAAGAAATTAGAACTGGGTTAAATGAGGTAGAGCAAATTTCATTCCACCCCCACTCCAGAGCAGCCTCTGAATTTTCCATCTGCCAAAATTGATGTTTGGCTGCAGAAGACGTTTAAAAGCAATCATCCAAATAACAATAATTGTTGGTTATATTTATAAATACGTTTAAATTTGGTTTTATAATTTCAAATGTGCAAAGAAATTTCCCACAAAACCATTCAAAGCACCTACATTTATTTTGAAATCATTGCAAACACTTTTAGGCAAATTTAGGAAGACAGACACTCTTTAGACTCTAGACGACATTCTTGTCTTTACATAACAACTGGTGAAATGACTTGAGAACATCAAGTAACAAAAGAGTAGGTGTGTATGCACCTGTCTGTCTCCTCACTGACCTGCCATCGCTGGGCTTGTTCATGAAGCTCCACTTCATGCCAGTAGGGAAACCAGCGCCACCTCTCCCACGCAGGCCAGAGACCTTGACCTCATTGAGGATCCAGTCAACCCCCTTCAAAAGGATCTCCTTAGTTTTGTACCAATCGCCACGCTTCATCGCCCCCTTCAGCCTGAAGCACAAACATAGTAGGTGAGGATTGTGTTCTGGCTTCAATACGGACATTATGTTCTAGATTTTACAGAGCACATGAGTATAACATCAGGGATATTACTTCCAGTCATGACGGCCATAAAGGTTTGTGAAGATTCTGTCCTCATCTGCCAGAGGTCCAAATGTTGTTTTCTTAGGAGCACTCTGGGAAAATAAGACAAACACATACAATGTTAGCCCTGTTGTTACCATTTAAATGTTAGTTTTAACTAAATATAGGCCAGGTACCTGTGCTGTGCTGTTGAATCGGGTGATAACAGTCACTCCACCCTGACTGACAGCAGCTGGAGCACGCGCCACCCCACACACCACAGCTCGGGACAGGGACAGCATCCTTCCTGCTGGGAGGAGAGACCATAACATGACATGAGGCTGCACAAGATAGTTTAGTTTCGCTTAACAAGAAATGTAGAACAATCACAGTTAGGGATGCAACTAATTAGTTCAATGGTCAACAAAATATCAGAAAACAGTGAAAAAAATGTCCAGAGTCCAAGGTGGCATGTCAAATGTCTTGTTTTGTCTGACCAGTAGTCCAAAACCCAAAGGTATTTATTTGATATGATAAAAAACAAAGACACTGAAAACAATACATATTAGTTTTAATACAGGAGTCGTGCTGTAATAACAACCTCTTGTCACATCTATCAAACAGCTTTTTAACCCATTACGCAGCATCAAAACAAGTTGAGTGAAAGCAGCAATCGCATTTCATTTCAACACGATTAAAGTAACTAACACTAGATTAACGGTCATATGTGGTGGTAACCAATATACATAACGTTATATGAATGAAATATGTTTTGTCACTGGAATAACTTTGACAGAGATCTTGTGTAACTTCTTATATGATGTTGTTATGTCAGAGGTATTGAGAGTTTAACGTTAGCTAGCTAACGAAGGTGACGGTGGGTGCCTGCAATATTATCAATCTGTAATATTTTAGGTCAACACACTTGTAAAGAAATTGAATAATTGTGGATAAATCTAAACTATTTTGCCTACGCTTAAGTGTGATGTTAAAGAGCACACACTGACCTCCATGCTCACATAACTAGCAGGTGCTAGCCTAGCGCTAAGCTAAGTTAGCTTGCGGTTAACCTTGTAATGTCAAAATAAAAGCAGCGGATTCACGAAGTAGCATCCAAATCTCAAACTGACAACATATAAATATATTTGCTTAAGAGCGGCTGTAATACCGGCTGCATTAAAATCAATAAAACGATGAATGGTTTCATGTAAGTTAGCAAACAATCGGTCCTTCTTACCTTCTCTACGTCCCGAGTTTATGAAATACAGACAGGAAGTGGATGAGCACCCGGCCGGAAACTGTCAGCAGCGACACAGCTGCAGCGCTGTGGAGGCTCATTTAAAAGTTTCGGTTGCACAACACGCTGACTACGAACCGCCCTCTTTGCATTTAAAAAAATATTTCATAACAACTCTCACTAAAGGTCAGTGTGTGTAAGTTTGTGTGTTTAGAGGTACTTTTACACTACATGAGCATTTCAATTTTGTGCTGATGTATACTTCAACTGCACTACATTTTAGAGGGACATATTGTACTTTTACTCAATTTGACAGCTATACTTACTAATTACTTTGCAGAGATTAGTTTTTATTAGTTTTTGTTTAGATAAACAAAATAATTGGTCACCTTAAAATGTATATGATAAAATATGATGCATTGTTATGTAGATTATATTCAACACAATACTTATACAATAGTTAAAATGAAGTCCTCCTCAACCAGCTTCAACATTAAAATACTAATATGTTAATGCTCCAACAATATTATAATATAACATATTATAATAATATGATATAATATAATAACACATATTATAATATAATATGATAGCACTCTGAAAGGGGTCATTCTACAGAGTGACGTTTTTTGCCAGATTAATACTAGTAATATGATGAGAATACTTCTGTATTACTGAAGCATAATTTTCAGAAAGAGTTGGGGGTTTTTTTACATTGTGGTGCTACTTTTTTTACTTAAGTAAATAACCCGATAATTTCTTTTATCAGTGGTGTGTGTGTGCATGCTCATAGGTAGTTATGAATAACATCTCTGAAACAAACTGCAAAGGCAAAAATCCATTTTTTATATTTATGTTTAAAGGGTAGAAATATTTATATTTACATGACATCAGCAGCATGAAGATCATTCATCAGAAAATTTGAATAATGAATAAGGAAAACAACAACAAATTCATGTGATAATTTCATTCATTCAAAATCATTACCAAGGGCTTTTTTTCTCTGCATCAAATTTACGTGGATAAAAATACTAATCTGATAATTAACCTACTTAAGGTTTATTTTTTATAAACAATGTTTTTAAAATCCATAAATACTTGTTTGCAAATTAATTGCCAGCAGAAAATTAAAACAGATTTAAGTGCAATTTAAAAGGAAAGTGAGTCCATGTGTGGAAAACAGTCGCACCTTATAATACTGGATCCCAAATTGTAGAGACACAAAGGTAGACTTTTCAGATTAACTCTTCAACTGGTGAATTTTCTCCAAACTCCAAAGTGAGTACCAGGAAATATGTGGCAATTTAAACAGAGATGTATAATTGTGTACAGTCTGTCTCTGTACAGTTATTACATCACAGCAGCTTAACCTCAGTGGATGTCGGTATTAAACCCTGACTTGATGCAACCTACAGACCTGAGGGATCATTTTAATCAACGCTTCTTACAGCTGTATGATGTTATCGCCCAGCTGTTGCTCCTGTGTGCTTCCAATATTTGGTATGAATGATGCGATGGATAATGAAACTGCAGGCAACTGAAAAAGACTCTTAAAGCAGTATTTACATTTGGAAAAGCTAGCATTGCCATTGGTAAAAAGCACATGTATCACCAAAAATGTAAATTGCTGAAGAAACAAGAAAATATTGATTCTTTTCTCAGTATACATCATACACAATGGATCTAACATGAAAAGTGTACAAAGCTCTAACACAGAAATGTTCCTATTGCTTGTCGAGATTCAAATAACAAAATTAAATCAACTGAAGATACAATATTTTCAACCAAGCGCAGCAATAATGTGTTAATAAATAAAATTGAGGGTCTCCATCAGGTTGTCCATCACTGAGCTCTAAAGTAAACAGCAATCAGTAAAATTTACATTGAAAGTCTCTTTGTTATGTGGTCAAGTTCAGTCAAAGTGTGACAAATGTCCTCCACATTTCTGTCCAGAGTCTCTCTCTGCTGGTTCTGAGGAGTCACTCAGGTGGGGGGAGGCTGATAACTGGGTCTGCGAGCAACCCGGCCCAGTCGGTCCACAGCCACACTCTCAAACGCCCTCCTCATCAGAGGATGCTCCTCCAGGACCTCGTTGAAACTGTCCACACTCAGGGAGTAAAGGCGACAGTAGGTGTCGGCCTTCACGGTGGCTGTGCGTCGTCCTTGGGTTAGCAGGCAGATCTCTGAACCAAGGAAGAGAGAGACAGTTAAACCTTTAAAATAACAGTTTGATGTATTGGGAAACACACTATTTCACTTTCTTTCCAAGAGTTAGATGAAAAAATTGATACCTCACAGCCAGCAGCTGGTTAGCTTAGCATAAAGACTGAAAACAGGAGGAAACAGCTAGCCTGGTTCTCTCCACCTTCATATTTAATGCACAGATATGGGAGTGGATTCAATCTTTGGCAAGAAAGTGAATAAGCATATCTCCCAAAATGCTGAACTATTCCTTTAAGCTCTGTGGTTGTATTGACAGCACTGATTACAATCCAAATCTCCAGCTTCCAGCTCAATCTGGAAATAGCACCACAGTAATAATTAGGATGAGGGAATTAAGTGTTGTTCAATACTAATGTTTATCCATCAATCCAGGCAAAAATCCACGAATCATCCCTAAAAGAGGGAGGTTGTTGTTAGAGCTGAAACATTAACTATAATCGATTAGTCTATCAACAGAGCTGTATATCTTTGGGTTTCAAACTATTAATCTTGTAAATCAAGCAATTTGAAGATGGCACTTTTATAATGTTATATTTTAAACAATTAATAGATGAATCTAGAAAATAGTTGTCAGATTAGTTTGTAATGAAAATAATTATTAGTTGCAGCCCTAGTTCTTATGAGATGTGTAAAAAACAGGTTCCATCTGGAAAAGATTCAGTTTACTGTAGACTCAACACTTTGCAATGTGACTTTACTCAAGCATACAAATGATGGGTCGATAAAGTCTATTGATAATAACTTTATCATTCAAGTCATTTTTAAAGCAAACAAAGCTGAAATTCACTGGTTTCAGCTTCTCCAATGTGAATATTTGTTGTCCGTCTTGCAAGAAAGTAAACTAAATGTCTTCGGCTATGAGACTTGTGGTTGAACAAAACAAACAATGTGAAGGCGTCAACTTGGTGTTTGAAGGATGAAATGATTTACCCCCAAAATATGCTCCATCGTTTAGCGTAATCTCCTTGCTGCCACGTGGGATGACAGTGACGGTGCCGTGCTGGATGAAGTACATTTTGCGACCCAGCGTTCCTTCTCGTATAATCAAGTCTGCAGGTTGGAAGACCTCGAAACGCAGCTTGGTCAGGATCACTGTCACAAAATGAGGGTCAGTATTGGCAAACAGTGGCATGTTGGCTACCAAACCACGGCAGTTATAGCTGACAATCTCCTGTATGGGACAGAGAAGAGAGAAGACATTAAGAAACTATCAAAGTGATACTGCATCTCCATCTTATCTACATACAATTGACTAATTAACTAATTTTAAAGGATTTTAATAAAAGAAAGAAATAGCAAAAACGAAAGACACAGGAGGTCAAATTGAAGGTTTGATGAATAGCACACCTCCTTGAGTGGATCACTGAGTTCTCCAAGGATGCTGTCCTCGTCGAACATCTTGCCTTGGAATCGCTGCTCGTAATAATCATGGATCCTCTGTCTTACATCCGCGGGCAGTTTGTGGAATGACATGTACTGCTCCACTTGCTTATACTGAAAACATTTGCACAAAACACATGGTGACTTGACCTTCATGGGGATACAATTGAAAGTCCACAGGGCTGATGTCAGATGTCACATTTAGTCACATTTTCTACCATGTGTTTGCTGAATTATTTCTAAGCACAATAATTATGCATTTATTTTATTTGTTTTGCAGGGTTTTGTGCCCAGTTTAAAGTGGATTACAAACTCATTTGTAATGGGCATTAGCAAATAGTGATCCAGAACAAAGGTGCCACCATTTGTCTATCATCCGTTCTGCTTTATCTTGTGAAAATCCCCTGGAAAGGATCACAGCGAGGCCACAAAATCCATTAGATAATACACATATTCTCTGGGCATTTGGCACATTTTCCACGAATAAAGTACGAGCAAGTAAGCAAGCTTATGATATAAAACATGGCTGTGATATTAAACCTCACTGCCAGAATCACATTAGCACCCACGTGAAGCTCCTGGGACACAAAACAACTGAAGCTGTAGGTCAAAATGTCTTAGTTTGTTAATCTTTTCAAGTCTGTGCAGAGTTGATTACCTTCTCTTGATACTGACGATGTGATGCATCCAAGGACTGGACCAAGGTAGTTGCATGACCAAGGAACATGGCGTAGCAGGTGGCCCCCACGACCATACTGATCATAGTGAGCCAAACGTCAGTCATGCCCTCTGGAGGGTGGGCACCGTATCCTATACACAGCATGTGACTCATGGCCATAAACAGGGCGTAGGAGTATTGAAGGTGCCATGTTGAATTCTGAGAAGGAGAGAGTAAAAAAAACGAGTTGTTGATATACTTTACATGGCTATGATCATAATTGAATTGGCTAAGAAATGCCAAATGAATGCAGCACAAGGGAAGTTTTAGGTGACATTATTTTACAGATAAAGGTCTCCCAATAATTTCCTAATAAATGTCTTTGAATTAGTTATAAGGAAAGTGAACACAGTTTTGAATTAGTTCACTTGCAATTAAATTAATAGTTTAGAAAGAAATGATTTTTCCCAATTCTTTTTTAAATATGTTCATTCACTTTCTTGCCAAGCAGTTAGGTGAGAGGATTGATATCAGTCTGTATGGTAAATATACTGTAAGCAACAGCCAGTTAGCTTAGCTTAGCCCAAAGACAGGAAACAGCTAGCCTGGCTATTTCCAGTCTTTGTGCTAAGCTAAGCCAACCGGCCGCCGTCTGTAGCTTCATATTTAGCGTACAGACATGAGAGTGGTATCCATCTTCTCATTTAACTCTCAGCAAGAAAGCGAAGAAGCGTTTTTTCCCACAATGTCAAGCTATTCCTTCAATTCATTCAAATGAATTGCCAATGTAAGCTAGAGGTGGATAAAGTCAGTGCATAGCAGGTCAGCTGAACAAGCAAATTTGTAAAATTTTGTGAAGAATAAAGTTTCAAATTATGATGAAATAATGACTTAAACTTTGGTTTAAATTAAACAGTTAAGTGAAAACTTATTCTCCCCATAATTAGGAAAGTTCATACAATTTATTTTTTAGAAAATGACAACCCTATATATAAAGATTTACCAGGTTGTCCAGGTTTTAATATAATTTAAGGCATATAAGGTGTATGAATATGTATTAATGAACACATACTCACCACCATATTATTTTTGGATACCCAGCAGTCTGGTGGGAAGTCTTGCAGCATGGGCACCATGAAGGTCAGGCAGCCATCCCAGTGGCACAACAGCAGCATCATGCCAATCAAATTGACTATACGCACCACAGCGCTGGCCAGGTCATAAGTCATGTGGAAAATCTGACAGAGAGAAAGTTGTATGGAAGAAAAAAACAACATGAGCTTTTGTCTCTCATCTTGTTTTTAAGCACATGTCCTCTTCCCTCCCCTTCCTTTACCTCTTCCCACTGGTGGATGTAGCGGATGAGGCGAGACAGTCGGAGAAGACGCAGCAGACTGAGGATCTTGGTGAAGCGCACGATGCGGAGGGCGCGGGCGGTGCGGTACACGTCAGACGACTCGTACCGGGACTCCAGGTCGACGATGAGGAAGATGTAGTCGACGGGGATGGAGGAGATGAAGTCCACCAGGAACCAGGTGCGGAGGTAATGCATGCGGATGTCTTTGGGGTCCAGGATGATGTGGCTGTCCTCTCCCGGGATGCCCGTGCGGAAATTGAAAGCCAGGTCCATGAGGAAGAGGGTGTCAGACAGGACGTTAAAGGTGATCCAGGGCATGGTGTTCTGGTCTTCAAAGAAGGTGATCCCCCAGGGCAAAATGACCAGATTGCTCATCATCAACAGGAGCATCACGATGTCCCAGTAAAACCTGGACAGAGCGGGAGTGGTTGAAGGTTGAGGTCCTCACAAGTTGAGGTTTTTGCTCCTCATTTTAGTGCTTAATACAGTAAAATTCACACTCAGTGTAGTTACGAAGGAGTTCTTGGTTTATACATGGATATAAGTGAACTGGTTCAGTATTTAGGAAGAGGCCCAGAGAGCTTTGCCAAGGTTAAAGGCCTCTTACCTGCAGGTAGCATAAGGCTTATAGTCAAAATCTGATCACATAATTAATTAATTAATTGTTTAGGTCTATTGGTGTCACCCAAACAGCGCTTGTTTTGCTGCAACTGCTCCAGTGTATCTTTATATCATACAGTATTCACTACATAGAGGCACAGAACAGTTGTTTTTTTTATTTTAAGATATTTCTAGAAGTACATTTATTAGCTTTATTACAAATAGTTTGATGAGAAGATTGAAACCCCTCTCATGTTTGTGCTTTAAGTATGGAGCTGGAGCCAAGAGATTACTTTAGCTAGTTGCCTAACTAGTAGCTGTAACTCCTTGTTAAATTACAACTTTTCACAACACAAGTCTGTTTGTGTATGAATTAAACAAAGAAGATATAATGCTTTAGAGGTGCTGGTAGACCATTTTGTTTTACCTTTGGACAGGTTAGTTGTTTCCCTCTCTTTCCAGTCTTTGTGATAAGCAAAGTTATTCACATCCTCTATCTGATGTTATAATCTATAATACTATTATCAATAAAGCGAATAAGATGTAGAACTATTCCTTTAAGTTAGAGAATTTGAAACAACTATCAAGGTCAAGTGAAGTCATGCAATCAGAGGACAGTGTGCCAGGGAACGACCCAATTCTCATAACAGCGACCCAATTCTAATAACAGCTTCTGTCACAGGAGGAACCCCTCTCATCAAAAATGCATAGTGTTTACTTCGTCAGGCTCAACGTACCATCAAAGAAGACAATAAAGGAAAGAAAACATCACCACCGCTGTACATGCTTGATACGCAGTCTGCTGCTTTCAGGATGGCGAAGCCCAGACGTCTGTGTTGTATATAGCTGCACTCATTACCGTCTGCTTCATGTCATACAAGTCCCCATTTTCTTTTAGGTCTCCAGTGTCTCGTTATACACCACGGCTACACGGTTTGGGTTTCCTTACAGATTGTTTCCATCAAGTGTCAATCACTTTGGGTCTCTCTCTCGCCCTCAGTCTCTCTTTCATTATGAGGCACAGTAACAGAATATGAACCAGACTATTTTTGATTACCGTCACCCTTCGCAATATGAACGCTGTGAGAAAACAACTATCTTCTTGAGCCAATCAGAGCAGGAATACAGGAACTGATAGATTAGTTCCTCATTCTCAATCACATTTATCCCCCCATCAATCTCTTGCGTCCATGTCTTCTGTGTCCACACGCTGGTTTACATGACTACTTATCAGCTCCTCTGATGTTGCAACAGATTAGTGGTTGCTTGCTGCTAATAACTCCACCAAAGACTCTGGACTCTGGCATTATAGCTGTTTACATGAAGCGTGTGCATATATATGAGTGCTAGAGTATGAGTGTGTGAGAGAGAAGCATTAATTCTGCTGGATCAAAACCTTTTAGATGAGCTATAAATAACAGGAATAGGAATGTGTTCTGGTAGCATTTTATGTTGAATCTAAATCCAGGATTGAATCCGCTTATCAACTAAGTTTAGTGTGTACCTTTCTAAATCAACAAAAAAGTGACAGATAGGTTACATATTTGCTGTTGGATGTGATTTGGCATTTCCATCAGCCTCAGCTGTAGAACGCTTAGCTAAGGCAGTAAACATTATGCCTGCTAAACATCAGCATGTTAACATTATGACTGTGAGCAAGATAGCATGCTGAGCATGCTACAATGCTGTGCTTCAAGTATAACCTCACAGAGTCGCTAGCATGTTGTGCTCAGAGCTATCTACAGCTCCATGACAACTGAGCAAACTCCTCCTGCTGATGAAAACCATGTGACACAGTCGAAAGCTCCAGAACAAGCGAGTAAATGGACAAAAGCCTGTGAATAAAGCCAAACCCCCCCCCCCCCCATGTATATATGGCATATACTCTGAGATTAACAAATTTGCTTATTTATCAACCTTAAATTGGATTAAAAATGCAAAATGGAACCAGCTGTCTGACCTTAACCCCTAAACAGGAAAGCGAAAACGTGCTGTTCCTATTCATCCATTTTACAGGGGAAGTTGGAGCATAAGGTTTAAGGAGAGCAGGCCATCAGTAATCCCCCCCTCAGCTGTCTGTGTATTATTGCATAATAGAGCAAGATTGGAATTATAGGGATTCTTATGGGCAATAATCCCTCTGCATGGGTTTATCCTCTCTGTCTGGCATAGGCTCGATGTTTAAAATTTGTTTAAATTTGACGGCGGCTGTGTGGTGGCCGCACAGATGGATTGCTTAGGCATCACTGCTAAGATGTCCAAATCCTCCCAAAGTGAGGCCAAACTAGAGCAAGGAATGATGGGATGTTTTTAAAAATGGACTACATTGGATCACTCAATTTATTAGGATCAATGAATGTAGTTCTGCCTCCTCACAAACAAGGAGAAAGGGAGTCACCAGTGGTATCATTAATCCAGATGATCTTGTCCTATATACTGTATCACTAATCAAATCCCTTCATCGCCTTATCATGTGCGAGGAACCATGACATCAGCTGCTGTACTGCAGTCTGTCCTTGGAAAATCTGAGCACAGTCACAGGCTGTTTGGTTGGATGAACACTGGACACTTTCATGGAAAGTTCATGAAAGATCAATGAAGAATTGGGGAACCTTGTGTTGGCAAAAGCTTATTGACTTATGTTTTCACCCTTTTTGCATTTCTGTTCATATTCTGGAGAAATAATGTGGACAAACTTTCCCACAAACAGCACTGAAAGAGGAAATGGAGGGAACTCAACCTCATCATTACCTGAAGTCACTGTAGGGGTGGATGATCCACACTCCAAAGCTCCTGACCCTGGCCTGCTCAGCAGCAACACCCTTATGACTGCCAAACATGCGCAGGGAGAACTTGTTGACCCCGGGCTGCAGCATGGATCCAAACTGCCTCTGGAAGTAGGTGGACTGGTCCTGTGGGGGGTCACCGCCGCCTTCTTCGCCCTCCACGTTGGTGTCCAGCAGGCCATCGGGATCCGCTGTGTAGTCGTCATTGTGAGTCTGGACCAAAGAGAAGAGCGTCTTGGTCACATCTGCCCTCTTTTCTGTCTTCGGGGAGGGGGTACCAGGGGGGCTGGTCCTCTGGGAGCCACTTCTCCATCTGGAGAAGCGGAGGTTGCTCCAGCTGCGGTACCTGGGGGTCTCCGTTTTGTGACTCGGGCTCTCGCCGATGCCTTTCTGGTCATCTGAACTCCTGGAGAGGCTGGTCATTTTTACACCTTACGCTTTAAACTGGGCAAAGTAAAGAGGGCTTTATAGTCCCTGTGATTTGGCTTATAGGGACCTGATTGTAATGTTCACTTACTAATAAAGTTTACTGCAGCTGCCATTTTCATTTAATGCAAATGTTGACTTCCTTTAAAAAAAAAGAAGTATCCTGAATCTCTTTTAAGCAGGATGTAAAAATAAAAAAGCATGCAGAGTGTAGTTTAAAAATATAAAACAGTGACACCACAGCAACGAAAAAAATACCACCAAGTACCAGGAGGTCACTTATAGCTCTCTAAAGAGTACAACATACACAAAATAAGTCTCAAACTCTTATTATTTCATCACACGAGTTCTCACAAAATAAATCCATAAAAAGTTTCTGCGTCCATTAAAAAAGTACTTTCCTGTGATGAATGAAGGCCACTCCCCGTGACAATGAAAACTTCAGCTTCACATGTATTGTGTCTTCCGTCTCTGTTCGACCATGAGAGGACGGACGCAAATTGACAGAGAGGGCTCAGTAGCCTTCAATAATCGGCTTGTTGGCATAACTGCGTCCACTCACCTCTCTCCTCCTCCCTCCTCTCTGCGGTGGATGTGCCCTCCCTCCTCTGGGACGAGTCCCGGAGTGGTGATCCGGCTACGGGTCATGTTGCGCAGCTGCGGGACCGGGACCCTCCTGGTCAGCAGCAACTAAATACAATGAATGACTAATCACCGGTCAACCAGAGAGGGAAAACGACTTCAACTCCACACCTGCGAGAAGTTTAGTGTCACGCTCGATATTCATTTGATCGGAGGCGGTTATTCTTTCTCTCGTGTAAAAAAAAAAGGAGATAATTGAGTTGAGTCTGGTGTGTGTTTGCCTTATCTATAGTACAAACTGCTTAACCTTAATTTGTCCTTATATAATACCCAAACTCCTTAATTAGTTAAGGGTGTAAGGCTATTCATTGAGAGGCATTGTACATTCATTTTACATTTTTCAACACAAAACAACCACCTAAGTTTGACGGTTTACATGTTCTAATATACATTTACCATTAAACTACCTTAGTTTCAAAAGCCCTTATTTTTTAATGTAAGACTCATGTTTTAAAGGGGAAAAAAAATTTGTAATTACTATACAAAAAATATTGTCTACTTTCAATTGTCACATTTGAAAGTATTGTCAGAGGTTTTTATTTTAACTTATCAATAACACAGGAGGCATTAAAAAAAACCTTATTTCATAGTTAATTAGAGACTCCATGAATCAACCTATGAATAAATACTAAATAACTTATTCGTTTTCTTGCTGTGAGTTAGATGAGAAGATTGATACCAGTCACATGATCGCATGCTAAGTACAAAGCCACAGCTTACATAGCAGCCGCTTAGCTTAGCATAAAGATTGGAAACAGGGGGAAACAGCCCAACACAATTACCCAGGGCGTAAAAGGAGACAGTCTTCAAATTGCTTGTTTTGTTTAAACAACCAACCAAAATCCAAATGTTTTCATGTCATTTATGTTATAAAACAGACAGAAAAGCTGTAAATCCTCACATTTAAGAAAATAGAAACAGCAAATGTTTGACATTATTGCTTGATAAATTACCCAAATGAATGCAATATTTTTTCCCTTTGCAATCGAGTACGTCATATTCATATTAAATGTGTAAATGCACACAACACATCACAGTTTCACATCGGAGCGAAGCTGGTCGTCCACTGCCTTGCTCAAAGGTGTCTTTACATGGTGTCACTCCTGCTCTTTCCCCATCCAGGTTTTTCCAGCAACTCTGTGGATCGGGGGATTAAAACTAGAGATCATGGGCCCACACATTTTTGGATGATTGACCTGATTCTGGTAATGCAGACACAAGAAAAGGGACAAACTTGTTTTCGTTCTGGTAGCTGATGGTAGAAAATGTAAGCAGTTAGTCCACTTGTTAGTGGGAAATATTGTAATGTCTATGTTGCAACTTAAAAGATGAGGGAGAAAAAACAATGCTGTAAGGAAAAATTTAATTAAAACTTTTATATAAGAATATATATTAAAAATGATTAAGATACAACTGTGTATTCAGATATTCAATCCCACGTACAAGCTTGTAAACCTGCTCAGTGCTATCCACAACATGTGCTCTCTCCTGGTATCTTGCTGTCTGTGACCAGGTCAGTCTCCATTATGTAGACCCCTGTACTGTACTAGATCACATTTCACCATCATCGGCCATGCACTCTCTGAAGTGGCAGGTGTTATGTTCACGTTCACACCAGTGACCCAGTGACACCCACACAGGCACACTTGAGATTACTGGGTCACTCCTAAAGCCGACTCCTTAGTGTTTTGGATATCTTGGTCATCAGTAAACGGTTAATTTTTAAAATGAGCTAAACATGAACTGCAATCATAATCTTATCTAACTCTCAACAAGAAAGCAAATAAGCTTATTTCCCAAAATATTGAACTTTTCCTTTAAATGTGCATGAAACGTGTTATCCTTCCCACACATGAGCTAAACAGCACCATGAAGCAACACAGAGATGGAGCAGGAACACATCCTTTAGCACACAGACCAGATTAGTCTGAATTATCCTACCATGATGTTTACATGTGATCCTCTTGTGATTAATGTTTAAATACTTTGCTGTTTGTGGACATTATGCATCACTGATGTGCTTCCCGTTTTATTTCAGAGCTGTCTATGAAGGTTTGTGGGGTTAACGAGATGCTTTTTAGCACTTATTCTAAATCCTTCATTTAGTAAAGCTCTTATATGTCCTATGTCGCCCTATCAAAGTAAAAGTACTGTGGTCCAAGTGATACACATCTCAGAGCATGTACCTTATAGGGCTGCAGCTACCATTGAGGGCACTGAGGTAATCTCCTCTTATTTTTTTCTGGAAATATGGGGGTTTTACCTACAATTTACAAAAAAACAACACATGGTGGGTATATTTTTGACTGATTCCAGTGTATTTATTGCCATATCAGTTTTTGACTAGTGAATTTCATTTGATTTGTTAAGTTGCTTTAGACCACATGAAGGCATTACAACCTTTTTATCTGTTATGGTTTGTCGGGGTTTAACGAAGGGCCAGTTCTCACTGCACTGATTTGGATTCAGGACCTCAGTATTTCTTAAATCTCGGTTATGGTCCTGGTACCCTACAAGAGAATTTAAAAAATGTTGTAGATACATTTTTTGATGGATGCTTAAACTGTTTTTTCCCCATCTGATGTAAAATGAGCCTTTTGACAGTTTTTGAGCTGCATGTGTTGACCCTTCACACACATGGTAATATCATATTATGACGTCAGATGAGGAGAAATGACACTAAAGAGACAAAAGGATAAAGAAAGGACTTGGTCTGCAGGTTTTCTTTTTTAATATCTGGTGACACCAACCCTCAGGCAGGGAGAAACTGGAGTCAACATTTTTTCATGAGATTTCTGAAACCGATTGTGCCGTCATGACTTTTTCCACTGAGGATCCTCAAAGATTTTCAATCAGTTACAACTAGATCTAGATCACTGTCCAATGAAAACCATTAATCTCCAAATTTGGTGAATTTGAAATCTTTAGAAAGAATTACGAGATAATTTGAGCAAATTCTTGTATTTAAAAACCCAGTGGATTATTTGAAAATAAAATAAGCACTGTTTGAAAGTGTCATTAAACATTAACCTAAAAATCCTCCTTTTTAGCTTGGCTTTTAATTAATGAAATCATTTTGAATTGCAATAATTTGTATGAAAGGTGCTATACAAATAAAGTTTGACTGACACAAAGCTGAAAATATGACAGTTTCTCTCAGCTCATGAAAACATTAACATTTTGGAGATACATGGTTTTCACAGGACATGGACAATATGTACATTTATAGACTGATAAGACGTCTCTGTGTATTCTGTGTGCTACAACTGTACATGTACTGTGTAGTGTCTTCATGAAATACTACAAATAACAAACCAATGCTGTGATGACAGTGTTTACGTTGCAAAGTGAGTGTGTGAGAACATTTGCATATCGCACAGCAAGAAACCAGATAAAGCTGGGCGTACTGTAGTCAGCCATGTCATCACATTGTCCCCTGTTTTTCATGTCTTTGATCTGACAGAAAAACCCTGAGAACATCACCAACTCACAGTAGCTTCAGTAAAAAAGCAGTCTTATCAGTGTTATGGTATACATTTTAGCTCAATAAGAAATCAACAACATTTCATACATCAGTAACAGGAATGACTCGAAGAATATCAAGAATCAAAAGCAATTTAGAACAAATGTTAACTACTGGCAGTGTGGAGTTGTAGCATCATTTGTCGCTGAGATTTCATTCCTTTTTCTTCTTTGGAGGTTCAGATGGTTTTGATGCCACATAATTTCCTAAAAGACACAATCATATCGTTGTTATTCCACTTCATATTCTCAATTTCTGCAAATGTTTGCTTCTTTGCAATAAGAAACTTTCTTTTTTTGTGACTTACAAAGCTAGTGGATCTTTCTTCACATGATCGCACATCGGTCTGTATTCTGTCAGCTGTGCTTTCAGAGTATTAATCTCTTGGTTCCAGGCATCAGACTCTGCTTTTAATGTAGCTTAGTGACAAAAAACGAGAAGGAAGGATTCGTTATTGTATTTCACCACATGGTGGCACCAGCAGCAGAGCATTTCATGGTCTCTGAGGAACGTGACGTGTGTTATACCTTCAGTATCAGTGTGTTCCTTCTCTGAGGCGGCCAGCTCATGAGCTTTTGTTTTCTACAATAGAGCGAGAGAAAATCAGTCAAAATGACCTGGAACTTGTGTAACACAAACACTGAATACTTTAATACCCTCCAATGACCTCAAATCTGTTAGACCAGAGGACAGGCTCCAACACCAGGGTGTGTTATTCATCCGAGAAAGTGGGAAGAAGAAATACTCAGATTGCTTATTTTAGTAAAATTATCAATGCAGCAATGTAAAAATACTCCATAACAAGTAAAAGTCCTGCATTCAAAATCCTACTTAAGCAAAAGTATTTGTTCTGCAGGAAAATGGCTCCTATGACTGATTTATTATTCAATATTACAACAGTAGAGTGTCAGAGGTGGAGCTAGTTTTAACTACTTTAAGTACAGTTAGTCCAGTGGTTCCCAACCTAGGGGTCGGGCTCCCTCTATTGGGTCACAAGATATATCTGAAGGGTCGTGAGATGATTAATGGGGGAGGAAAGGAAAAAAAAAAGTTCTGCTATTGGATTGGATAAACAGTTATTTAAATTAAACCATGGGAGAAGTTTAGAGGGTCTCAGGAGCAGCTAACAACTCAGACACCTGAAAAGTGACAAAGAGCCCCAACTAGACACTGGTGTTTTTGAGGGGTCACAGGCCTAAAAAGGTTGGGAACCACTGGTGTAATCTTTAACACTATATTGTATTTAATAAACTCAACATAAACCCCTTTTTTGATCTAAAGTAACTTGTAATGTTTTAGTAGGAGTTTTGTCCCCTCTGCCATAGTGGTGCAAAATTCCATAGCTCACTAATCACAAGAACACACTATGTTTTTCTGTCCAAATGTATTTATGTTCATTTGTGTCATGTTGTTGCATGAAATGTCATGCCAATAAAGCAACACACAGAACAGGTGAGGAGCCGCACTCTCTGGTCACAGCCCTTTGCAAAGTTTTTTTTTTTTGTTTTTGAGTAGCAGAAAAAACTTTTCACCTTTTCTGCTTGACAGGCATCATTTTCTGTTTTCTTCTTCTCCATCTCTCGACCCAGTTTGGCCACGGTCGTCTCCAGATCCTCCACTACTTTTTTCCCCTGAACCAGCAGCTTTTCCACCGTGGCTTTAAAGAAGTCCTCATCTATGTATTGATTATAAAGTCTCTCTGACTCCATTTGCAGCTTTTCATCCCCCTTGTTTAGCATGGTCAACACTTGATATTGGCCCATAATAATCATCAGTACTCCCATGGACACCAAGGTGGATAAAATGGACACAATCCAATGCACCCGCATTGATTCTGTTTGGGTTGCTGTGATGCAGAAAGAGTGAAGAGACAAAGGGAGAGAGATAAACGTATCTGCAGAAGCTCTTATCGTTAACAGTGTGATAAATTACTTTCTGAGTCCTCTTACCTTCTTTGTATATAGTCCACTTTAGTTCCTGCTTTCTTCTGTTCCCTAATTTGCCACAAGTTTTGACTCCCTGGAGTGCAAACAAGCACCAAGACTCAAAGTGCAGACTTCACTTGAATTGCTGCCAGTCCTGGTTCAGCCTCTTCTCACTTTTGCCTCCTCCCTCTTCCTCAAACTGTCTGTTATCTTATTGAGTTTCATTACTGAAATAAAAAGCAAAGGTTTATTTTGTCCTCAATGTGTGCAAATAAAGTGGTTTTAATGTGATGGGGAGTGGACCTGTGCTTTCCAAAGAGTGAAGCTGGTGGCTCATTGGAGCAATTGATCACACCTGTAACTAATCAGTGATTCTGGGCAGAGCTAACCTCCTGGAGAGTGCTGCTTTAGGGACCTGGAGGGACCTTTTTCTTGTTGCGGGTGTTTGGATTAATCTGGAATCACTACAACACTACAATAGAAATGGCCTGACTAGGTTACTACTGTAACTAGTTGGTTGGACATGCTAATGTTTGCGCCTTACAGAGCCATTGTTAATGTTACTAAAACACCTGTGTTTTTCTACTTTGACAAGTCAAAATGTCTGTCGTGAAAAAAGCCTATTTTTTCAGTATATCAAAAATGTAAAATTTTGTACATGCTCGAGTTCAAATATCCAAATGGGTTAATCTCAAGAAAGACTGACACATTTCAGAAGACTGGTGTGACTTTATGCTGGATTTAGTGTTCTTTTACAGGTTGAGAAAATTCTCCTACTTGTTAAGTGAATTAAACCTTTGAATAAATAACCCAGAGCTGAAAACATAGTTGTTTTTTGCTCCTTAAAAGCTGAGATTTTGGAGATACATGGTTTTCACAGGACAGCGATGTATGAAAAACATCAGTATGAAACACTGGCATATCTGTGTGTTGTGCATGACTATATAACAATTGCTGCTGATATATATACATGTGCAAACAAAGACACTTTTACCTTTCGCATTGTGTTCCTGCAGATTAAATAAAACAATCAGATAAAATCTTAATCTCTTCAATTTACACAAAACGTAACAGTGGCACAATTAAGAAACAACACCATGTCACGATATGCTCTCAGGGCAGCAGAAAATAGATCCACTTGAACCTTGTGAACCTATAGTCAAGATAGCATTGAGGCAGCTCTTAAGAAAGAGCTCACACCCACCCATTACTCTTGTGGATGGCGACCAAGTGGCCACAGTGTCAACAAATAAATCATGTTGAATGTGTCACAGTAACACTGTAGAGCACTAAAACTGAAAAAGACGATAGCAAAGGTCACAATGGGACTAAGAGTCAATTTAAACTGATCTGTATTATACTCACTGCAGTCTTACATCATGTTATAGGCATTATTTTTTTACCCTTTTACCAACTTTTGTTTGTCCTAATCTATTTTCACTAATTCACTGGAATGAACTCCTTTGAGACCTGGTATATAATAAAATACCGTATATAATCAACTTGAGTCCATTAACTTCTCTTTTTCCAGTCACATCAACAAATTTACAATAAATGTGTCATGTGACACTGTATTTGCTCACTTCTGGGAAAAGCCACCTAGAAGCTGATTGGTCCATTCGTGAAGGTCAGAAAGTATTTAAGCATCCTTAAATCCTGCACCTGAACCCCTGAATGCCTGTTGACCAGCCCAGGTGAGAATGATTTAGATATCAGAAATATTGAACTAACCACTTCCTAATTCTGTTAGCTATTTGTAAAAGGTGTCGTTTTCTTTTCTTTTTTTTCAATTAAACCACTGAACCATTACCTAAAAACATTGGTGCTAATGTGAAATCATACTATGTGTGTAATTTTTGTAAAGTAAGAGAAAATAAGAGACAAAATGGCATGCACTTAAAATGGAAACATTAATAATAAAAAGCTTAATATCAAAGAGCAAAAGTTAAGTTGTTGACAAACTCTCATTGGTTTTTGCTCTATTAGGTCCTCTCCACTGACAAACATGGGGTTGTTTGTTGTAATCTTTTCAGCACTTCTGCTGAGTGGTAAGTTATCAAGAATCACTCTATTATTTTATGATAATTCGTCTCATAAATGAGTGAGATATTACTATATGAGTTGAAGAAAAACAGATTGGAATCAAATTCAAAGCTCTCAGCAAAATTGCAAAACAAATCAATACAATTTGTCAGCTATAAATAATGAAAATATACATCAAAATCAACCATAAAATAAGAGATTCATGACAAGACTGTGGACATTAGTTTTAGGATCTTTGAAGGCTTAAAGTCATTGAAATCTACCATGTAATGTGACAGAAATGTATATACTTATGTATTCAAACAGAAACATCAGTGAGGAAAAAAGACTGTCTATGCAAAGCACTCATTACCCTGAATTTTATTCTTTTACTAGGATTTTGCAGAGGAGGACCAGCCACTCTAACACCAGAGTCAGGCACATGCTGGGTCATGGGAAATCTCCAGCACACCTTTGATGGCCATTATTACACCTTCATGGGCAACTGCACCTATACCATGGCCAAGAACTGCCATGTTGGTGGGACCCTCCCGGCCTTTGAGGTGGAGACCAACAACACACAGGTCCCTTCAGCGGGAACGGTCACCATCAGTGTTTACGGGATCAACATTGATATAGTTCGCTCTGAGTTCGGTATTGTCCGGGTGAGTGAGCCAGTAGTAAAGTGGTTCATGTTTCTTGTGTTGACATTGTGTTTAAAACTTTTTTAAATTTTATTGTAATAATAGATCTTTTTTTAATCTAAAGTTTAAAGTGGGCTGCATAAGCTATATGTGTGTATTCATTTAAGTGCTGTATTCAATGATTAAAAGCTAAAATGTTCTTCCTCACAATGTTATATATATATAAATGTCTGCACCCAGGGCCATGATGAGGACACTCAGGTCACATCCTTATTATTTTTATATATTAATACTTGTACATTTGACTACATTTAGGCCAACAAATAAATAAATACATAAAGAATGTGGCATTTTCACACCAAAGTTGTCTTCCTGGCAGTGTGGAGAGGGCTTTGAAACAACTTTTGGGAAATGAAATTGAACTGAAATGGTATAGATGTCATATTGTATTACAAATCCAAATAATTGAGACATTATGGAGATTTTATTTGTGGATGTCTGATATGGCTACTATTAGGCCAACACAATTATAAATAAGTAAAGGAATAAACTTAGAATTTAACAGTTAACTGAATAAATAAAATATGAATCCCACCTTTTTGGTTCCAGGTCAAAGTTTAAGTAAGATGGTGTGTTGAGGGGACGTCAGTGTTTTTAAGAGTCTGGCTTCAGCCCACAACTAATCACTTGTTCTTTGTCTGGACTAACTTCCCTCTAAATTTTATTAAAATCTTTGCAATTTTTGAAATATGCTTTTATCTAACAAACAAAAAAGAAGTGATCATCAATGAAAACATCTGTGGCAGAAGCAACGATCCTCATGTGGTGTGACCTTGTTCTCTCTATATTTTCAAATAAATGTGTTATGTATGTGAAATGTATTTTCAGGTGAACTATCAACAATGGCATCTCCCCATCAACTTGAATAACGGCCGGGTGAAGCTTTTCCAGAAAGGTCTGTTTGTCGTCATGGAGACAGATTTTGGCCTGACCGTGCAGTACGACTGGAAGGAGTACATTGCCGTCACGGTGCCCGGCAGTTTTGCTGGCAGCGTGTGCGGCCTGTGTGGCAACTTCAACAACAAAAAGGAAGACGATCTCGCGACTCCCAGCGGGTCAGTGGCCAGCAGTGTGGCGGCGCTGGGAGAGAGCTGGAAGGTTACCGGCGCCGCAGACGAAGCCTACTGCCACGATGAATGTGTTGGCCAGTGTGAAAAATGCCCTCTCAGTCAAGTTCAGAAACTAGAAAAACAAATTTTTTGTAGCACCCTGTTACAAGATATTGGTGAACTCGTGGGTTGTCAACCTGAAATTGACTCCAGTGTCTTTCAAAGCAACTGCATGCTTGACCTCTGTAGGGGTGAAGATGTGAACACGTATCTTTGCAACACTCTTCAAGGGTTTGCTGACATCTGCCAGAGGTCTGGGGTCAAAGTGCACAACTGGAGGGCTTCCACTAAATGCCGTGAGTAATCCAAGTTTAGTAAGCAAAAGTACATGTTGATAAATTCACTGATGGAATGTAACTAAGTACATGTACTCAAGCGCTGCACATAAGTACAAGAGTCTTTTCTTTTCATGCCACTTTCTACTTTCTTCTTTACTACATTTCAGAGGGAAATACTGAAGTCTTTATTTTACTATATTTATTTGATATTTAGTTGCTAGTTACTTTACTGATTACGATTTTGCAAACAAAGCATATGCAGAGCATATAAAATGATGCTTTGTTATAAATAAAACTACCCAACAGTATGTACACGAACAGCGGAAACGATTGGTCGTTATTAATACTTAATAAATGTGAATAACTGAATTTAAACTGAGGCTTTATCTCCTCTTTGTTCACACAGCTACACCCAAGTGCTCAGAAAACAGCCACTATGAGTTCTGTGCGAGTGGCTGTCCTGCTACATGTGCTAACCCAAACACTCCAACCAAATGCAACACCACCTGTGTGGAGTTGTGTGTCTGCAATGACGGCTTCGTGCTCAGTGGCATCAAGTGTGTCCCCAAGGCTCAGTGTGGCTGCATGTACCAGGGTCACTATGTGGAAGCCGGTGCCTCCTTCTTGGGTGGTGGAAGTTGCACCGAACGCTACACATGCTCCGCTGGTGGACATTTGTCTTCCAACAAGACTAGCTGTCCCACTGGGCAGCAGTGCCAAGTGGTGCAGGGGATCAGAGGTTGCTATCCTGTCAACTATGCCACATGTATGGTATCTGGTGACCCACATTTTGTGACCTTTGATGGGCAACGCTACAACTTCCAGGGCACTTGTGCATATCAGATGGCCGGCGTCTCCTCCAATAAAACTGGCCTGGATCATTTTAGTGTTGTGTTGCAGAACAATGGCCAAGACAAGAAGATCGGGTCTGTTGTCAAGCTGGTAGAGGTCGAAGTGTACGGGTACACCATTGTCATCAGCAAAGAGCACCCTGGCGCTGTTGTGGTAACATATTTTCCAAAAAAGCATCATACTTGTAGGACTGCAACCAGTGGTCCATTAAGACTGCCTTGTTTTGTTTAGTGCATCAATTACTCACATTGGAGAAGCTGGAACCATCAATGTTTATTATTTAACTATTCGAAAAATATATTTTTAGTTTAACACTCAAAAACTCAGCTGATCTGCTTCATCAAGATTGTGTGGGTGTGGTTTGATCAGATTTGACAACAACCCCCCAACTGTCATCTCATTTTGATTCAAATGTTGCTAAATCTTGATTGGTGCACATCCCATTTTCCAACGACTCCCGCCCACTTTGAACCAGTGAGAGGATCACAAGAGAAAAACACAAAATACAGAAATCTCTCGTGAAATAATCAAAACTTGGCAGAAGTTTGGCAGAAAATGTGTTCATGTAAGACCCCATCCCTCAAAGTAGGAAGATGATTGAGAAAATATGTTTTCAGGGCCTTTAATAGAGTAGCAAAATTGGTTCTAATTAATTTTCTGTAAATTAACTAATTGAATAACTGACTAATTGTTGCAGCTCCAGGAACATGAACTTATATACCAATTCTATGTATTCATCATTAAATGTACAAATTACGTTATGAAGCTTTTTCTATTTCATTATTATCTTTTGAAGGTCAATGGTGAGCTCTCCAACCTCCCTTTGATGCTGGACAGCAATAAACTCCATCTTTACACGAGCGGCTGGTTTGCTGTAATCGAGACAGACTTTGGAGTGAAAATCTACTACGACTGGAACAGCGTGGCATTTGTCATCGTTCCCAATACATACATGGGCGCGATGCAAGGTCTGTGTGGCAATTACAACCTCAACCCCAAAGACGACATGCAGACGAGAGATGGGAAACAAGCTGCCACTTCTGAGGAGCTCGGTCAAAGCTGGAAAGTCGGCACGACCCCCGGCTGTGTGAACGGCTGCAGCGGCCCCTGCCCCGGCTGCAACGCCACTCAGAGAGCGACGTTCAACAGCAACAGTTACTGTGGCCTCATCAGCGACCCTGCAGGCCCGTTCCGTGACTGCCACTCCAAGGTCGACCCCGCAGGTTTCCTGAATGACTGCCTGTATGATGTCTGTCTTTACCAGGGCAGCAGGAACATGCAGTGCAAGACCTTGACTGCCTACACAGCCGCCTGCCAGCTGAAAGGTGCCACAGTGTACTCCTGGAGGTCCGCTCAGTTCTGTGGTAAGGACATCTACTATTTATCAAGTCAGTCAAGACATATTCTTGTGAATTTCTTGAACCATAATTCTGATCCTGTCTTTTTCCCAGATGCCCAGGGTCCATCAAACAGCCATTATGAGCTCTGTAGCAGCGTCTGTCCCAATACATGTCAGACAGACTCTACACTATCAAACTGTGGGACTGAGTGCATGGAAGGATATGTCTGTGATGAGGGTTACCTTCTGAGTGGAGATGAATGTGTGCCTGCCAACCAGTGTGGCTGCATTTCTGAAGGCAAATACTACCAGCATGGACAGGTCTTCTACCCCGATGCCCTTTGCCAAAAGGAATGCACCTGTAACAGCACAGTAAGGATGAGGAGGATCGTATGAAGGAGTTGTCTTTGTTGTCTGTTTGGAGCAAAGGGACTCATAATTTACTCATGCATAACTCACTTGGCATGATGTCACAAGTTTTTGAGGTATCTGCCTCTAAAACAATGTCCCAATTACTCAAAATCATCCACAGACCTGTCAAGCAGACATTCGGTGCAAGCAATTAAAACATGACAACATATAATCACATTACATTGTCACATTACATTGTCCCCCCTAGGGATCAATAAAGTATTTCTCATTCTGATACATTACAGAACACACAGGTGCTTTGAGCAGCAGTAACTATATCTATATATAATCTCAAATCTCTAATCTTTTAAAACTCTTAGAACGGCCAACCAAAACTACCTGAATGGTTTGATTCCTCTGGTTGATACTGTCCATTAAATAGAAAGAAAATTGTGAACCTATCCTTAAAATTAGAATATTATTTTGTGTACGTGATTTGGATGAATTGAGCCTTTTCATCACTACTGAATAAATAACATTTTTTCAATAATCAACTGTTATGTCTTTCATATTAGGTGCAGTGTAAGCAGTCCTCCTGTGGTCCATATGAGAAGTGCGAGATGAAGAATTATGTGCGATCATGTCAGCCTTTGGGAAAAGGGGTCTGCTCCATCTCTGGAGATCCACATTACAACACCTTTGACAACACCACCTATGACTTCCAGGGCACCTGCACCTACGTCGCGGCAGAAGGCTGCCACCTGAGCGGCACACGGCTCACCGACTTCTCTGTGGCGGTGGAGAATGAGAAGTGGTACGATTTGTCTGCCAATCCCAAGGTCTCAGTGACCAAACTTGTAGCAGTGCAAGTTTACGGAACCATCTTGATCCTTCGCAGGAACGAGGCTAACATGGTTTGGGTATGTCACTAATATCGTCATTGTTTAAAGCAGCTTTAACTGATATTTGGCACTTTTGAATAGAGATTGAATATTGGACTTCATCAGGTGACCAGAAACATGACTCTAAATGAGTGATAATGTTGCTCTGTAACTACAGGATGTATAAATACGCAACTGTTGCCATGTGAACTTAAAAGCTGATGATATGTCAATGCTGTGTTCACAACTTGTTTCTGCTGCCCGAAAAAAATGTTATTGCAGGTTTAAGGACTTAAACTGAACTTAGGTGCACTTAGTGAGCTATGTAAATGAAAAGAATAACAAAATGGGCACAAATGTTTATAATTATTGAATATAACTGAATGACAGCAATATCATATTATATATACATTATATGTCAAATTAGAAGAAATGATGGATAATCAAAACAAATAAATTATTCTCTGCAGATAAATGGCATCCTACTTCACCTTCCGCAAAACCTCCACAACGGTGCAGTGAAGGTTTATCAGGAGGGCGCAAATGATGTCATTATGACCGACTTTGGCTTGAGGGTCACATATGATCTTGTCTATCATGTCACCGTCACTGTTCCTGGAAACTACAGGGGCAAAACCTGTGGTCTGTGTGGCAATTTTAACAACAACAAAACAGATGAGTTCCAGCTGCCGAATGGAATCCTGACCAAGGACTTCCAGACCTTTGGAGCAGCGTGGAAAGTGCCTGTGCCTGGAGTGGTCTGTGAAGATGGCTGCAGTGGCGGCCTCTGCCCCAAATGTGATGATTCTAAGAAAGCTGCGATAGAGACAAAATGTGCAATTATCACTAATGTCAAAGGTCCCTTTGCTGCCTGTCATGATGTAATTGATCCTGCCTCCTACTTCAGAGATTGTGTCTATGATGTTTGCATGGCTAAAGATGATCAAAGCATGCTGTGTCACAGTATTGCTGCATATATGTTAGACTGCCAAGATTTTGGTGCAAAGATTCAAAACTGGAGAAGTCCATCTCTCTGCCGTGAGTCTGCATATTTTTTATCATTTATTGTAATCTGAAATATCCATCTCTAACTCCACATCTGTTCAACATTCAATTACATTTACTATAAAAAAACAACAACTCCTAACCCCACCTGTTTACAGCTTTTACATGCAGTGCCGGCAGCCATTATGAAACCTGTGTACTGCCTTGCACCTCTCCATGTCCCGGTCTACTCAACACTGTCACATGCACCACGACTTGTGTTGAGGGCTGTGCCTGTGATAAAGGCTACCACTATAATGGAACTGGATGTGTGCCCTTTGACCAGTGCAGCTGTTATTACAATGGCCAAACTTACAAGGTGAGAAGATAAGGTATTATTAATTAATACAGGTAGGTCTGGTAAAGCTGCGGTTTTAAGAACCTGGACTTTATTCAGTCTATTGATAAAGCATTCCAGTTTTTAACAAACGTTTGTTTCGAGGCTTTTGGAGGGCACAACTTCAAATTACATTTATTACATCCATGATGAGTTTTTAAACATTTTAGTTAGATAGATCCAGAAAAGTACAAGCTGTACAAGCTGCATAAAATGATTACTATTTGGTACTATCTGAAATATCTCAACAACCATTGGATGGATTGCCATGAAGTTTTGTACAGATGTCCATGGTTCCCAGAGGATAAAGCCTACAGAGTTTACCTACAAAACTCATTCCCACACCACACCATCACCACAGCCAGCATGAACAGGAGGAATGATTACAGCAAGGAAAACCTGTTTCAATGTTACTGACTTCTGAGAACTGTTTTAAGGCCAACTTAGAAAAATGTGAACCCATTATTTAAGCATTAACCTATCCATGTGTTTTGTGTCATTTGCAGGTTGGAGAGTCCATTATAACTGGTGACTGTCACAGGATTCACACCTGCCAGACCTCTGGAGTTATTCTGTCGAAGAACATGACATGTGACCCCAACGAGAGCTGCCTGGTCAAGAATGGCAAGATGGGCTGCTACGTTCAGCAGTGCTTTTTGGGCAACAATGGGACCCTCACTACATTTAATGGTGAAGGTGGTACCATAACAGTGCCAAGAGCCTATGAGATCATCCAGAGCTGCAACCAATCTCAGACTTCAGACTGGTTCAGGGTGGTGGTGAAGTTTGAGACGTGCACTAATGGTGTTAACGCAATTATTGCTGTGTACATGTTCTTCAGTGAAGTGATGATCACAGTCGACAACAAACATGACATCTGGGTAAGTGGCTAAAGACATGAGATTCATCTTAACTTAAAAAAATGAATGTATTCCTATAAATTGTTCAATCTGTGTTCACAGATAAACGGAAGGGCGATGACTCAAACCACTTTCTCCCAGAGCAATGTAGAAGTGATGGTTTCTAACAACACAGTGACGATTAACAGTCCCTCCAGCCTTCAGCTGTCCTTCAGTTCAACTAATGAACTCACCATGAGTGTCAGTGACAAAGTAGCTGACATGGTATGTGGGGCATGTGGGAAGCTCAGGCCTGTTGACACAACCCTACGAGATCTGAGAAAGAGACTGCTGGTCTCTCTTCATGGGCCAAGTGCCGTCTACGCATCACTGAACATTGGGCAATGGACGGCTCCTGATTTCCCCCAATGGTAACTCACATAAATTACCTCCAAATAATGACAACATTGTTCTTGTTTCTTGTTTTCTTACATGTCTGCTTCACTGACAATAAAGAATTTAAATATTTTGTATAATTTCCCCTCGGGGATCAATAAAGTATTTCTTATTCTGATTCTGATAGCACCTATGTTTTACTGGCCATGTCAAACAAATGTTTATGACATCAGCTCATTGCTTTTGTTGCTATTATTTCTTAATCCACAACTATTATATGCTGATGACATAATTATTATTTATTTACATTTAGTTTCACAAGCAAAAACTTCACAATTTGACAATTCTTTTTGTTTCCTTTTCAGTGGTTTGTAAATTTCAGTCCTGCCAGCATTTTTATCAACTGCATTGATCAACATCCCTCAGCACTAACCAAACGGACAGCGTCATTGATTCATGAAATTATTTTTGTTTATATAAAGAATCTTATATCCATGTAAATCCCATTCTTTGCTACATTACTTATTACATTTCAAAGTAATAAGTGCAGTAACATATATTCTGTACAACTGTACAAGATGCAGCTACAAACTTTGTTGATATTATTATGATTGGGAACAAATATCAACCACTCATAACAATAATAATAATAATAATAATAATAAGCATTTTACTGTGTGCTCAATGAACAATAAACAATGTCTGTCTCTTATGTTTAACTATTCATTTGATAACCTTCCCACCATCCAAACATTGCATCAACCTGCTGTAGTGCCACCATTTTTTACTTAAAATCCATCTGAAATCACATTTTAGGCATCCCTGTTTACAGTCAAAATAATGTATTTTTTTCATGTATTGTCAATAGTTTTTGATTATTACAAGGAAAAAAAAGGTCTTTGGGGGAACATCAGAAATACTCCTTTTCCTCTCAGCAGCTCTGTGTGTGATTGACAGCAGCTGGCAGGCTAAGCCCCGGTCGGCAACGAGAGACAAAGTAGCTGTAGTCTACATGTCACGGACAACAACAAAAACACAATATGCACTGTGACCGTAGTGATTACCTTGTACCTACCAACTAAAGCTAAGCTTACGTTACCTAAAGCCTAGCCTTGCAATGCTTACGTTACCTAATCAGTCAGTCTTGGCAATCAAATCTTGCTTCACATACTGTAAGGGCAAAGCCTGGTCATACATAGGTTTACTCACTTCAGTGGTCAGACGTTAGCCTCTCAACTTTATACAAACTACTGTCGATTGCCTGGTGCATGTTGGTCATCATACTCTCAGAGCTTTTGTATCAGCTTAGCTTTTCTAAAAAGCTTAACTAGCTTAGCTACATTCAACTAGTGTTAGCCAAAGTGTTACCTAGCTTTGTTCTAGCCACCAACGTAAATTCATATATTGATGTAAAACCACATGACCAGGGGTGGCATGGTGGCGCAGTGGTTAGCACTGTTGCATGGGAGGTAGAGCTGGTTAGAGCGGGTTGGGGGTTCGATCCCAAGTCATGTTGAAGTGTCCTTGAGCAAGACACTGAACCCTAACTTGCTCCCGATGGAGACCAGCACCTTGTGTGGTGTGTGAATGTGTGAATGAGACTTAGCTGTAAAGCGCTTTGGGAACCGTGAAGGTTGAAAAGCGCTATTTAAGTGAGATCATTTACCATTTACGTCTCGCAATGCATTTAATAAATAAACTGGACATATTACATACCTGTCTAGGAAAGAGAGCCAATACAGGATTAGTTTTGAATCACTTAAAATCCCTCAATTATCTCCATCTGTTGAATGAGCGACCAAGATTGACTCGTGTTTTATGCCCCTGCTCTATCGCTGTCTCTTTTAGCTTTTATTTGTTCTTCGGTCAATTCTTCTCTTACTAGTTGTTTTGAGAGTAAGGACCACACCAGAAGTCTCAGAGATGTAATTTTGATATTTAATTGTGCATATACTCTTTTTGTTTGTAACTGATGTAATTTCAGAGAGTTTATAAAATATGTACAATCGTGAGGGAAAAGAGTAAGACATTTGTGAATAAAATTCTATAAATAAATAAATAAATAAATAACATTTATCCAAAATATATAGTATGCAATGGAGTATATGACAGCACAACTGCAAATGAAGATGGAGACTTCTACAGACAGTAATATTGTACCTGAGATTATAAATATATTAAATTGAAAAGGCAACATTTTATTCACTGAACACAAACTGTATTTTGCAAATATTTTACAAATATAACCATTTCATGAAAAGCTTAAGGACAGTAATTAACAATAGTGCCATATTTTGAATAAAGCTTTCAGTGCTGATTTATTGTTGAATTTTCAACAGATGTTACTGTTGCATTGATCTCTGGACGTTAAGAAGATGATCTTTCTTTTACAAGCCACTGCAAAAAGACAACAAATGATTAAATTGTGTTAAATGTGTTGCAGTTCTTTTTCACATGTATTCTTTAATGTGTGAACCTCAAAATTGAGAAAATTAAAGGGAGATGCTGCTTGGACCAGCCTGTGTCCTACTCACCAGGTAGGGAAGTCTGGTGCCGAAAATGAGCCCATGTACTCCTGCATCGCTCCCTGCGAGAAACCCATGGTGTCTCTGAAGGGGAGGAATTTGTCACATGCTCCACACACCTTATCTGCCATGCTGTCACTCACAGTCACAGTGAGCTCCTGGGTGATGCTGTAAGACAGCTGGAAGTGTGACGTCTGCTCGATAACTATGGTTTTCTCACTGAGTCTCACAAAGATATCACTTCCAGGAAGGCTGGGGAGAATCACCTTTTTACCATTGACCTGTAAACAGCATCAGATTCAGATTTTGTTTTATGTGAGGTTATTTTCAGAAATCTGGTATAGTTCATATAATATATATATTCAACAATTTGTAAAACACAATCATTTGCTTTCTTGCAGAGAGCTAGATGAGCAGATTAACCCCCCACCCCCCCACCCCCGTATCTGTATTCAATATGAGGCTGAAGCCTGAAGACAGTTAGCTTAGAATAAAAGACAGAAGGCTCTGTCCAAAGATCTGACTTCCAGCATCTCCAAAGCTCACTAATAAACACAAGATGTTTTTTGTTTATTTTAATCTGTACAAAAAGAGTGTGCTGGACTATTTATTGGCTGGGAGCTGTGACTTCCTGGAGTCTCTGCAACCTCGCGGTGACAAAAAGACTCCCCCTTTGGTATTAATTTTCTTATCTAACTCTTGACAAGAAAGCGAATACATGTATTTCCCAAAATGTTGAACTTTTCCTTTAAAAATACCCACCCAGGTCTCATGTTTGTCAGTAACTGTGATACTCAGGTCATTAAAGTAGACATAAATAGCGACAACGCTCTTCACACTGGTCAGAGTGCATTCTTGGAGCTTGGCCACAACCCTGAACCAGTCAACAGCTGATTCGTCACAGTGTGCGATGATGTCATAAGCCCCCATGACAGAGATAGTGCCGGTCTTGCCACTGAAAAGAGTAAAGGAGCCTCCGATCTCCATCCGACACTGTTTGGGATGGCACCCAAGGATACCATCCTTGAGCTGGCAGGTCTCTGTAGCACTGCATGAAAAGTTCTCATGCTGGACTTCACCAGATGTTGTACAGTTGTTGCGCTGCTGGCAGTTGTCAGATAGCACAGACTCGCCAATCTAAAGAAGGAAGTAAAGCAATTAACAGCAAAGCAATTAACAGCATATTTGTCTGGGCATAGTACAATCTAATATTGCAATTTTCCTACATCCTGAGGTATATCCCTCAGCCGGAGTTTGCGGAAAGCAAAACAGCTAAAAGAAAAATGAAAATTGGACTTCGCTCGATGGCCAGAAATATTTTCTTCAAATGAATGCTAATGTTGCTCAATGTGTGTTTGCTGACTCGTTCGCCAAAGAAACTTTGATATTATGTCAATGTTGTGTTTAAAGCTTGTTCTGCTGAGGACTGAGGGCTACTTCACCTTATAGGTATGTCCATTGAAGTAACAACTGCAATCCTCCAGGGCAACACACCCAGTCCCATTGTAGAAGTACCCTTCATCACAGGCGCAGCCCTCAGAACAAGTGGTGGGGCAAGATATGATGTCGGTGAGTCCGGGACACGGAGAGGCATAGGTGTCAGAGCAGATCTCGTAGTGACTGTTGTTAGGACACTGAATAGCTACAGAGGAAAGCATATTAAGATTAAGATTAACTAATGCAATAATAGCACAACACTACATTCCTGGACTATAAAGATACAACTGGACTATCTGTATCTGTATTAAAAAGTGACATAGTTGAGTTGTTACCTTGTGTTTTCTTGTAAACAAACAAAAGTTTAAAGCTTACATTTGGTGTTTCTCACCAAAATGGTGCATTGTTTACATCCATGTTCACTATCTAGCAGTGTTCTATGTAGTCAGATCAGTCGCAATATTAATGAATGCACACAAAATCCACAAATATATGTATTTAGAAGTATTTACAATTTTCATTTGTGTGTGGGTGAGACTGCCCTGCCGTGGCTCAATTCACAAATGCATTATTTTCAACAGGGAATTATCTGTAGCCAATCAGATGGCTCCTTTCGTTTCAGCCAATCAAGCGTATATTCAAGGCTATGATTTAATGTCATCATGTAGCGTTACAGCTGCCTGTCATGCATGATTAAATATATTTGAGTTGAGAAATGTACAAGACGAAGAAATAAAGACCATAACATTTAGCAGCTGAATTAAGTTCAGTAAAGGAACCATCGTTCATAATCAACAGTACTTACAGCAGAGATCAGGCGTCCTCCAGTCGTCGATCTTTACTCCAATGGTCTGACAGTCAGTGAGGTACGCTGAGATGCTGTGGCAGAGAATGTCACGGTTTCCCTGAGACATGCAGACATCATAGACACAATCTCTGTAGTAAGGCTCAGGGTTTAGTCGGCTGTTGCAGGCAGCAAAGGTACCATTTGTAATAATTCCACAATTCATCTCAAAGGTTTTCTTTTGTGCACTGTCACATATGGGGCACTGGTTGCCACTGCAGCCGTCTTCACAGACCACCCCCGGCACAGCCACTTTCCAGGCTGCTCCGAAGGTCTGGATGTCATTGGTCGTTCGTCCATCAGGTAGCTCGTACTCATCTTTCTTAGTGTCATTAAAATTGCCACACAGACCACAGGTTTTGCCCTTGTAGTTTCCTGGAACAGTGACTGTGACTTTGTAGATCAAATCATAAGTCACATTCAGGCCAAAGTCAGTTACAATAGCATAGTGAAAGCCCTCTTGGAAGACTTCCACTTGTCCCTCATTGAGGCTAAGTGGAATGGTTGTCAATTTGCCATTCAGCTGGAGAACACAAAGAAAAAGATCAGCTGTGTTAAGCTTTATTTTGAGATTTTGTCACTGTTTTCGTTTGAGTAAATTTTGATATTCTGGACTATAATGTAATTTCAGGATTAAAGATGAATGAACAGAAGAATAGTACGTTAGTCTCTAAACAATATTACTAACCATGATCGTTTTAAGTTGATTCCTGCGGAGGATCAGGGTGTGGCCGTACACCTCCACGGCAACAAGCTTGGCTACAGACAAATGTGGCTTCTTTGTCCATGTCCACTGCTCATTCTCCACTACCACAGAGAAGTTTTTGAGCTGTGAGCCTTCCAGATGGCACGATTTAGCTGCGGTGTAGGTGCAGGTGCCTTGAAAGTCATAGTGTTGGTTGTCAAAGGTTTTGTAATGTGGATCACCCGTGATTGTGCAGGTTCCATTTCCCACTGGTTGACATGATTGAACATGTTTAGTCAGCCCACACTTCTCAAACGGCCCACAAGAGTGTCTCTCACAAGTCACCTAAAGTAACAGTTACACTTTTAGAACAACTAAAAAAGCAGAATAAAATTTGGTAAGTAAGTGAAATGGTACTGTATATAGGCCTTACCGTGTCATTGCAGGTGCAGCTGAGATTGCAGTCGGACAATAGAAAATTCTGTCCTTTCCTATAATATCTGTCTTGGTACAAGCAACCACACTGGTCAAAGGGCACACACTTGTGTTCACTGAGTAGGAAGCCGTCATTGCACACCCATGTTTCCTGGCAGGGCCTCTTGCAGGAAGTAGGAGGTAACCCGTTGTCACAGGTTGGATGGCAAACATTACCACAGTGTTCATAGTGACTGTTGTCGGGATGCATCATCTTAGATATGGGACAGACGTCTTCTGTCCTCCACTGGGACACATTGACTCCTCTCTTTTGGCATTCGATAGTGTAGCTGCGGAGATGGCTACACCAGGAGCCTTTCTTGCCATTGTAAAGGCACATATCATACACACAATTCTTAAAAATGTCTTCAGGATGTTTAATGGCATGGCAATCGCGGAAGGGTCCTGTGGGGTTTCGTATTAAACCGCAGTACCTATCGGTCTCATATTTCTCTACCTGGGTGATGTCACAGCTGGGACAGTTGCCCTTATTCTTGCAGCCATCAACACATCCTGGGATCTTGGCAACCCTCCACCTTTTTCCTAGTTCCTCTGCAGATGCCGCCTGCATGCCATTCTTCAACTCTAGGTCATCTCTGGGGTTGTGATTGTAATTGCCACATAGACCACACATGGCACCAGCGTATGTACCGGGGACTTTGACATGTACAGTTGAAAGGCAGTCATAGGAGATTTGCAGCCCAAATTCAGTCTTGATCTCAACAAAGTCACCAATCAGGTAGACTGTGATATTGCCTTTGAGATTGACAGGTAATTTGGTAAGTTCCCCATTTATCTGCAAAACAAAATTGTCTGATTTAGGACTGGACATATTGTCAATCAATCATACTGTGATAAATTTGCGACAATGTGTCTCACCAGGACTGAGCCTTTGTGCTTTCTTGTGACAACAAATGAATTTCCATAAACGTTGACCTCCACCAGCTTTGCACCAGAGCCAACTCTTTTGCTACTGGCATCATTTTGCACTAAAACTTCAAACTGTTGCAATGAAGAGTCATTTGTGCAGGCCCCAGCCAATTGATACACACAGGTGCCCTGGAAGTTGTAATAACGCCCATCAAAGGTCTCAAAGTGAGGGCCACCAGTCATGCTGCACTCAGCATAGGCCATCTGGTGACATCCGATAAGGCCATCAACCACCTTGCACTCATACCCCTGGGGACAACCTGGTTTCTCACAATCAACTTCCTTGGTAGTTTGGTTGCATGTGCACTTCTCGGTACAGAGGTCATCAGTCAAGAAAAAAGCTCCAGCCTCTATGTAGTGGCCTTTGTGCAAGCAGCCACACTGGGCCTTAGGAACACACTTGGTGCCGCTAAGCAGGAAGCCCTCGTCACAGACACAGGTCTCCACACAGCTTTTATTGCACTTTCTGGCAGCATCTGGGTTTTCACAGGTGGCAGGGCAGGCATTCCCGCAAAACTCATAATGGCTGTTCTCTGGGCATGAGAGTGGAGCTATTTCAGACAAAATTACAATATGTTACCATCCCAGAATTACGGTAAACCGCTGAATTCTCAAACTCTTTTCAAAGGAGTTACTCACAGCAATGAGCGAGGTGCCTCCAGTCATAAATTTTGATGCCAGCTCTCTGACAGGCATCAGCGTACACCTGCAAGGTGTTACACAGGAAGTTCTTCATCCCCTCACCCATGCACACATCATACAAACACATCTCATGAAAGTCTTTTGGGTCAATGACAGCATTACAGTCACTGAGCGGTCCATCCATGATGGTGGTGAGAAAACCGCAGAACATCCTGTCAGCCATGCTGTCAAAAAAGCTGTCGTTATCACACGTCTCACACTGGCCTGAGCATTCGTCTCGACACTGAGCATCATCTGGCACATCAGGAACCCTCCAGCTCTTGCCAAGATCCACTACACTGCTGGTCTTTGAGCCAGTAGGAGTCACCAAGTCATCCTCCTTTTTGCTGTTGAAGTTTCCACACAGGCCACACACCTTGCCAGAAAAACTGCCCGGCACTGTGATGACAAGATACTCCTTCCAGTCATACTGTATGGTCAGGCCAAAATCTGTCTCAACAATGACAGACTGGCCGCTCTGGGATAGCTTCACCTCGCCATTGCCCAGGTTGATAGGGAGATTCCACAATGTGTAGTTCATCTAAAACAGATATTTTTTAATTAATTTAATAACTAACATTTCTTCACAGATTCCATGAATAACATGAGTAGTGCAGTTTGTTAAAAGACCTTACTTACCCTGACAAGGCCGAACTCTGATCGTACAATGGTCATGGTGTACCCATAGACCTTAATGATCACCTTGCCCACAAATGTGACCTTTGAACCAGTGTGTTTGTCATTCTGAGTGTCAACCTCAAAAGCTGGGTGCTCTTCATCAACATGGCAGTTCTTGACCATCGTGTAGGTGCAGCTGCCCATGAAGTTGTAGTAGTTACCATCAAATGTGCGATAGTGAGGATCGCCCATGGCCCAGCAGGTACCTGCTTTGATGGCTGGTGGTTTTTTGACACATGATGGGGAGTTTCCTTTCATCTGGCACACTTCATCTTCTGAACATTTCATGGTGCTGCAGTCATGTTTCTCTGACACAATGTAAGAAGAAGAGAGGACAAATTAGCCATTAGCCTGTATTACGCTACGCTGTGCTCTACTATGCTATTTTATAATATACTTAACTCTGTTATGCTATGTTATTCCATGCCAGACTATACATGTTATTCTGAACCATGGTATGCTATACTTTACTATGCCATGCCATGCCATGCCATGCTATTTTATGCTATGATATGATGTATTGTACTGTACTATGCTATGCTATGCTATGGTATACTGTAATATGCTATACTATGTTATGCTATGCTGTGTTGTATTGTACCATGTTATGTTGTGCTCGGTTATATGCTATGCAGTACTTTAATGTTGTATACTGTGCTGTACTATGCTATACTGTGTAGCACTATACTATAGTGCGCTATGCTATACTATGTTATGTTATGCTTGATGATATGGTTTGCTGTCCTCTAATATAGTGCACTATACTATGTACTATACTATGCTGTGCTGTGCTGTTCTGTGCTATTCTGTACACTTTATTACATTACATTGTGTGATTATATTGTGATTCTTCTAACCTACCTGCTGGGTCAGCAGCTGCAGGGGATCCATATCCATTAGCATAATTAACTCCAAAACTGTAGACTCCAAATGGACAATTGGGGTGAGATATCTGATAGGTGTTTCCCCCAGTGCTATAGTACATCTCAGCCCAGGAGAAATCAGTCCCATCTACTTTTTGCCAGTTGAAGTTAACAGACTGGGGCTTGGGGTCAATTCTGATGCCATCCAGGTCTTTGTTCTGAGCCACAACTATGATATGGTTGTAGAAATCTCCCTGTCCCTCCAGGGAGTACGAAGTGCTGAAATGTTTTGTTGGCAGTATAGTCATCAGGAAGGGATCAAAATACTCTTGTGAATCGTCAGGGCCCCCGTTGAATTCAAATAGGACCTGGATACCCTTGTCAGATGTCAAATATATAGCATGTGGCCACTCAGAGTAGAGCTCGAGAGTTTGTCCAGCAAACATAGGGTAACTCTGGATATTTCCATTAACATTCACATTAATTTTGGTGCGCTGGGATGCTTGGACGAAAACACTGTCATGTAAAGAGGTAAAGGGGTTATGATAAGGAAGGGGTGCAATGATGAACTCTTTTCCCCAACTGTTAACAGGAAGAAGTTGCTCATAGACGTGGTTGCAGGAGGTGTACTTCTGAACACAGCTATGTCCCGAGGAGACAGCAACAGGAAGGCCCGAGACCACTTTAGTACCACTCAGGTTATCCTGACTCTGAATCTGAACAGTCTCAAACGGCTCTAGCTTTATGGTCATCTTGCTTCCTCGCCTGTAATGTTTTCCTTGGAATCTTACAGAGCCCTGCAGGAAAATCTCTACGGTGTTGGGCTGCTTATGATTGGTGATTGAAAATTGTTTAAAGGTGTCTCTCTGAGAGCTGGAAGGAGTGAATATGAGGTACTCAGTCCCCCAGTCCTTCACTGGGTAAACCACAGAGGTGTCTGCAGTGAATTTCTTGAAGTTGAGAGACATTACAGTGACATCTTGGCTAGCCTCGATCAGCACAGCCTGACGGGACTTTTTACTGCCGTTCATCTCAACCCTGTCCGATAGCTTGAAGGATACACTCTTACCAGGATCAATTTCCTGCTCATAGACCTCACCCACAGCAGTCACCGTGACTTTGGTTCTGCCTTGTGAGGTGGGCAGAGCTGCAACCTCAACCAAGAAACGACTATCCCTACCATCCCTCCCAAGGTTTTGCATGAAAGATGTGGCAAACTCTCTTCCTGCTGGTAGAGCAGAGCAGAGCCCTGGAAAAATCAAAAGGATGATGAGAAGGTATGAAAAATGCAAAAGTATAACAACATCCACTGGTCATTAAATGCCAGTGATAGAAGAAGTACTCAGATATTTTAGTTAAGTAAAAGTAACAATACTACAGTGCAGTAGTACAGTGTTAAGTAAAAATCACCTAAAAAAAGTACAGTACTTGAGTAAGTGTACTTAGTTACTTTCCACCACTGTTAAATGTAATACAATATTATTCTGACAGTCTCCAAAGTTTAAGGTGATTTATTTAAAAACATTTTAGGCATAAAATGCAGTAATAAGTTGCCTTCTTCAGTTGACTTACCACTCAGCAGTAAACCCACAAGACAGCACACCGGTCCATTCATTGTAAAACCTAAAGTAATGTAAACACAATTCACTGTTATTAACTCTTCAGACTTTCATTTACAACTAATAGACTAACAAATCTGACGTTTTGGCATGAAGCATCATCGAGGTTGAATACTGTCATAAACAACATAGGATTGTGATACATAAAGCACATACGTTTGCCTCCAAGGTGCTAAAAAAAACACTGTAAACTGCTACAGACAGATTTACCATTCACAGATTTTTAGAGATTTGTTTCAGTATATCAATCCTTCTGGCAACTTAACAATTCTCCTTATAGTTATAATATTTGCAAATCAACCTTACCTGAACCAGAAAACCAAGGATCTGGATAAATGGTGTCTCGATCGATTGGCTTTTATTTGTCTTGGTGATGCAGAGGAAGCCAATCAGGGAGAAGGTTTCGCGCTGCCTACACGGATGCCAAGTCACCAACTTGATAATCACATGGCAGTGTTTTCTCTTTGCATGTGGACATCTACCAGTTGTCAGGTGAAAACCCAAGTGTTAAGTGTCATGATCTTAAAGCTTGTTTAAAGAGTTTTATAAGCTGAAGAGGTGGAAGAATCGTCTCATCCTGTGGAGGCACATTTAAATCTGAATGGATGGAAAACACATATTAGGTTCTCACCTTTTACTCAAATGAAAATAATAGACATCATAGATATTTATCATAGGTGTATGATGAATGTATGTTATTAGGCCAAGTGTGGGATTTGATTTTTGCATCCAAATATTAAACAGTTACAGGTAAGTGTAAAAATTCAACTCTGAGTGATAAATAAGAAATGTGTATGTAGAGGTATGTTGACAGGACCTTTGAATACCAAATAAAACAAATAACAAAATAAAATCTGGGTTACAGTATTGCAACACGTATACGGTCGATGAGAAATGATACAAATCCAATGAGTCACTATTTGTTGCAGATTGCATTTGTGATACCAGTGCACGTTAAGGGTGGGGAATGGTCATATCTGAAGTCACACCCCAAGAAACACTTGAAACTCAAAACAGACCAATCAAATACTGACGGACACTCATTCATGTTGTCGAAATGAATTGATAATATATATTAGACAAAGATGAAAAATGCCTCTAATATCAGCTGGAAAAAACGGTTGTTATCCCATCAATCAACACCTCTCCAGCAGCACAATGCAGACAACAGAAATGATTGCGTGAGAATTGTTTGAATTTTTAGGGAGTGACTGCATCCTTCATTCCTCTCACATGTAGCAAGTCAAAACACCATTTGCAGATAACATGTTGTGCATTTTTGGAGAGTGTAAACCATCCTTCGATAACAGAACGCTCACTCAGCCAGTTTTTGAAAACAGGGAGTTTATCGTAAAGGCTGTTGAGTTTTGGTATTGTTTTGATAAACATGCTGCTCTGTGCCGTGTTCCTCCCCCACTTCATCCAGTCAGGAAACCATCGCTGAGTTGCCAAACAACTTGATAAACTTGGGATAGATTTAAAAAAAATAAAATCTGTCTCTCACAGTTCAGGTGGACTACAGTTTCAGTTTTAGCAGCTTATGGAAGCAGACTTCCTTATGCTACAGTGCTTTATCTATCACAATCACAGTATTTATCAAATGTGATGATGCTCTGATGAAGGCCTTATGCTTTATGCTGTGATAGCAGGTTTGTCCGTCCATTATCCATAAACAAAATTGAGGTGATCAGGAGAGGTGATCCTATCACGTTTTTATAACCCCTGCAATTTCTTTTTTAATCTTTAACTATTTATTTGCTGTTGTTTTTCGCTTTTTTGTCTTTTAAATGCAATTTAAATATTCAATTTTTAATGTATTTCTATGCCTCTGTAAAGCACTTTGAATTGCCTTGTGTCTGAATGGTGCTGTATAAATAAACTTGCCTTGCCTTGTGCTCGCCTGTTTTCCTGAATATGTTTTGGGGAAAATAAACACATTGTATTTGCCAAACTTGGTCCCAAAATTCCAAGAGTGGCACAGAGACAAAAAAGTTTAAAAAATGTATATTTGTCTGCAACATCAATGCTTGTGTGTGTTCCCTTTATACTTTAAGATGGTTAATCTTGAATAAGGATGAAAGGGGTGGTCTACTGTCTTGTGGGTTTCCTGCTGGGTGGTAAGTCATGATATAATCTTTTGAGTTCTGCTAAGTGATATCTGCTTTTGACATGTCACAGTAGGAGAAGCACAGGTGTAAATCCTGTCCGTGGTATCGTTCATGCTGGTTCACTGTAATGGCTTACTGGGACACTTGAATGGAACGGAGTATGGTTATTAGTAACACCTGTGGTTTTCCTCCGATGACAAGTCAAAATGTCTGCTGTGAAGAAGGTCATTAGGACGTGTATCATCGGGGACTTCTGAGACCGACCTTGGCCAAAGAGCTAGTTGTAGAGATTGTTTTGCACATCAGCAGATATCACCAAAATTCAAACTCATCTAGTGTTTATCTTGATACCCCCCCCACCCCCCACACACACACTCATCTCCACTTCCCCTCACCCCATCCACCCCCACTTCCAAGCATTTCACGCCCACAGACTCACTCCCCTCACCCATATAAGCTGGTTGCTGATCCACTCACAGTATCTTTGAACAACTTGTTGGAGAGAAATCTGAATTTTCCTGCTCTAAGCTCCTACTAGAAAACCACACAGCTATGATTTCGATTGGAGGCCTCACAGGAGTTTGGATAGTTGCACTGCTGACTCTTCATGGTGCCAATGTGGGAGGTAATTTCTTCTAGGTTCTTTAAGCGTTTACACTTAACGTACTCTTCAAGTTGTTGCTAACCTCTGTGCTGCTTGATGTTCTGTTTCCTCAGAGACCCAAAGAAACTCTCTCAACGAGCCTGATGTCCCTTTCCCGCCTGCCTGTCCCACGGCTCAGAACCTCGCCGCCATTTGCCATCAGGGTCAGGGTCGTCCCAGATACCCAGCCAGCTTCTTCCCGACCTCTGGTGCCAGCCACTTCCGCCGCCGTGGAAACGCCATCAACCGCCTGGAGTCGTGGTACAGTTTGTGCTGCAGTGGACAAGCAGCAGGGCAGAGCAACCAGATCCTCTGCTGCGCCCAACAAGCTGTGAGTCTCTGCCTCTGTGTTTGTGTGTGTTTGTGGTAGAAACTGAGTTACAAACACCAGAATCAGAATCAGGAATACTTTATTGATCCCCGGGGGGAAATTGTACAGAACTGTGACTGTGACAATAGAAGGACAAGGTGACATTGTATTATTCATTAATAATAAAATTGATATTCAAAGTGAGGAAGCCTGACTGTTCTAGCTAGATACATCAGTTTTTGGATCAAGTATAATAGTATACTGCTATATATTCCACTTATACAAGAATACTGTATATTCCATATTATAGTATCACAACACAACAACAAATACCATCTGTAATTACAAATATTTCGGAGGATTCACAAAGATTCATCGAGATTAAAATTCAAGGATTGAATTGTTTTGCAAATATACACATTAAAGCGTTTTGACATAAATATAATTTATTTAAAATAAATTTAACATAAATAAACATAAATTTAAATATTTATGGATTTAATTAATGCCTTAGTTCTTACAGAATTAGCATCAGTAAATAGGCAGATTAAAAGACAAATGACAATAAAAGTTTTAAAGGAACTCCTGTATAATTGTAAGTAGTCTAGTCTACTGCATCCATATTTTGAGAGGACGAAGTTTGCTTTTCTCTAACTCTTGGTAAACAAGACAATTTTTCCTTTTTCTTACAGTGGAAACAAGCCCTGTCCCAGTTCTGTGTGGAAGAATATGCCACCATGACTCTCCCATATGAGTGCTGTGCGGACAGAGAAGATGCGAGATGGACGTGCTTCGACAGCGAGCTGCCAAACCCAAATTACAACCCAACACCAGGCTACACTGCACCCCCAGTCCCCCAGGAGCCAGGGTTCATCTTCAATGCAAATGCTTGTTAAAGGTGGGAAAAGAACGATGTATATACAGCATAAAACAAAAGTTAACAAAACAGTTAGGTAAAGGTATCTATAAGTGACAAAATAATAATGATTTTTTGTGTAACTTTGGAGATTGCTCAGATCCCATTTGGACTAACCTGCAACAGAAAAATGTACAAGATAATGGTGAACTAATAATGTTGTGATGTGCAGATCTTTGTCACAGATGCTCAGAGGAGGACAGGATATACTGGTTGTGTTTATGCTGCATAAGGATGACAACAGCTGAAGTCGCTTTTTATCTTGACAGCTCTGTATTGTAACCAAGCTTTGTCACGACAACAGGAAACACATTTTTTTGTTCACTGTTATAACTTAAATAAGTTGTGTCACATTTTCATACATGTACTGTAGTTTCACATTTTCACATTTTCATACATGTACTGTAGTATTCTTTCTGTTACAGAAATAAAGGATGAAATAAAAACATAAATGTTCTCACATGCTTTTTGTCACTGAATAAGCTACCTATAGAGCAGGGGTCTCAAACTCAAATTACCTGGGGGCCGCTGCAGGCAGAGTCTGGGTGAGGCTGGGCCGCATCAGGTATTCCACAAAAAAAGCTTTGCTAAAAAAAATCCAAACTTCTCAAACTACATTACTAACAGTTATTTAACTTCAATGGGTTCTTCTGAACATGAACGTTCCTTCTTAACATGGCGTCTCTTGCCTGCTCCTTGCTGCCAGAAACCTGGCAGCGCTTCCTCTCACATAGCTGAGCCGAACAGAACAGCCCGGTAGCAGTCGCCTTTCTTTTTGCGCTCGATATTCATGTCTTTCATGATGATATGAACATCATGACATTTGTAGATGGTAGAAAGTACCGGGTTAGTGAGCGCAAAAAAGGCGAATTCTACCGGGCTGTTCATTATCCGCCGTGCTGTTGTTGTTGTAAACGTCGTCATAGAAACAAGTGAAAGCATGAAGCCGGGACAGTGGGACACCATTATCCCATGGAAGCGTTATTTACTGGCTTTTATTTTCTATAATAACTCCATGGATGCAGCAGGAGCATAGCGGCGTTGTCTAATCAAATATGTGGTGTGGCACAGCAGCAGGTTCGCCTGGTTCTGTTTCATTAATGTCACACACTGTGGAATCACATGCACGAGCCTCATTTGCTGTCACACAGCGCGCCAAACATGGATGTAAAGGTCTTTTAACGTCCGTTTGTACGTCTGCTCTACTCATTAGACCTCAGTGAGAATTACGCACAGGTTCTCCAACAGCTGATCAGTACGCACAGCTGCTGTGGATATTTGGGGCGACTTTACCCAAAATTCATCACATGTTTCTGCAAACCGTCACCACTGTAAAGTGTCAGTCATCATTATTAAACATCAGAAGAACGATAAGTGATGTATTGACAGAGCTCGTGTTGAAACGGACTTTACAAAGTGCTTCACAATAATCAAACTAAGTGATCATTAACGGGGAGATGATGCTCAAATTAAAAGAATGATGCTTTATTAAGGTTTAATAATGCATCTTTGAATTTTACAGAAAGCTGTGTAGCAAAAATAACAACACAGTCTACCGTGAGGTGCGCACATTCTCAGCGCACATTGGACGAACAAAAATCGCGGGCCGCACTAACATTAAACTTTTATATCAAGGTGGGGGCCACAAAATATGAGACCCATGCTATAGAGGTTTTCGTCTTATAAAAGATAAAAAATTACACACGTGTAATAAAACAAGTGGCCACCAGGGGGCACTGTTGGTCGTTAATAGTGTGGGTGTGTGACATCAACAGATCAGTGATCAATAAGAAAAGTTTGAGTGTGCTGACCAGCGATGTGTAGTAAAATAACTGTAATTTCGCAATAATAATTTAATAAAGTAAATAAACGTTTAAAGCGAATCTTAACGCTGTTTTGCTGAGACATTTTATATTGTACGTGTTACTGTCAGTGAACTCGGATAGTCATCTGCTGGAGACCACAACAGCCAAAGAATGACAAGTGCATTTCCTGTTTGGCTTCAAAATAAAAGGTTGAAACGTTCTAAATCAAAATCAGTAGAAACACAGTCCATGTCAATGTCATAGGCTACTTAAAGAATATAATAAATTGTGGCATTTCTTCTAATGCCCATATGTTTTGCTAAATGTTTCGTTTCACAGTCAGACGTCACAGTCTGAAAAGTTTGAAATGAGTTTAAAATGTGTGTATCAAGAGGTTGCATTTATACAGGCACTGTTTTGCAGCGGTGGAATGTAACAAAGCATGTTTACTCTACTTATGTACAATTTTAGGTCGTTGTACTTTACCTGAGTACCACCATACTTTATACATCTACTTAATTTCAGAGGCAAATGTGGTATGTTTTACTTATTTAACAGGCATTGTGACTAGTTATTTTAAAGTTTAAGATTTTAAATACATATCCTATGATGAACTTACAAAACAAGATGTTTTATTATAGATTAAACTACCCAAAGTAAATAAAGAATGTCAAATTAGCTCTGCTTTGACCAAATACAAAGTTGACCTCCATACAGTCAATATATTTTCGAAGTCAAAAAACAATCCTATTTTTCATAATGTTATTATATACTATGTTAATTAATAAATTATATATGTTTGTATTTATTCAGTACGGAGCCCCTTAAGGGCTGTAGATTAATAGTCAATGTTAGGGTGGTGTTGATTTGAAGAAATTGTGTTCTTGCGACATTGTGTTTTATTCTGAAAGACAATTACACCGGAAGTTCTGGTGTTGCTCGCGCTATGAGAGCAGGAAACAAACTGCTGCTTCCGCACTGCTTCCTTGTTTATTAGTTTTAGGGAAAACAGTGGCTTTAGAAGAGAAAAGGTTTATTTTTTATTTCTCTGGAAACGACGAGAACCCCTCCACAAGATTTTTAGGTGAGTTGACTGTTTGTTTTGTTGTTTTTCGTTAGTTATTAGCGTGACTAGGTTGGTTAAAGTTTGAAAAGTTTTAATCAGAGCTGTTTCGTTAAATGTCGCAATCCAGACCTCTCGGCAACTATCGTGCTAGCCTGATACAACATGCACTGGTCTTACCAGTCAATAACCATTTCTCTAAGTCAACTACAGCATTAGTTGCCGTTAGCAGAAAGTTTCCGTTAAAAACTACCGTCTTGACCTGTTTATTTTCAGATCAGCTCCATCAGCAGAGTTAGTCAACGTGGCTGTTGTCAATATTTGTGGCATGAAGTCATCCGAAGTCTTTGCGGTTAATGAGCTGCTTTTTGTCGACACAGATCTCCAGCTACTTGAAGTGCTCGCACAGAGAAAGCTGACAACGTTGGATGTCCAGGAGTGCATCAGGATCTGAGTTTCACCACAATCAAGTCTGAGTGTAGTATCTGGTCTGAATGGCCACAGCTGCGGAGGAGCCTCCAGGGCTGCAGGGCCCCTCTGGTTGTAAGTACTGTATTATTACACACCACCTTTTCCTGAAAGGTATAAATCAGATGTGTTGACTTAAGGTCGTAGGAGTTACCCACTTAGGTGATGCAGATACATGGACATTGGCTCAGGTTATGAATCCTGTGGACGGACATGTCTCAGCAAGTCAGCAGCTTATCAGACACAGTCAGTTACTTAGTTTATTAATGTAGTTTAACATTGAGTTATACTGAAAGGTGTTCTAATATTTAGTCTCACAAAATTAGAAAAACTTCTTAGTGTAACATAGTATACTAAGTAGATTGCAGTAGGTTTGGCTAGGTCACTTAAAAAAACAGGCAACTGAATAGAAATTAGCAGCAGGAAATGGGGCCATTTATCAAAGAAAGTTTTAATGGGGAACTTCAGACTTCAAATTTGTATTGTACTTCCTTAAAGTTATGGCATTCACAAAAGACAGATTAAAGAGAAGAATGGTCAAAACTGATGCAACCAAAAGGCCAAAATATCTTGACTTTTAGTCCAGATTTATGGGCCAAGCTCTAAACATTCTGGATCCTACATTTCCCATGATGCAACCAGTATCATCTTTTTATTAGACCCTTCTAGCTGGGTAAATACCCATGAATTTCAAGCTCCACACCTCCAGTTTGTAAGACACGCTTTTTGTTTTAAATTTGTAGTCTCCAAAATGAGATCATCTACTACGACATCTTCAGGGTTGTTTTCTCAGAACTGACAAAGCTCCTCCAGAGTTTTCACTGTTAATAACTTACATAATATGAAAGCAAACAGAAAGGCAGACTGTCATCACTCACCATTATGTCATTTCACTTTCTGGACTGGTTTCCTCCGGAGACAATAGAGAACTATTTCGGTCTAATGTTGAGGAACATAACTTTGGGACATTCATTGGTAGTAATAGCATACTTATCTAATTCTTCCCATTGCACCAAAGACCTGCAGAGTCAGTTCTGGAGGAGACTGTCCTCTCTCAGAGGTAATAAACAAGGTGCGTCTGCATGCTTGTTGCAAAGCTCAGCTGTGCTCTTTGTTTTCAACATTAGGGAATGATGGAAGCTGTGTTGTTTGATATTAATGCATCCAGTGTGAGAATTGCATTTGTTTGATTGACTCATTTCTTTGTCTATTTCTTGTGTAACTTTTATGTTTCCTCCCTTTTCTCACTCCAGATTCAACTGGGGCTCGAAAAAATGCTTATCCCGAGGTAAGAAATAACTGATTTGTTTGGAGGAAATGTGTAATCTAGCTCTGTGTCAGTTAGGAAACACTTATTGCGTTCATCTTAGACAGTTTGGAAATTACTGATATTTAGCTGACGCATCCTGTATTCCTTCCTCTTTGAAACATGAGAATATTACATATTGCTGCAGACTTTCAATGAGTTATTTTCCTCTTGTAATTCTGCGTTCCACCTGACAGAGCCCAAGCACTAGCATGTCTCCAAACATGAAAAAGACCATCGGCCATCGTGGAATTGATCCCACTGGGGAGACGACGTACAAGAAGGTGGGAAAGCAGCCATCACTGACTGGCGAGCATTTACATCCACTTACTTAGACCTGCAACTAACGATTATTTTTATTATCTATTGATCTGCCAATTATTTTGTCAATTAATCGCCTAGGTCTATAAAATGTCAGAAAATAGTGAAAAATGTCCATTACGATTTCCAAGAGCCAGAGGAGATGCTTTCACATGTCTTGTTTTGTGTGACCAACCCTCCAAGATCCAAAGATATTCAATTTGTAAAGATAATGTTTGGAGCTTTTCTTAAAAAGTGACTTAAACGATTAATCAATGAACAAAATATCTGTTGATAGACTAATCAACAAATCAAGTAATTGTTGCAGCTCTACACTCACTGATAATGTATAAGAATATGTAAAACCTTAGAATGCGAAAGGAAAATAAGATTTTTTTTTCTTTTTTTTTGTCAAGTCCTATTGTGGTGATGCCTTATGATTGATTGATGGATCTGTAGTGCCAGTGTATGAAATACATCTTAGAGCTCATCTACCAAAGGCAGCTAAACTAAAAATATCTGCCACGTGCTTGTTTCTGTGCCATTCTGTTTATCAGCCACTGTGCGTCAATTTAAAACAGGCTTACTCACACTTTAAGTTTGTAATTCAATGTGCATAATCACCCAATGATCTTGCATGCATTTGTTATCTGATACAAGTCAGTTCTCTCGGACTTTCAGACAACATCATCAGCACTGAAAGGTGCTATCCAGTTGGGCATCACGCACACGGTGGGCAGCTTAAGCCAGAAACCTGAAAGAGATGTGCTGCTGCAGGACTTTGAAGTGGTTGAAAGCATCTTCTTTCCCAGGTGAGCCTTTCGAATTATGAAGTAATAATATGTTGTTGGATGATTAAGTGTGTGCTTTATTTCCTGTATCAGGATGTTTTGTCTGCTTTGTGACTTAACCTCCATTGTATGTGGTGTAACAAATCCACTGTCTCTTCTGTCTGATACTGACAGTGAGGGCAGTAACCTGACACCAGCCCACCACTATGGAGACTTCAGGTTCAAGACGTACGCCCCAATGGCCTTTCGCTACTTCAGGGAGATGTTTGGCATCCGGCCTGATGACTACATGGTATTCTTGTTTACTCAGCATCTTTTATTCTCAGAACATGTGCAAAAAAGTTAGCAGAACAGTAAAGCTCTGAAGAAAGGGAAAGAGGTGTGAACTGTGAAAAGAAAGGAGTGATTGAGGAAGTGGACAGAGGGAAACTAGGGAAGTGGTGACACAATAGAGGTGGGGCTGCTGACGATGTAAAGGCACAGCTGACTATTAGTGTTGTTGTTTGTTTTTCATCACATGTCTAATCACTGTGCTCTGGTCTGGTTACAGTATTCTCTGTGCAATGAGTCGCTGATCGAGCTGTCAAATCCCGGGGCCAGTGGATCTCTCTTCTACCTCTCTAGAGATGATGAGTACATCATTAAGACTGTGCAGCACAAAGAGGCGGAATTTCTGCAGAAACTGCTTCCTGGATACTTCATGGTAAGATTTGATGAGGGGCTTTAGGTACAAGATGGTATCTGCAGAATCAATCTGAACATGACTGTCCCACACAGTAAAACTATGGACTGACTCCTACTCATTAACCTCCTGTCCGTTTATCCATCAAATGCAAAGTCTCGGATACCACTGGTGCTGTTGCAGTGAAATTTGGAAAGTGGCTCAAGATGTCTTTACAATTTGATATCAAAATAAGGTGGCGTATTTGTTACCGACTGCATTATTTGGGTGGGACAATGTGTTTGCTTTTACTGATTTGTTCATCATTTATTCATTTTTCTGTTTACATTAGTCAACCACTCATTTCTCTTTCTTTTCAGTTACACCAAGGCTTGTTTTAATTTCGTTTTAATATTTTACTTTCCTTCTTCCATCCTCTCTGCTCTCCTGCAGAATCTGAACCAGAACAAGCGGACCTTATTACCAAAGTTTTATGGACTCTACTGTGTCCAGGCAGCGGGTAAGAACATCCGTATTGTAGTCATGAACAATCTGCTCCCGAGCTCTGTACGAATGCACCTCAAGTATGACCTAAAGGGTTCCACGTACAAGCGACGGGCCTCGGCTAAAGAGAGAGACAAGGCCGTACCCACGTACAAGGACCTGGATTTCCTGCAGGACATGCATGAGGGTCTGTTAATGGAGACCGACAAGTACAATGCTGTTTGCAAGACCATCCACAGAGACTGTCTGGTAAGAACTAAAGATTAATGTCTGTCTATACATGAGGCTACAAGAGTCATATTTTAGACAAAATTAAACGCATATAGTTTACTAGTAAGAAGTATCTGCATTTCTCTCATGTATTTGTCTTCCATATTTATTTGTAATCACTGGTCTCACAGTACTTGTGTTCTTGATTTCCATTCAGCTTTTGCAAAGTTTTAAGATTATGGATTACAGCCTTCTGGTGGGAATCCACAATGTAGATCAGGCTTGTCGAGAGCAGGCCAGCGAAGAGGCTGTGGCCGGGGCTGTGGACCAAAGGAGGCCACAAGGCCAAAAGTCCCTGTACAGCACGGCTATAGAGGCCATCCAGGCTGAGGCAGGAAGCATGGGATCACTGGACACAGAGGACAAGTGAGTAACCCTGTTTCCATGACCATAGAGAGGTCATGTGTGAGGTAACTTCCTTGTAACAGTTTCTGTCACCACAAAGAAGCGTTTACTGAGAGGAATGACGGAGCACTACATGATATTTCTTGTTGTTTTATTTTACAGGACAGGAGGAATCCCAGCACGAAACTCAAAAGGCGAGAGGCTGCTGGTGTATATTGGTATCATTGACATTCTGCAGTCCTATAGGTAAACAGTACACATTTTTGTATATTTATATACCCATCATTCAGTCATTAGCACGTTAGCAGAGCAGCAGCAGATTCAGTGCTTTGGGTTGCATTTATGAGCATATACTGTAGCTGTTATGTGGCCTGTGTAGACGGCTAGATTGATTAAAAGAGGAGCATATCAGGAGTGCATAAGAGGTACGACTGAAAAACTGAAGTTGCTGAAGCTGTAGTTGTTACAATATGTCAAGTAATTGACCATTCATAACAAATGGTTAGACAGATTTGGCAGAAAAGGCTCTAGTCTTTGAGAAAGCTCTGTGCACCAATGAGGATTCTGCTGGAGAGCTAATCCCATCCAACACACATATAAAATCTTAATTAACAATTCCAAAAATATGCTGTGAATGTGTCATGTGAAACCAAATATGTTTGATTGTGTAACTTTTAAAAGTAAATCCAGGCTTACTCGTGTTGTTTTTCAGATTAGCTAAGAAGCTTGAACACTCGTGGAAAGCTCTGGTTCACGATGGGGTAAGGTACTTCTGCTAGCCTCAGTTAATTGATATATATGTGTTTTATGTTATCATTCGTGTATATATTGAGGTTTGTATGTACCGTACTATATTACTATATTTATTCCTTCTCTTTAGGATACTGTATCGGTACACAAACCGGGTTTCTACGCAGAACGATTTCAGAAGTTCATGTGCAATACAGTCTTCAGGAAGGCCTTATGTGAGTATATACTCTATCTATGTGTGCTTGAGCTGGAGTATGCACTCTTGGTATTTTCGTGGCCGGGCTTGCCTGGCGCGCTTGGATGCACATTTGTTGTTTTAATTCTTCCGCCATGGTGCATTGACAGTTTGCAAACCCTGTGGAGAGATTTCCTCAGAGGAAATGTATTGTTGTCTTGGACAATTTTCAAATATAAATACAGCAGCTCAAATATCCTGCCAAGAGCTGATGACAACTCTTTTTAAGTTTAACTCACTTTTGTGGACAAGGTTTTCTGTGCGAAATAGTACACAATTTTATTTGTCATCACAATGATCCATACAACAACCATCTGCAGTTGCACCATAGTGTCATATATAAAATTTTAGTACAATCGGGGAACAAAATATTTGCCTGCTTAATATTGATGTTATGGACCAGGATTTCAAAATAGCACTCTTAGCACAGCTATACAATTTAACCCGAACAATTCTTAATTAACACTTCTTGTCTTGTATCCAGTAAAAACCTCTCCATCCAAGAAGCGCCGTACAGTGGCACATGGTCCTCTGAGAAAGGCAGCTGGCTCTGGACCTTATCTGATGACCCAAACCAGCAGCAGCAGCAACCAGCACCCTTTACTCCAACATCAAGTGAGCTCTGAGACCAAAGAAGACACTGAAGGAGACAAAGGTAATAACTGGAAATAGGATTTCAGGTGTCAGCAGATTTTGTTTATGGATACCCGCAGAGATTCAGTCTCCCAGCATGTGCCAGCATGTGCCAGCATGTGTAGTGTTTCTTTCACAACACAGTATTAACTGTTTTTCCTCCCGTCCCACCCAGTGTTGCAGTCAGGTCGCCCTGACCTCCTCCCAAAGACCTTACCGCCCAGCAACGCTGTTGGTGACGCCACTGAAGCCGCCGTCTCCTCCTCCTTGGGAAACCCTGGATTTGCTCCCACAAGTCAGCCTCCGCCTCACTCTCAGGATACCAGTATGTCTGCAGGAGTGGATTTAAACAACACATTGAGCAAAGACCAGGAGCACAGCAGCCCCAAGAGGTAAGAGGGAAAAATACACATGAAGATTGTAATAGGAAAGCTCCTCAGCAGTATATGTATATAAGAATTTGCTTTGTTACTGTCATGATTATAATTATACTGTCTTATGCAAATGATTAAATATGTAATGTGATTATTACAGTGCATTTTCTTACATTATGCCAGTGTTACTAGACAACACAGTATAAAACAATCTATAATTTCTAGTAAGAGATCTACAACAGAACTACTAAATTATCACATAAAATGAACACTGATTTAATTGTGAACACTGATTATAACTTTCATCAAGGTTGGATTTCTTGCAGGCCTGATGTATTAGACTGCTTTAGTTTTAGTAAACTTGTACTTAATAAAAATTAGTAATAATAGGTATTTAGTGACCCTAGCTTTTCAAGGGATAAGCGTTTTTGTGCATTTTACACCCATTCAAACCCATGCAAATGACACTTTTGATTACATTAACATACCAGAATATTTCCATATTAATAAGGAACTATTTTATTAATTATCATTTCATTTTTCATGAAAGAATGATAAACATTTGCTGGTTCTCAAATGTGAGGATTTCATGCTTTTCATAAACTGAATAACTTTGGGCTTTGGACAGTTGGTTGGTAAAACAAGCGATTCGAATAAATCATGTTGGACTTTAGTTTGTGGCTGTTTTGGCTTGGGTTTGGGCCCCAGACGTACTTGCATGGACTGGACTTAACCCAAACCATCTATAACCTAAGAGTAACTCATTCATTGGTTGACCTGTTGGTACTCAGTTTGGGTGTGAAGGCCACCTGAGAGTATAAAATGTCCCTGAACCAGAACCTTAGTATGCATGCAAATCTCAAGTAAATCATAGTTATTTTTATTTAAGCTTGGTTAAAAGTATTTTTTAATGTATATTCAGTTGATTTTTTTGATATTTTTTCACTTGCACACAAACCCAGTGTTTCATATTGTATGAAGGTGCAATTCACTTATGCCGCTGGTTTCTTTGCAGAGCTCAGTTTGGGTCTCTTGAAGAAAGTATTGGTGCTGAGGATGTGATCTCACTCAGTGACATTGTTCCTAACGCAAGCAAATGCTCCGTAAGTTGATAGAAATTCTCAAATGTATCAGGCATTTCTGTGACACTTTTTTTACTTATGCTGATTTTTTTAAACCAAGTTCATTGCTTTTGGTTTACAGGTGTAGATGTGGGAAAGAGAAATGGACTCAAAAGAACAGAAACAAACTTGGAGGATGTTACGAGCATGGATGAAATGTTACAACCCCCTTGGTGTGATTTGAGGTACCACAATTGAAAGGTATATCAAAGTGACCAAGTGGGATATTAAATGTTTTTTATTGTTGTTGTTTTTGCACTTTGGTTTACACATCTCAACATGGTATAAATGCGTACGTAGGTGGTTGTGTTCTGACACTAGTTATTGTGGGTACATTAATGCTGTGGTTATTGAACACTATTATTCATCTCATAGGAATGCTTCTATGCACAACCAAAGATTGTTCTTGGCACTGATGAGCTAAACTCAGCCAGCATTTGGTGTAGCATGAGGACTTATTTGAGAACAAAAGTGTAGTTATTTCAAATTCATTGTCTCCTTTTTCGAATTAATTCCTCTGTTGTGTTTACCAAATTGCTGTAGCACATCCTCATGCATACTTGGCTCAGTGAGTGTCTGTTCCAGTGTTTCTGCTACATGTTTGACGTAGGTGCTTTAACACAAAACCATATTATTTGGATTGGGAACAGTTTTAAATAAAAGGGTTTATTTTCTAAAGAAATGACTGCATTCATGCAGGTGAGGCCATTTTTTTTTAGCTTACTCTGAATGCAAATCATGCTGGAAAAAGAGGTGATCCTCAGTTTCTATTTAACCAGCTATTGTAATGGACCTGTACTACGTTAAAGACTGTGAATCCTAAATGTCGCCTCTCGTGTTCAGGTCAAAGTTATTTTAGAATTAGGTTTTGTTATACTTATAAACTGTACGATCTGATATCAGTGCCAGGTTAAGTGTCCAGACACAACAAACAGTGACTTGGGGCCTGTCTCATGAAGCATGACTACAGAATTAGTCATCTAAGATTGGAGTGAACCTCGTCTTTTTCCGAGGCACAGAGAGAGCTCGAGTTGCCATGGCAACACCTGCAAGGAGCAGTTTGTGTTTTAAGGCTTTTGAATATACATGTGAACATTCACATTTAAATGTCATGTATCAAAGAGCACAGCATGACGTTATTACAAACACGGTACAATCACTTTGTTTTTCATTAGAATGTGTGATATTGGAAAACGTTTGCAGTATAAGCAGGTGTCCCTCTGTGGTTATAAATCAGCAGAGCATAGCTAATTCTTAAACCTGCAAAGAGTAACAGTAGCAGCAGTTTAGACCTGAAGATGTTGTGAGTTGCACCATCTACAGGCAAAGAAAGTAACTGCTTCAGCAGTGGTTTTAACCACCACAAAAATACTTTTATACATTGGAACATGTAGGATAGAATAGTGAGTGTGAGTGAGTGTTATTGTCTGTCCTCCTGGTTACTTTGGAGAAGGGAGGGGGGGACAAATTTGATTTGTCCACAGAAACAAACTAGGGTGGGGATGCACAGGCCGAAAAGAAAATTAGCAATGTAGGCTGGTAGGAGTGTTTGACTTTGCTGCTGAATATTTGAACAATAAACTCGGGTGTTACTGCATTTTCTTGCAATATTTTTATTTACATGTTTCATATTTGCAGTAGTCTGCCGCTAAAAAAGTTATGTATAAACTCAATATATTATGGATTACTCAAATTTTAGTAATTACTTTCCACTCCAGGTCACTCATGTCAACCACGTATATATTTTTACACTGATTTATGATGATTATATTATTGTTCTCTGGCTATTCCGAGTGGTACATTTAGTATTTCCAAAACATTACATTATTAATTATAAAGTTTTTTGTTGGTGCAATTTCCCCTCAAGATAAGCATTTTCACCCCATCTCATATGAAATTCACTGTTGCTGATTTGTTGATGTTACATGTGATTGGTCTCGGTGAACCCAGGGTTAATAGGGCCAGTTGTGTGAGCTCTGAGGCAGGTTATCAAGAATCGCCAGTGTTAAGTGTACTGAGGCTGATAACTTATAGAGAGATTTTTGAGACAGGCCCCAAAATATGGTATAATTGCTGTTTATTCACTCGCAAAACATGGTGATGGCTGCTGGTGTGTAAAAAGACAAAACTGTTTGTCTACTTTTTCTAAACTCAAACTGGTGAATGTAGTATTGGTGCTTCGATTCAAGTTGATTTTAACACTCAAAATGGATGCGCAGTGTTTTAACTTCTTGTTTGGGTCACTTTAATTTGCCATGTGTTACTGAATTGTTTGATATTTGAAAATGCAGAAATGTATTACAATTAGTTTTTAGTCCGACAGCATAAAATAAATCAGTAATTTGAAAGATACTTCAACTACGCAACAAAATTCTTCCACCATATTTATTCCTGAATGAATAGACTGTGCAATACATTAAATAACCAAGTTAAGATTAACAAAATTGATATGTGGAGGTTATTTTATTCTGTTGGCTGTTATATCAAACTGTCAAACTGGCTGTTCCATTATTTAAAGTTAAACTGTGCCTTATTGTAGAGACTCCAAAACAGTTACACACGCAGCCTATGAACCAAACATGTAAATAGTCATATGTATTATAGTATTTATTACTGTAGGTATTTCTCTGGTGTCCAAAATGTTTATTAATGGTGATGATGGATTGAAAATGTGCCTTTCTCTAGCACAACAAACTTGTACCTAAGGCATGCCATTCTATAAGAGTAAAACCCCTGTTCTGTGATTATTGTGATTATTATCATAACAACTGTTAAATCATCCTGTATTTTTTCGTCTTTGTCTTCACTTGCCTTTGAATTATATAGAATAAATATGTGCACATCTATGTACAAGAATCTCAACAATGCCTTTTCACAGAACATGTATTTAGAAGTTTTCTCTCTCTTTTGGGGATGTGTTTGTACACTTGTGCCTAAAGTTATTAAAGAAAAAAAGACATGTTGTTTGATGTAGACATGATGTAGTTTGATTACATTGCATTATGTAGATCAGCTTTTTATGTCTCTAATAGTGTTATGCAATATGACTGTGATGCATACTGTAAGACAATATTAATTTGTCAACCGCGAGGAAATTTTTACTGTTAATAACGAGGTAGCTATTCCTTTTATATTTCTTGATGTATTACACCTTTGCAATGTTGCAGATTAATAAACATGACTGTTTTATGGAAATGTTTTTCATTGATAAGATAAGGACCTTGATTTGTTCATGTATTTAAATTACTGGATTTAAGAGAGAGTCACACCTGCCTGGTTTTCTCATCCATTAACAGCTTCCACCGGTTTTCCAGAAAATTTAGTTATGGATATTGCAATACACTATTGCATTGTTTTACATTGATTTTATTCATATCGCCCCATCCTGAATTTGTACAATAAATACAATTCTAATCTATTGTGTTTTATTCTGAGCTGTCTATTATATCTGCTGAGGAAGAAGATTGTGAGAAGCAGAAATTTTTTGGGGGAAAAAAGCTGTGTAAGTGGTCTTTAAAGATTTGTTTGTCAAAAGATTTTTTTATATTATATTCTGCACTGTCCCCATGACGACTGGGTAAAAACGATAGCATCCGTTTAGGCAAGGCAAGTTTATTTATAATTTCTTTAAGGAAATTCAAATTCCGCTGTAAAAGATGCAGTTGAAAGGGAAAAAAGCGAGTAAGTGGACCTTGGATTAAGAGTTTTATTGTCAAACTATTCCACTCTATTGTATGCTATTCGTCACTAAATACAAAACCTGTCCAATCATATGTCGCTTTGTTCAGTCTTTGTCCAATAGCCTGTGAGCTTGTTAGATTACGACAGAGAGCAACAAGAAGTTTCCAAAATGGGGCTTGAAAGTACTATGGTCTGGTAAGAACTATACAAATCCCTTTTTTGTGTCGTTTTTGATCTGCTAACGGTTCATACGAAGACATAATACATAATTACTCGATTAGGTAGTTCATAGACCTGAATTTGGAGGAAATGTCCCTGTTAACTGGACTGATAATTGACCGTTGACGGTTAGCTGGCTAACGCAGTGTCGACTGGCTGAGTCATTGTAGCTAAAGTTAGCTTAGATTTGCCGTCTTCACAAAGTATTTGTTTAGCTATAGCATAAACGGCCACATTCATGAATGTTGTTCTTTACAATGTAGTGCTTTCTATAGAAATTATTAACTGACAAGTCCGGTGATT